>NC_081569.1:54856629-55008584 GCF_022355385.1 Mustela nigripes | reverse complement strand
TTTTTTTTCTTTCTTTTTTCTTTTTTTTTTTCTTTTTTTTCTTTCTTCCTTTTTGAACCTCTTTTTATCCCCTTTCTCCCCCCTCACGATTTGGGATCTCTTCTAATTTGGTTAAAGCATATTTTCCTGGGGTTGTTGCCACCCTTTTAGTATTTTACTTGCCCCCTCATATACTCTTCTCTGGACAAAATGACAAGACGGAAAAATTCAACACAAAAAAAAGAACAAGAGGCAGTACCGAAGGCTAGGGACCTAATCAATACAGACATTGGTAATATGTCAGATCTAGACTTCAGAATGACAATTCTCAAGGTTCTAGCCGGGCTCGAAAAAGGCATGGAAGATATTAGAGAAACCCTCTCGAGAGATATAAAAGCCCTTTCTGGAGAAATAAAAGAACTAAAATCTAACCAAGTTGAAATCAAAAAAGCTATTAATGAGGTGCAATCAAAAATGGAGGCTCTCACTGCTAGGATAAATGAGGCAGAAGAAAGAATTAGTGATATAGAAGACCAAATGACAGAGAATAAAGAAGCTGAGCAAAAGAGGGACAAACAGATACTGGACCACGAGGGGAGAATTCGAGAGATAAGTGACACCATAAGAAGAAACAACATTAGAATAATTGGGATTCCAGAAGAAGAAGAAAGAGAGAGGGGAGCAGAAGGTATACTGGAGAGAATTATTGGGGAGAATTTCCCCAATATGGCAAAGGGAACGAGCATCAAAATTCCGGAGGTTCAGAGAACACCCCTCAAAATCAATAAGAATAGGCCCACACCCCGTCACCTAATAGTAAAATTTACAAGTCTCAGTGACAAAGAGAAAATCCTGAAAGCAGCCCGGGAAAAGAAGTCTGTAACATACAATGGTAAAAATATTAGATTGGCAGCTGACTTATCCACAGAGACCTGGCAGGCCAGAAAGAGCTGGCATGATATTTTCAGAGCACTAAATGAGAAAAACATGCAGCCCAGAATACTATATCCAGCTAGGCTATCATTGAAAATAGAAGGAGAGACTAAAAGCTTTCAGGACAAACAACAACTGAAAGAATTTGCAAACACCAAACCAGCTCTACAGGAAATCTTGAAAGGGGTCCTCTAAGCAAAGAGAGAGCCTACAAGTGGTAGATCAGAAAGGAACAGAGACCATATACAGTAACAGTCACCTTACAGGCAAAACAATGGCACTAAATTCATATCTCTCAATAGTTACCCTGAATGTTAATGGGCTAAATGCCCCTGTCAAAAGACACAGGGTATCAGAATGGATAAAAAAACAAAACCCATCTATATGTTGCCTCCAAGAAACTCATTTTAAACCCGAAGACACCTCCAGATTTAAAGTGAGGGGGTGGAAAAGAATTTACCATGCTAATGGACATCAGAAGAAAGCAGGAGTGGCAATCCTTATATCAGATCAATTAGATTTTAAGCCAAAGACTATAATAAGAGATGAGGAAGGACACTATATCATACTCAAAGGGTCTGTCCAACAAGAAGATTTAACAATTTTAAATATCTATGCCCCCAACGTGGGAGCAGCCAACTATATAAACCAATTAATAACAAAATCAAAGAAACACATCAACAATAATACAATAATAGTAGGGGACTTTAACACTCCCCTCACTGAAATGGACAGATCATCCAAGCAAAAGATCAGCAAGGAAATAAAGGCCTTAAACGACACACTGGACCAGATGGACATTACAGATATATTCAGAACATTTCATCCCAAAGCAACAGAATACACATTCTTCTCTAGTGCACATGGAACATTCTCCAGAATAGATCACATCCTGGGTCCCAAATCAGGACTCAACCGGTATCAAAAGATTGGGATCATTCCCTGCATATTTTCAGACCACAATGCTCTAAAGCTAGAACTCAACCACAAAAGGAAGTTTGGAAAGAACCCAAATACATGGAGACTAAACAGTATCCTTCTAAAGAATGAATGGGTCAACCGGGAAATTAAAGAAGAATTGAAAAAAATCATGGAAACAAATGATAATGAAAATACAACGGTTCAAAATCTGTGGGACACAACAAAGGCAGTCCTGAGAGGAAAATATATAGTGGTACAAGCCTTTCTCAAGAAACAAGAAAGGTCTCAGGTACACAAACTAACCCTACACCTAAAGGAGCTGGAGAAAGAACAAGAAAGAAACCCTAAGCCTAGCAGGAGAAGAGAAATCATAAAGATCAGAGCAGAAATCAATGAAATAGAAACCAAAAAAACAATAGAACAAATCAACGAAAGTAGGAGCTGGTTCTTTGAAAGAATTAATAAAATTGATAAACCCCTGGCCAGACTTATCAAAAAGAAAAGAGAAAGGACCCAAATAAATAAAATCATGAATGAAAGAGGAGAGATCACAACTAACACCAAAGAAATACAAACTATTATAAGAACATACTATGAGCAACTCTACGGCAATAAATTTGACAATCTGGAAGAAATGGATGCATTCCTAGAAACATATAAACTACCACAACTGAACCAGGAAGAAATAGAAAGCCTGAACAGACCCATAACCAGTAAGGAGATTGAAACAGTCATTAAAAATCTCCAAACAAACAAAAGCCCAGGGCCAGATGGCTTCCCGGGGGAATTCTACCAAACATTTAAAGAAGAACTAATTCCTATTCTCCTGAAACTGTTCCAAAAAATAGAAATGGAAGGAAAACTTCCAAACTCATTTTATGAGGCCAGCATCACCTTGATCCCAAAACCAGACAAGGATCCCACCAAAAAAGAGAGCTATAGACCGATATCCTTGATGAACACAGATGCGAAAATACTCAACAAAATACTAGCCAATAGGATTCAACAGTACATTAAAAAGATTATTCACCACGACCAAGTGGGATTTATTCCAGGGCTGCAAGGTTGGTTCAACATCCGCAAATCAGTCAATGTGATACAACACATCAATAAAAGTAAGAACAAGAACCATATGATACTCTCAATAGATGCTGAAAAAGCATTTGACAAAGTACAGCATCCCTTCCTGATCAAAACTCTTCAAAGTGTAGGGATAGAGGGCACATACCTCAATATCATCAAAGCCATCTATGAAAAACCCACCGCAAATATCATTCTCAATGGAGAAAAACTGAAAGCTTTTCCACTAAGGTCAGGAACACGGCAGGGATGTCCATTATCACCACTGCTATTCAACATAGTACTAGAGGTCCTAGCCAAAGCAATCAGACAACAAAAGGAAATTAAAGGCATCCAAATCGGCAAAGAAGAAGTCAAATTATCACTCTTCGCAGATGATATGATACTATATGTGGAAAACCCAAAAGACTCCACTCCAAAACTGCTAGAACTTATACAGGAATTCAGTAAAGTGTCGGGATATAAAATCAATGCACAGAAATCAGTTGCATTTCTCTACACCAACAGCAAGACAGAAGAAAGGGAAATTAAGGAGTCAATCCCATTTACAATTGCACCCAAAACCATAAGATACCTAGGAATAAACCTAACCAAAGAGACACAGAATCTATACTCTGAAAACTATAAAGTACTCATGAAAGAAATTGAGGAAGACACAAAGAAATGGAAAAATGTTCCATGCTCCTGGATTGGAAGAATAAATATTGTGAAAATATCTATGCTACCTAAAGCAATCTACACATTTAATGCAATTCCTATCAAAGTACCATCCATCTTTTTCAAAGAAATGGAACAAATAATTCTAAAATTTATATGGAACCAGAAAAGACCTCGAATAGCTAAAGGGATATTGAAAAAGAAAGCCAACGTTGGTGGCATCACAATCCCGGACTTCAAGCTCTATTACAAAGCTGTCATCATCAAGACAGCATGGTACTGGCACAAAACAGACCCATAGATCAATGGAACAGAATAGAGAGCCCAGAAATAGACTCTCAACTCTATGGTCAACTAATCTTCGACAAAGCAGGAAAGAATGTCCAATGGAAAAAAGACAGCCTCTTCAATAAATGGTGCTGGGAAAATTGGACAGCCACATGCAGAAAAATGAAATTGGACCATTTCCTTACACCACACACAAAAATAGACTCAAAATGGATGAAGGACCTCAATGTGCAAAAGGAATCCATCAAAATCCTTGAGGAGAACACAGGCAGCAACTTCTTCGACCTCTGCCGCAGCAACATCTTCCTAGGAACAATGCCAAAGGCAAGGGAAGCAAGGGCAAAAATGAACTATTGGGATTTCATCAAGATCAAAAGCTTTTGCACAGCAAAGGAAACAGTTAACAAAATCAAAAGACAACTGACAGAATGGGAGAAGATATTTGCACACGACATATCAGATAAAGGACTAGTGTCCAGAATCTATAAAGAACTTAGCAAACTCAACACCCAAAGAACAAATAATCCAATCAAGAAATGGGCAGAGGACATGAGCAGACATTTCTGCAAAGAAGACATCCAGATGGCCAACAGACACATGTAAAAGTGCTCCATATCACTCGGCATCAGGGAAATACAAATCAAAACCACAATGCAATATCACCTCACACCAGTCAGAATGGCTAAAATCAACAAGTCAGGAAATGACAGATGCTGGCGAGGATGCGGAGAAAGGGGAACCCTCCTACACTGTTGGTGGGAATGCAAGCTGGTGCAACCTCTCTGGAAAACAGCATGGAGGTTCCTCAAAATGTTGAAAATAGAACTGCCCTATGATCCAGCAATTGCACTATTGGGCATTTACCCTAAAGATACAAACGTAGTGATCCAAAGGGGCACGTGTACTCGAATGTTTATAGCAGCAATGTCCACAATAGCCAAACTATGGAAAGAACCTAGATGTCCATCAACAGATGAATGGATCAAGAAGATGTGGTATATATACACAATGGAATACTATGCAGCCATCAAAAGAAATGAAATCTTGCCATTTGCAACAACATGGATGGAACTAGAGCGTATCATGCTTAGCGAAATAAGTCAAGCAGAGAAAGACAACTATCATATGATCTCCCTGATATGAGGAAGTGGTGATGCAACATGGAGGCTTAAGTGGGTAGAAGAAGAATAAATGAAACAAGATGGGATTGGGAGGGAGACAAACCATAAGTGACTCTTAATCTCACAAAACAAACTGAGGGTTGTTGGGGGGAGGGGGTTTGGGAGAAGGGGGTGGTATTATGAACATTGGGGAGGGTATGTGTTTTGGTGAGTGCTGTGAAGTGTGTAAACCTGGTGATTCACAGACCTGTACCCCTGGGGATAAAAATATATGTTTATAAAAAATAAAAAATTATATTAAAAAAAAAAGTAGCATGAAAGCCACATCCAAATAAATGTGTACTTGAGAAAAAAAAAATCTACTAATTATACCAAACCTATGTACTTTTCTTAATTTTGACAAATGCATCATGATTTTATAAAGAGTTAGCATTAGGGGATAATGGATGAAGCATACACAGGAATTCTCTGTACTATCTTTGCAACTCTTCTCTAAATCTAAAATTATTCCAAAACAAAAAGTTTTAAAATCCATTTGCCAAGCATAACTCTATAATCTCTGAGTAGAGTTTTATAATGAAAATGCTAAAATGGCATCAACACACACACACATACACACACACGGTAGCACATAAGAAACATTACCTTTTAAATAGAATGTCCATATTTAAAAGTTACTTTGATATCCATAGTAGTGTTCTAGGTAATGTGTTGTTTAAAGCTATAGGTTTTTGTTTTGTTTTGTTTTTGTTTTTTTTAATGCATAGTTTAGTCATAGTGATGAGTTCCTTAAAGTCTATATAATGAGGGAAATATTTTTGCTTTGTTTTTTTTTTTTTAAAAACCTTGCTGTGATTGCATGCAGTGATAGAGATGCCTTTAAGAATGTTTCACAGATGCTTCAAATCATTCATTTCTCATAAACATATGGGGTCTATTCTTCTGTCACTGTGTGTAATTCCTATTGACACTAATGGGAACTATGCATGCATATCTCTATAATTTGGCCTCAAACAAACTGAAAATCATCACTATTGAGATGAGAACCAAAGCAACCAAACAAAGAAAACAATTGACTCCTTAAAACTCAGATTCTAGAATCTCTTGTCACAAGAAATTCCAGTCACGGAGAATTAATCTGCAGTGATTCCAACACAATAAACTATAATAAGTCAAAATACGATACTCACAGATATTATATTTTAGGGCATAGTATCTTTCTGAAGATAATAAATTACCTTTTTCAACTGTAATGCAGAAATAGCTAAACATTTCATAATACAACCGAACAAAAATTCCAATGCTACAAAAACAGCTAGTGTGTCATACATTTTAAGAATCTTTTTAAAAAGATTTTATTTATTTAATTGAGAGAGATCACAGTAGGCAGAGAGGCAGGCAGAGAGAGAAGGGGAAGCAGGCTCCCTGCTGAGCAGAGAGCCCAATGCAGGGCTTGATCCCAGGACCCTGAAACCATGACCTGAGCCAAAGGCAGAGTTTAACCCACTGAGCTACCCAGGCATCCCACATTTTAAGGAGTTTTATTCAGATCTCTATAAACTGCTCATTCATTCACATATCCCTTTATAAGATTATATCCCTATTTTTAAACATCAAGTTAAATGGAAAATTTTTTTTTTCCTATTTAAACTTTACTATTATAACATGTGTCCACCAAGGAGAGTCTCAAATTAAGGAGACTTGTTCACTGTTCCGTTGTCCCATTTCCACATCAGAAAACATAACAAAGTTCTTAGTTGTGTATCTCAGCAGTGTCACTTTGGCCAGATTCCAAGATGTAGGAGGTTGCCTCAGATCTCAGTGGGAGGCAGCCATTATGTGTTTGGGGGAAGCCATTTGAAGCTGGCAGGTGAGCCAATTCTATCACTAAGGAGAAAGTACTGCTAGTAAAGTCACCTTGTGACAAGTGTCTCCCTGCTGTGGGTTAACTTCCAGAAAGAAGGTTTGGAGAACACATAACAGTTCACAACAAGGAAATCAAACAAAATAAATTGGGCATAATTTGACACAGTTAAAATAAGAAGTGTCACTGGCGCTGCTATGAAGTAGGAGTTATGAAGAGCTTCTGCCAAGATTAAACATTTAGTTAGACAATAAAATAGCTTGCTGGTCAAGCCAAAGACATTATTCTTAATGCTTAAACTGATGGAGACTAGTGAATAAGTCTTTTTGACAAGCGGGGCTGCCAAAGAGTAGCAACTAGGTCTTAAGAGGCATGTGTGTGTTCATATAGTTGATAAGCCCTAAGCAGAGAGAAATAGCAATATCATAAAATTTTTTTAAAAAATAGAATATGATGGGTTTTTAAAGAAATTTTCAACAATTATAGAGAGCTGACCAGAAAAGATATTGTGTAGAAACAGTTTTCTTTTCCAAATCCACTTGGCTCTTAGTAAACTGAACAGAAATATTTACACATTATAGTTTTCTCATACCAAAATACTGTCATTCAATTTTCAAACAAACGTTTCTTCAGTGGATTCCCAAGTGGTTTAAACTATATGTAAGAAGTGCCCAGTGGAAAGAAGATGGAAGCCATATGAAACAGTTCAAACAGAAATATTGGCAAAAATTAGCAAAAAAAAAAAAAAATGTAGCCATAAAGTAAGCAGAGAATCTCCAGTGCTTCATTCTACCTTTGGGCATCTCTCTTCCACTTCACAACAAAAATAGCCCACGCGAACTTTCATTTGCAGGTGGCTGGTGTTCTCACTCAATGAACACCTACTTAGGATGAAGCTCTAGTTCTCTTTTCTTATCCTTGTTTGTTAAATGCTAGTTCATTCTAAACTCCTATTAAAATGAAAACAATTTCGGTATATGAAATCACACTGACGTATGAATTACTAGCTTCATAAGTTGTTGACCTTCTAAGGCAGCGTTTCTCAAAGTCTGATTCCTGGACCCCACACCATGCTAAATGTTTACATTTCTGGGTCCCATTATTGAACCAAAAGTGCTGCATATTAAACCATTTCCCAGGCAATTGTCATGGCAGTGATGTGAGGAATCATTGTTAAAGAAAGCCTCGATAATTCAAAAGACTGGACTGGAACTACAAAAATGGCAAGGTAGGGGAGGGTTATTTCCTGAAAGGAGACTTTGCAAATCATACCAGAAGTCACTGCCTTGTCTGTGGCCTTGAGGCTGGGTGAGATTGGCAATGTTATTACTATACTACTGCTGGTTTAACTCCTTCAACACAGAGAGCAATGCTGACATTCAGACACACATGGGCAAAATAAGACCATAGACTTTTGCCACATAATGGTGCCATGAAGTACAATGGAAATAACTCATATTTTATTTTCTTTGACATGTGAGGAAAAAGCAAATAAGAGCAAAGAATGTCGTATATCTTCAATAGTTAAAATAAGAACTCTTAGATTATGATTTTGCCAGCTGAGAATATGTTTCCTCAGATATATCCTATGCCCTCCTACCTCCATGCATTTGTCCAAGCTATCTGCTTCTATGCCTCAATAAATCCTGCCTATCAATTTAGGACTTGAACACCTCCTTAAATGCTTTCTCCCTCTCTTGAATTTCCTGCTTAGATTCATCTTGCAAATTCTCATGGTATTTGATCATTATGATGAAGTCATGTAGTACCTTCTAATTTATATTCTTATTAGGTATTGCATATATGTATAGATACATATATAACACATGCATATCTTTGATTCTTGAATCAACTGCTGAAATAGAGTATCCTTCCTATGCCAGATGAGACATACTGAAATGAAGCAGATTTTAAAACATGCTTCTGGGGCGAATAGCAGGAGGAGGCAGGGAAGGAGAAAAGAAGCAACCTCACCAGTCATAGAGGCAAGAAGGAATTTTACAACTTTGCTCATGCAACCTTTGCTTCTACAGAGACCATTTACTAAATGAAGAAGGTGGACTTCTATGGGCTTCTTCTTTTCTTATCATTCAGGAATTTAGCTACACAGTCCACGATCACCTTTTGTCTGAATTAAATAATTTGCTGTACGTTGGATATTTCTTTTTCCAAACCAGATCCATCTAATTTCATACCCATGTATACAACTGTTCATTCCTTATAAGACAATATGAAACCCAAAACTCCTTCAGTAATATTTAGTGAGCACTATGTTGAGGATAGAGCAGCAAATGAAACAAAGTGAGCTGCTGCCACTGTGAACTTATATAGATTTCTGATAAAATTCACAGTGATAAATGTGATGAAGAATGAATCAGAACAAGAGAATTGAGATGGTGGGCCAAAGAAGGGTTCACTAATTTTGCTCATCAGAGAACGCCTCTCCAAAACTTAACTTTGTTGCTGAGACTTGGACACAAGCCAAGGGAGCTGGGGTGGAGTGCGGGGGTGGGGGATATTTCTGACAGGGAACAAGAAGTGCAAAAATCTTGAAGTCTGGTATCCCTGTTCAACAAACAGCAGGAAGGCCAGTGTAGTGGAAACACATCAGTGAGGAGAAACAGAGGTATCCCACAAGATTGTGGACAGGTTTAGGAGCCACACTCGGGACTTTGGATTTTATTATTTAATAGGAAGACACTGGAGGATTTGAGCCACGGAATGACACAATTTGGTTTAGGATTCAAAAGAAGTGATGTGCCCACTGAAGGAATGGGATGAGAAGCAAGGAAACTCTTTTGGAGACTATTGCAGTGACCCAGAGCAGAAATGACTTGGGCAGAGCAGTAGCAGCAAGTGGTCAGATTCAGGATAAAATCTGAAGGTAAACCCAATGGCATTTGCTGAGAGATTGGATATAACATGGTGCGAGAGATATCTAGGAGTGAGGTGAAAAGTGGTGTCATTTCATGCGACAGGGGAACATAGAGGAAGAACAAATTGGTGAGCAGGGGTTAAAAGCAGTTCTGCTAACCCTCTTACACTGTTGGGAATGCAAGTTGGTGCAGCCACTTTGGAGAACAGTGTGGAGATTCCTTAAGAAATTAAAAATAGAGCTTCCCTATGGCCCTGCAATTGCACAACTGGGTATTTACCCCAAAGATACAGATGTAGTGAAAAGAAGGGCCATCTGTACCCCAATGTTTATAGCAGCAATGGCCACGGTCGCCAAACTGTGGAAAGAACCAAGATGCCCTTTAATGGACGAATGGACAAGAAGATGTGGTCCATATACACTATGGAGTATTATGCCTCCATCAGAAAGGATGAATACCCGACTTTTGTAGCAACATGAACGGGACTGGAAGAGATTAAGCTGAGTGAAATAAGTCAAGCGGAGAGAGTCAATTATCATATGGTTTCACTTATTTGTGGAGCATAACAAATAGCATGGAGGACATAGGGAGATGGAGAGGAGAAGGGAGTTGAGGGAAATTGGAAGGGGAGGTGAACCATGAGAGACTATGGACTCTGAAAAACAACCTGAGGGTTTTGAAGGGGCGGGGGGTGGGAGGTTGGGGTACCAGGTGGTGGGTATTAAGGAGGGCACGGATTGCATAGAGCACTGGGTGTGATGCAAAAACAATGAATTCTGTTACGCTGAAAAGAGATTTAAAAAAAAATAAGATGTTAATAAAAAAGGCAACTCTGTGAAGGGGGGCAAAGAATATATGGGATTTCTCTGTATTTTCTAGACAATTTTTCTACAAATGCTAAATGTGCCTTAAAATTAATATCTGTTAAAATTTTTAAAAAAAGAAAGAAAGAAAAAAGAAAATGGAAAAAAAAAGCAGTTCTACTTTAAATATGTAAAATGTGATGTTAAATATCCAGGTGCAATATTGGATAAGCAGTTAGATATAAATCTATGATTTAGGGGAAAGTTCAGAGCTAAAGAAACAAGGGTAGCAATCACATGAACATACATGGAAGTGACCATGATATAATTTAAGGAGATGTCTAAGGAACTGAGAATTTCTAGAAAAAGAGCCAAGGAAAGAGCTAGGGAGTAACCCTTATCACTCCCACACACAACCCACTCCTTCTTCTGTATTTGCAGTTTATCCTTTAAGATTCAATTTAAATTGTAGCTTTTCTATCAGGCCTTCCCTACTCTAACTGCTCCATAGCACCATAGCACAATAACCCAAAAGGCACAGTATTGGGTTTTCTTAACATACCAGTAGACTGGAAGCTTCTTGAGGCTGGGACTGGCTTAATTATCATTGCATCCTCAATATTTTCTATAGCCACTGAAATATAAAACACAACCATTAATTTTGTTGACCAAAATTAATGAATGAACATTTATAACCCGTTAGTTAACATACTGTTTCCAGTTTCATTGAACAGAACTGGTTATCAGTTTTCTTTCAGCTTTGTTCAATGACAAGCCAAGAGGTTTTTTTCATATTATGAACCTACAGATTAATAATATCCCGGGAAGGTACGTATAATTAAAAAATATAATAAAGCACTAATCCCCTAGAAGAAGAATTAAAAACAAATCTACTATAAAGATGTCCTATCAGAAATCTAAAACAAATTTGGCTAAATTTCCTGGCAAGACTCCTAAGCACATTGAGGGATTGAAATTGTAGGCAATGAGAGAAAAAAAAAAATTTTAAGACCACTTCTTGAACCACTTAAAAAAATTGAAAATAATCTGATCTGTATTTTCTCTTCTTTTGTGTCTAGCTCTTGTTTCTCTGATGTCAAAATACTCCACTCTATGTTGAACTATTATGGGAACAAAAGAAATTTATAGAATTGTCTATTATTTGGGATAAGCTATAAAAGTTATAATTTAGCCAAAACTTTCCCTAAACTTAATATATTTTATCCTAGGACTTTTTGAAATCTAAAACAGATATTATTAAGTACAATTTATATTATAGTTGAAAACTACTGTTAACAAACACCTTATAAGGTCCTTAAAAAACTTAACTTTTAAAAAAATGAACACAAATCCCTGAATTTATATCTGATATACTAAAAATGACAGTATTTTTCCAAAGAAACGTTCTTTTATACACTAGTACACTCATTCCAATTTTTTGGAAGAAGTTATATTAGACCATTTTTTATTTTAACTTGGTTTGGGATCAGGGAAAATGAAAGACCATGATGGTTATTTCATTTATCTTGCAAACCTTCTCACCTACCCTTTACCCCCAATTAACACACTCTGTTCACATTTTTCATCCTTCTACATTTCCATACTTTGGGCAAAAAAAAAAAAAAAGAGGGGGAGAAATAAACAAGAAAACAGAGAAATAAGAGTAGAAGTAGGGGGTGCTTGAAGCCCAAGATCAGATAGAAGGAAAATGGGAGAATAATCTCTTGCTTCCCCATCCAAGGAACTGGTTTGAAGGATTTATTTAAAGCCTTGGGGAAGTTATTAGGAATACAAAGATAAGTAATGGAATGTCTTTATGTCTTTATGATTAATTTTTAAGAGAGAGATGTAAACAGACAATGGTAACTTTACAAATGAAACCTAAGATAATTGATGTTCAATTATTGCCAACAATTGCAAAAACAGAAATAGATTAAAAGGTCTACTGCTTCCTTATTAAACCCCTTGCCTTCTTATAAAACCCATTTGCCTGCTTCTACTCATCCTTCTGATGCTCCAAAGATACTATTCTTCCCATCCTGAGCCCCATTTCTTATATGAAACTTGAATAACTTCAGGGTGGAGGGAAAAGCAAGTCATAGGTATCTCCCTTGGACCGTGTGATTCCTTCATAGGGCCAATGCTTTAAAACTGTTCATTTCCCCAAAATTAGTAATGTATCTTTGGATTTTAGTAGGTATTCCTTAATGACAGTTCTATATTCAAAGGCTAGAAAATACTAAAGTTAACAAAAGTTAAACAGGTTGGCTTATTATGTAATATAAAATTAATTTTAATAGTATCTAAGATATTTCAAGTATTTCCTATGCACTTGAAACCTTGGCTAAACACTTCCTATGGAATGCATTATTTAATCTTCACAATAACCCAGAGGAAGATACTATATATTTTCCCCCTTATTTGGTAGTTGAGGAAACCAAAGGCAGGGTTATCTTAATTATTACTTTGATAGTGTAAGTAACTTGCCTAGCATTTTGGCAGAGCTGAGGTTCAAACTAAGACCATTTAGCTCCAAAGCCAAGCTGTACATTTCACCGGTTTGATATATAGTCTCCCTGCAGGATTTTATCAGAGCATTTAATAGGCTAATGTGATTGTGAATCTCCGAGAGGGAAATGCAATAAACGCATTTCCCACTTATTTGATTATAACCCCCCTTTTCCTTATAGAATCTCGAGCCACCTGCAGAACACTCTTTCCTGTTCTCTCCCTCAGGTGAAGATAGGATATGCTTTTTTCTCTTCCCCTCCTCCTCTTTGTTCTACTCCTTTCAGGATGGACACTACTGTTGTACATTTTATACTCCTTGGACGTAATTCCCAATTAAAGGAAGCCATATCCCTCACCAGAGTCCAAATATCCACATTTGTTTGTATCTTAGTCCTGGAATGGTACATCTTGTGCCTCTGAATCTTTTTTGGAATAACAGAAATTGCTCATGGAGCTTTCATTATTTTTCTGCAAACTGAGGGCCCCAAAGAAGCCAAGGACTTTGCTTCTCATCATCTGTCAATTTTTCCTGTCGAGACTCCTGCTGAGTCTTCTATGCGGGCAGATACTGTCTCTTAGTACATTTCATGTTTACCAGTGCACTGCAAACAGTAGGTATTCAAGAGTAATTATGTTATAAACTCTTGAGTCTTTCCAGCTCTAGGAATCTACGTTCATATTGGAAATATAATTTATTCTTCATGCATTCCATACCAAATACATCAGTGTGTAGTTATGTTTTAATTGGCCAGCTCTCCAAATACCAAAATGAAGCAAGAGAAAACTTTCTGGTAGTTAATTGTGATCGTGTTAAAACCTAGAAGTTCTACTGAAAATTGCTATTCCCTTTCTCTTTAGTTGCTACAATTTATTGAAACATAACACACATGGGTATTCATATACTTTTCACATGAAGTGTAGTACATGGATATAGAGTTTGTTTTCTCTATTTGTCAGCCCTTTAAACCCAATCTTTCAAATATCCATGAATGGAAAACTGGCTAGATAGGAGCTCAAGAGGGTTCCTTTCTTTTTCACTGCACCACCCGTGTGCCTCTTAAAATATATCTATACATAGGTCTAATGGATAATACAGACCCTAATGCATAGTTAGTTGCCCAATCTCCCAAGCAACTGGTTTGCAATGGTGTAGATAATTTTTCTTAGGAGCTGTACTGGCAAATAGCTTCCGTGATTTAGCCCATGGAAAATGAGCCCTGTTTTGCTTAATGTTTTAGGTTAGGGAGTGGCTGGCAGCATTCTGTGAAAAAGTGACACTTTCAACACTATAAGTGATTTGCTGACTTTATTTAACAATATCTAAACCATTTTAACCAACAGTATCATATAGCTTGGCACATTATACCACTACAGATCTTCCGGAAAGGATGAAATGGCCAAATATTTACATGTATTCCGTTTTCTTTACATATTTGTATTTCTACCATTTTGAAAATTAGAATATAAACATTCTGTTTAAAAATCTGTTCTCCCCCACATACTACATATTCAAAGAGCAAACACAATTTTTCCTTTGGTGTGTGTAAATATATATATATAATATATATAATATATGTATGTGTATATATATATATATATATATATATAGGTATATCTGGGTTTCCATATTTTAAATATCTATGACCATCTAATAGCCCTAATCCTTTGTTTTATAATGTGCAGCAAAATTATAAAATCTGCTCTCCCTCTAATTACATTGCCCTTTGCCGTCTCTTAAGAGAGAAAGAAAGAAAGAAAGAAAAAAGAAAGAAAGAAAAAAAAAGGTTGTGTTCAAATTTTCCCCCTGTTTTATTTGCACCCTATTAACAACTGTTACTAGAGCTTTAATTATGCCCCGGTGATTGCGGAGTTGTGGCTGACTTGTGTCATTTTCCTCCCAGGGGATGCTTTATAATTACCAGCATCCATCGTGGCTGCCTGTAAGCTGATGCTTTTTTATTACCAGTTCAATAATCACTGCATCCTTGCGAACATCTGCTCTGCAAGCCATGCATCGGGGGTCCCAGTGCCTGTCACTTGACGTTCCCTCACCACAGTGACCTTGGTGCCCTCGCCTTCGGTTTATATCTAATTTGTTTACCAGAGGCTCTGTCCAGAAAGTCTCCCAGGAATGCAATTAATACACCAGATTTGCAAACAAAAGAAAATTTTGCCCTTTCTCTCCTTTCTCTTTTTCCAGATTATTGTCCTACACTTAGATTCCATAATTTTTATTCCTAGGAGAATGAATCCTTTTCAGACTTGCGGGAACAGGGAAAATGAGAGATGAGTTTATTTAGGAGCTATCCTCCTGCTTGTATTGAAAAGTAGAATGTCTTTGTGGTGTGCTTTCTCTTGAATATATATGATAGTGACTAGCAAGTTAAAGAAGGATGTTGTGTATGGAATATTCCGTGCCTGGGAAGGGAAGGACTGTTCATTTGTCCCTGTTCTGATTTTATTTTCTCCCTGACCTACTATCTCATTTTCTTTCTTATCCTGAATAAGCCTCTCTGCTCTTTGTTTTATGGAATACTTCTTCCCTCTTAAAACATCCTCCTTCTCCAATTCTTTTGCTCTACTTCATCCATCTTTTCCTTCTTGCTTGTCTCTTTACAAAAACTATGTAAGTGAAAGATAAAAATGGGTAAAAACAGCACATGTTGAGCACAGCTGCTGGTTCTCCTGATGGTGCTTCTCCCTTCTGACTCACTATTTATTACTAATAAAGCTAATCTGGGCACTGCTTACTAATCCTGGTTAAGTCTGATTTCTTTAAATAAAAACTAGAGTTTCAAAGTTTTGGTTATTTTCATAAGTATATCAAAGCTGTGCTGATCTTTTTTTGGAGCAGATGAGAAAAAGCTGAACTCTTTCATTTGTGCTAACCAAATCTATGCATTCCTCTGACATACACATTTGGCCTTACCCTTTCATGTTCTTAAGCAACTGACATTATAGACCGGGTGAGAACTTTACCGAAATTGCCAATGCAATGTGCTTATTTATTGAACCACCTTTTCCACAATAATCTCCAAAATTTCAAAATCAAGTAGAAATGGTCAATAAGCCAATCTTGCAGGAAAGTCAGGAACAAGGGAGTTTATCTATTCTTACTCTTCCACTGGCCTAAAAGAGTATTGAGGGAAGCCTCCACTTTATTCTTCTCTAGTCCCACAGGAACTAGTGTTCTACTTAGCACAGTATATGTTGACTAAAACGGTCCTTGGGTGATTGGATGTTACCTCACAACCTTGGGAGCTTCTGAAATGGGCCCCCATATTCACAGAGGGCAAGTAGAGATCAAAGAAGGAGACATACCACTACTCCACAATGGTGGGTGGCAAGTTTAATAAGCAAGAGAACTTCTTTATGAGATTGGTCTTGAGAGACCACAAGATAAGTAGATCTCTGAACCTGCCCACCAGAATCTTAAAAGTTTATATGGAGGCCCTACCTCAGTTCAATCATATTCATAGTCCAGATGGTCTCAAAAACAACTTACTCTCTCAAGGCTATGGCACTGAAACAGTGCTCACTGTGGAAACAGTAGGCAGAGTGTGCATTCCAAGGACAGGGAAAGGGGTTGAGGAGCCTTCAATTGCCCAAGTCTATCCTGCAGGTCAACCAGTGAGCACATCCTCTCGATGACCGCCTCCAACATTGGATTATACCTCCTATGGATGAAATTCTATTTCAGAGCCATTAATATAATGTACCACTTAGCCCCAACCTTGGATGAAAAACCTAAACACATTCACACAGACACATACACACACATGCTAGAAGAATATAAGACCTTGAGATTACTGGTCAAGACTAGCACTCAAATCCATGCTTTAAGGCACCCTCCAAACACAGAATTTACTTGAACTTCTAAAGAGAAACAGGACATAAAATTAAGAACAAGTACTTAGAATAAGTACCTAAGAACAAGTACATAGTAGGACTCTCTCCTTCCCTTACCTCCCCATATTACCAAACCCTACTCAAGATGAGAATCTGAATAATACTACCATTGGCTGCAGCCATGGGGTACATCTTACAGGGAGTAGGAGAAAACCATCTAGCAGCCTAGATTTAGTCCAACTCACCATGTGGCTTGGTGGCCAAATTTGAGAAGAGTCTAATGGCACTGTGGACTATCAGTCTTGTGTTGTCAGTTTAAGACCTGGATTTGAACTGGAGGACTTAGGAGACAAGGTGGAGACAAGCATAAGACAAATATATCAGAGACACCATAGGGAAAGAAGGAAAGAAAGGGGGGAGCAAAAGAGGAAATGAGTGAAGAGTGAAGGGAGGGAGAGAGGAAGGGAGGAAAGTAGGAAGAGGGGAGGGAAGACAGGCATCTACAGCAAACAAAATCCATAGTATATTTGGGAGATTAATTCACTAGAGCTAAAGCAACAATCTGGAAATTACTTTTAAAAATAAATGTGCTTACCTTCAAAGAAGAATTAAAAAACAAAACCCAACTACCACTTTTTTTAAAATGAAAATAGGTCATAAGAGAAAACAAAATTAAACAAAGTAGGTCCAGAAAGTGAAAAACTATACAGAATAAATGAAATTTAAAATCTCACAAATTAAACTCTAAGCTGAACGAAGTTGAAGAGAAAAATGGTAAATGGGAAGAAAGTAGGGAGAAATTGTCCCAGAATGCAGATCTGACAGATAAAGGGATTAAACAATATAAAATAGTACTTAAGAGACAAGGAAATTAATATCTGAGGCAAATATTCATATAATGGTAGGACAGGAAAATGGTCTTCTGGTCTGCTGCATAATAAGGGTGCCTTATCCGCTATAGCTCCTAAGAAGTTTCCAGTGCATGTGAAAACAGTCCCTTACCACATTCTTATTGAGAGAACTAGCCAAAATGGCTTGAGATTTGTAACTGTTTTGAAAACCAAGGGCCATCATACTCAGCTAATACAAAAATCATTGGAAGTGATTAGTTTTCCAGTAATCAGCATTTTATTTCAGTTCATTTGAGGATCTAGAAGGTTTATCTCATGCTTTTATTTATCCCTGAAGGGGGAACAAAGCAACATGAGTTGTCCCCAGCATGAAGGAAGAAAAGAACAGAGAGAAGAAGAATGTAATCTTGTGTCTGCATGTGAATGTGTTACTAAGACAGATGAACAGTTCCGTTCTGTCCTTTAAAGCCCCAGCAGCAGCTGACATCATCAGAAGTGGTGTCCAACATGCTCTCATGCAGACTGAATGTCTTGCCCAGCCTTTCCTACTATCAACTCCTGACCACTCCTGATCCCTAGAGCATTCTCTCTGCTTCCTTCCCTTGTTCTTTTTTTTACGATGTTGACTTTTTTCTGGAACTGTTTGACGTCCAGTGCAGCTCTCAGGGCCCCTTGCCTCAAAGCAGGAAGAATGCTGCCCAGGAAGTGTGTTGCCTCCTGGTTTGTCAAGCCCAAGCCTGAGAGAGGACTCCGTATGCTGAGGCAAAACTAAGGTCATGAAAGAATGGAACCAGAAAATGCTACAAATCGGAGATGCTGGGGAAAGCCATTCCCAGAGGGGAATCTGCTAGTAAACTCCATGTGTGGATACTGGCAGAAGTTGCCAGATACTGGGTGCTGACGACCATAGGGCCCTGACGTACCTGGGTGCTAGAGAACTGCCCATGCTGCAGGAGCCTGGTCCTGAGGAAGCAATGCTGAGGTGCAGGCAGGACTGGCTCCATCATTTGTAGGACCCAGTGCAACATGAAAATGTGGGGCTTCATGTTCATTATTAAGAATTTCAAGACGGTGGGGTGCCTGGGTGGCTGAATGGGTTAAGTATCCAACTCTTAATTTTGGCTCCGGTCATGATTTCAGGGCAGTGAGATCAAGTCCTGCTTTGGGCTCTGTGCTGGGTATGGAGCCTGCTTCAGATTAAGATTCTCTCTCTTTCTCTCTTTCTGTCCACTGTCCACTGACACACACACACACACTCTCTCTCTCTCTCTCTTTCACTCTCTTTCAAAACACAAAAAACATCAAGATGGTGACAGAGAATGAACAAAGCAAGTGCTCTGGATGACTGCAAAGGTCAAGTCTTCATTAAAGTGGCTCAGAATGTAGAAGCTGGGCCCTAGAGAAGACTCCTGTGGTTTAAGAGCCTGCCGGGAAAACCACAAGGAAACTGGGAAGGAAAACTCCTCTTTACCACAGTGTCTTTTCAGTGCCCTTTATGGATGTACCTTAACATGGTATAATCAGGAAAAAGAAGACTATCTGAAGGGTCCATCTCCATTTCTACAAGTCAGTAAATAATAGGTAGATTTAGAGCTGGGGACAATAAGTTGGTAACTGACACCAAGATCAATAGCATTGGAATAGGGTAAAATCATTGGCCCATACAGAACTCAGATCCAAAGTTGACCTCATTAATACTTAGTTCTCTATTTACTTTTTGCCAAGAAAAAGAAAAGACATTTAAAAACTTTATTTGGGGGGTGCCAGGCTGGCTCAGTTGGTAGAGCATATGGCTCTTGATCTTGTGGTGGAAAGTTCAAGCCATACATTGAATGTAGAGATTACTTAAAAATAATATCTTTTTTTTAAAAAATCAAATAAATAAATAAATAAACATTAGTTGGTCATTCTGGCTTCCATCCAAGTATAATCAGCATAAGGCTAGCATTCTAACACTAAGTTTTCTGGACCACAATAAATACAGCCTTACACCCAATTGTCTAATCCTTCAATCAGTCTATAAATATACCTAGAATCTGAAGTTCTGTCAATCTAATACCCTGCCACTTATTCTATCAGAGTTTATTTTATTTCATTTATTCTTGGCTTCTGGCTCTATGACCTGATTGGCAAGTGACTGAAACTGATTGACAGATGGGGCAGTGAACCTCCCAGTGCATTAAATCCAGAATGTGTGGTTTTACAAAGGCAATGCTTAGACTATGAGAGGAGATTCACAACAGATTGACTGTGGCACAGTGACTTCCTCCATCAGACCATTTGGAATATAAAGTCCACAGAAAAGAGGCTAGCAGCAAGGCACAGGGAAGGTGCCATAAACCTGTCAGCTTCTGCCCAGGGAATCTCCTTCCTCCTCATTATTTGCAATGGTGATGAGGGGTTGGGAATGGCAGGGAGATAAACCAACTTCTATAGTCTCCTTCCTCTTCATTTTCATTTCTGAAAACTGCAGAGAAGGAGCACCCTGGGCTTGTCCTTTGTCCTTTTCTATTTCACAGTGGATTCTAAGCTCTATCCGGACAGAAAGATTTTGTCTTTTGCTTCCTTGTTGCATTCTCAGCTGCTAGAATAGCACTAAACCCTGTTTAGTAGTACCATAAATAGCATTCATTAAACATTGGCTGATCTAGATTGGAACCTCCATGAGCACAGGGATTTTAATCTGTTTGTTTGCTTCTGCATTCCCAACACCTAGAAGTCAATACTCCAATAAACTTTAGTACCCATCTTTCCCTCTCCTAATCTCATCCTTGAGATACTCTTTCTTTTGTAGTGACAATATGCGACTGCCTGTCCGGTTCCCTCCCTTCTACTTTCCCTTGGATCTGTGCTGTTGCCTCCCTGCTCCCACCCTCTGTGCCTCAGTGTTCACATGGTGAGACTCAAGAGCTCATTCCCTGACTACAATTTAGCTCAAGAGTAGCCAATTTTAGTTCCTCCCCTTATATATGACAGATTTAACCCATTCTGGTAGTAGAAGCCATGAAGATATAAAACTTAGGAGCTGTCTATAGACATGTGGCCTCACAAGAAAAAAAAAAAAATTCCATCCAGATGAAGAGAAAATAAAATTTTTATATAAGAGATGTAAGATAAAAAGATAGAGGGAGCGAGTTCCTGATAGCATGCTATCTTCAGTAGTGCAGGCCTAGACCCAGTGGCATCTGTGGCCTTCCCATGGGTTGATTCTTCAGCCCGTCCCAGGAGTCCATTAATCAGTATATCCTCTTTTGCTCAAGACAGCTTACTGTCTAACCAAAGGAGTCTAACATTCTTGACCTCCTTGGTCTACTTTCCACATAGCAGCCATTTAAAATAAAATCTAAACTCCTTAAGGTGGTTTACAAAGTCTTGCATTCATCTTTAACTCTGCCCTGATCCACTTTCCTCTTTGCTCCCAGCCCTTTCTAACTGGTCAAGCAGTCTATATCCCCTCCTGTCCACAACTTTGCACCAGCCATTTCCTCTTCTGGAAATGCCCTGCCCTCCGTCTGTACTTGCCTGAGTCTTTCCTTGAATTCAAAGTTCAACTCAAGTGTCACTCCCTCAGAAAGGCTCTCCCCAACTGCCTGATATAAATGGCCACTCAATCGTCTTGTATCTTAAGACATTCTTTCATATTCAATAGTCAGAGAATTATCACTATGTGACATTTGCTTATTTATTCATTTTTAAAAGTTATTCTCTGCCCTTCCCACCTTTAGTCTCTACAAGAAAAGAGACTTGATGCGTCTTGCTCAACTGCGTATCCTTAAAGCCCTAGAACTATGTCTAGCATATAGTCAGTGCTCAATAATATGTCCTGATTGAATAAATTCATAGCACACCTTGTCACCCCCAAATACCAGTCATCCACCAGGCTTCAAATGAGAAGCAGAATAGCTCCTTATAACTAACAGAAAATTTCAAGACTTTTCATGCTATTAAAATACCTTTGGTAAAACCCTTAAATACACAGTACACAAGGGGAGCCTGGGTGGCTTAGTCAGTTAAATTCTGACACTTGATTTTGGTTCAGGTCCTGGTCTCAGGGTTGTGAGATTGAGCCCTATATCAGGCTCCATGCTGGATGTGGAGCCTGCTGAAGATTCTTTTTCTCCCTCTTCCTCTACCCCGCCTCACTCTGCTTGCATTCTCTCTCTCTCTCTAAAAAATAAAATAATAAATAAAATAATAATATTAAAAACATAACATACAGGACTCTTTCGCATTTCAGCAAATAGAGAACTCAGGATGGTGAGGAGGAGAAGGAGAGAGATATAGAAGTAGATATAGATACATAGATAATCTCAGACCCTACTTGGTAGAGCATTAAATATTAGGGATGCAAACATAAGACTTACTCCAAAGAAAGTCTCAAAGAATAATCGCCATTATGATAGATGTATGTAAAATAAAACAGGATATCTTCACTAAGCCCTTATAATGTGTCAGACAAGGGTGTTTATAGGTATTGACTTGCTTAAACCTCATGAATCCCTATGAGGTGGCTACTATTATTTAAAGATGAGGAAACCTGCCTAAGGTTTCAGGCTGAGCCAATGATAGTTCCAGGACACAAACACAGGCAATCTATTTCAAGCTTTTAACATCACCCTGCACCATTTATTTATGCTAAAAGAATACACTGAAGCCATCAACTATATTTGGGCAACACTAAAAGAGCTACCTTCAATTATTTGACCTCGTGCTTCTATACAGCTCATCACCACGTATGTAATACAAGCTGCCATCACTTATATGTCCAATAAGTAGTAAAGGGCACTGGCATAAGGATAATTTTCCTTTTAAGAAAGTATGACTGTTAACTGTAGATACCACAAGAGCCAGGCATGAGGCACCAGGGGGCAGAGGCACTTCTGTATTCTCATTCTCATTATTTTACTTCAGCTCACGAATAACTGGATGGAGTTTTGTGGTCTTCTTTCTAAATCAATGAAATGATTTTCAAGTTAGAAGGGTAATTTATATTTACCATCCATATATCCACGTCATTTCTACCCCTCCTCTAAACCTGATATATATGATTATTTAGGAATGTTTTGAGTTGAAAGCTAGTGTCTACATGATGAATATGCAGGTCCTCATATCAAACACTCCGATTAATGATAATGTGATCATTTGTCAGTGTTAAGTCATCAACATTCACAGAAGGCCAAGCATGATGCTCCCCACCCACCACTCCAATCACAGCTGGCTGGGTCTCCACCCACAAGAAAAACATCAGCCCTTTGCCACAGCATGTCACATCACCTGCTGACAGAGTCAAAAAAGTAAGAAAAATAGTATGTGTGTTTGTGCTTCAGTGTTGCCTTAGTGAAGGCAGTTTCCTTTGTGTCTAGGTATTGAAGAGAACATTCACTGTGGAACAGTTTTCATCAATAAAAGAGATTTTTTTAAAAAATCCTATCACTGCCCATTTCTCCTCAAATGGGCTGCTATTTTTGTTCAGGAATTTATTTTGAGCTCAAGTAGCTAAAAGAGTAGATGGAGTACCTCCTTTCTCTAGAACCTAGAGGAAAAAGAAAAACAGCATAATATGTATGCCCCAGTAATTATACCATTATGAAGGTAAAGTTAATGCTTATCCTAAGTAATTCTTTTAGAATAATTACAATTCATTTTAGTCAATTTATCTCAGTAAATCCTGCTTTGAAATTTAAAAACGATGTATCACTATAATGACTTCATTATAGGCCTGTGAAATATCTAAGCACAATAAATTCAACAGTGCTGCCCAAGTAGAATAGATGAAAAGCAAATGATACATGCTTGATGCATGGAGCTATGGACAAGTTTGTATCTTTCACTGAGTCTTAGTTTCCTCATCTGTAAAATGATTTGAATATACCTAACACATGAGGTTATTTGAAGTTGTACATGAACATTTATGGGATTTATGTAAATCACCTAGCAGTGCCTAAGACCAGGGGACACTCCATAAGTAGTAGCCACTACTGTTTTAACTAATAATAATATATTATTATATATATAATTACATATATATTATATATATAACAATTGCACAAATTATTATTAATTATTTATAGCCGTTGTGTGAAACTAAAGAATTGCATCACTGGCAATAAGGAGTATTTGAAGTTAAACTTCAGAGTTACCTTTGATAACAAGCATTTTTTTTTTTTTAAGCAGGAGTCTTTTCTGCTTTTAGTCTTAAAAACTAAATACTCAAATAGCACTTTCCAGTTATAATATATTCATATGATTCATATGATTCAAATAAGTGCATTAATATAAATATAAATATAAACTAACCCTTAGTTTATATCTTACAGAAGAGAAGAGGGCTATTGAATAAATATCACTTAAGTAAACTTACACAACTTTCACTTTTCCATTGTTTTCCAAGGAAAACAAAAGAAAAGAAAGGAAAAGAAAAGAAAAATATCTCACAAGAATTATATTGAAAAATTGAATTTGAGAGCAGTGTTTCCATACATAGTAGTATCTTCTTAGCTATGACATCTCTCCTTCATCAATTACTTACTTGCTTTTCTTTTCTATCTTGATCCTTCCCAGGATGTAAGAACATCTACAACTGATAAAGACACTCGAATGCACAGTTAAAACGTCTACAACCTATCTCTTCTAGTTCTTTTTTGGTTTGCATTTCTACAAAACAGCACCATTGGGATATGTTAATATCTTTTTCGCAGTTACACGTGTCTTCTAATAATCTCAGCATAATCGCTAAGAGAGTGGGCTTCAAGGCCATCTTGCCTGAATTCAGATCTCTGCTCTGCCACCTACTATTTGTTTACCTTTGGACAAGAGACTTCACACTCTATGCTGAGGATTTCTCTTCTGTGAGAATTATAGTAATAATCTCTATCCCAAAAGGTTGTTCTGAGGATTAAAGGAGTTAATCTGCCGCTTCGTGCCTGCCACGTAAGAATCACTCAATGTATGTTTGCTGTTACTACAACAGCTCCTACTTTTTTTAGTTTAAGATATTTTTCAGACACGACAAAATGTCTTTATTACTTTAATTAGTCCCCCTCCTTTTTACCAATTTAATGAATCTAACCTTCTGTAAAATACTAAATAGTCTCAAAAGTATACAATATTTGCTATGACCAGTTTTTCAACTAGTGAATATCCAACAGCATCAACTTATCAGCAGATTAATTCAACACTGACACTTTTTTTCACCATGTTTTACTTAACTAACTGATACTGTTTCTTATGGTGTATTAGCACATCAAGTACATGATTCTTAAGTTTGGGAAGGAGAAAATGGTATGCTTGTAAGTTACTCTTTGTCTTACATAATTAACAGTTAGCAGCAGAAACACCTTTAGCTCTCCTAATTGGGGAAAAGTAAGCCACAAATGAAAGAGAAATATTTACAATCTAGAATGTTGCCCTAGTCATTTCTTCAATTGCTTCCACCTTTAGAAATGCATCACGGAAATAGAAATTTTAAATTACCTATGAGGGCTCTCAAAACAAGTTCTGTTAGTTTATCGAGTTTTAAAAAGTCTTTGCAACCATAAAAAAAGATTTGAAGCATCTTTACGAGGTCTGAGATGCAATGTTTGGAGCTAACAAACTAGACACTTGGGTAAAGTCTAACTTCTGTGAGACTTATGAAATCTGCATAACATAGGAATACCATCTGCATTGCTGTCGAGAAAGCTCCCACTGAGTGTCGTTCGAACACCAGTAAGAATTTCTTATGATCCTCAAATGGTTTGTAAAGTATCATCAAATGCAGTTTCTTTGGTACAAGAGACAAATTTTACCTGTCTTAGCATTCATCCTAGCACAGATCAGGTCTCTTACAAATTTTTGTATAAAACAATTATTTATCAGCTTCCAAGATTTCCTTACAGCCTGGGCAACCCCTCTAGTTAGGGTCTGTGCCTTTCACTGGTATTGCTACTTCATCTGCCTAGTTTCATACATAGGAAGACAGTTACATTATATTAATTCTCATAGTCTACTAATTAACTTCTGTTCACTTTCCTTTTTTGGGTTGTGTAATTAATTTCCATTAGTTTTATTCATCACCATAAAATGACATTCCCAAGCTTCTCCCTATAGGCCTGCTGCATTGCCCAAAATGGAAGAGGACCCTACAGCGGAGATACACGGTCCCGTTTAATGCCAGCTGTTTCTTAACTGCAGATTCTGAGAACATAGAACATGTAAAAAAGGGGAAAAAAATACCTTTAATAAAGAATATTTTATCTCCATGGAAAAGAAGGGCAGAAATTTTAGAAGATTACCTCTTTCCATTAAAATCCACGATGTTACAAACACAAAAATGATGGCATTGTTCTCATTTTAATGTCTTCTTCTCTAAAGTGAAAAAAAGAAGTGATTGAAAATGCAATTTATGTTTATTTACAATGCATTAAGTAATAAAAACATTTTCCAAATATTGGTCATTTTATTTATTTTCATGAGCCAACGATAAACATTTTTTGTTATCAGGTTAAAAGTGTGACTTCCGTGAAATTACAGTATCATTAACCCTTTACAATGAGCCATCGATTTCTTTAAAAGTCTACGAAGGACAATGCTTTGTCACAGGGATATTATGTTAAAAAAGAAAAAACTTTTCACTACTGAGAGTGAGGTCATAGCCTGTATTCCTTCTATCCTCACATGCTTTTCACTTCTTTCCTCATGTAAAATCCAATCACTTACAATGGGTTTTTATTTGCAACTCATGTAAATGATGCCATGTTCCCACTGTTTGTCAACGAGGAGTATGCAAACTGATCACAAGATTAGTTTTGCATCACAAGATTAGTTTTGGCAAATCATTAAAGGCTTTAAGTTTCTAAATTATAAGACATATTCAATGCTTTTTACTTCCAAGTATCCCCTTTCCCAGAGACCAAAACTGAAAGCACTTCCAAGCTTTCTCTGCCTGCATGACCTACTGAGCTAGGGCAAACCCAAAGTCAGTTCTGACCTTAGGGACAGCTCGGAAGGACAATGCAGACTGAGATGAAGTTTGCTTTTACTCTGATCTGCCACTGAGCCAGCCAGTATATACTGTGGAAGGTAAATGAAAGGAGATGCACTACTGCTCACAATTCACTGATGTCTTTCAGGTGCCTCACAGAGACGCCCTAAAGTTCAGTCATATCTGAACAGTAATATCTGAACATCAGTGGAAATACTAGTGAAATCCGAATAAAGGGTAAAGTATAGTTTTAATAAAAAAAAGAAACTAATATTAGCAAAATATAAACTGTATGCAAGCCCTTTGAAGACAAAGAATATGTTTTATCTCTCATAATTCCATAACAGATATTCAATCTAGCCGGCTGATGCTTCTGCCAACAACAATGATTTTGGATATTCTTTGTCCTTTCTCCAGATCCACCCTCCAGACTTCTCTACCTCTCTACATCCTGACCCCCGTGAACTGCACCTGCTTGGCTCCCAGTTAGCTCAGACAGTGGGAGGCATCAGCAGTTGATCAGAGGTGGAAAGAGTCTATCTCTTCCTGATAGACTACAGATTGGCAGAGACATTTCTCCAACAAAATTCCTAGTTCCTATTGATTAGTCTACAGCTATACCTACCACTCTCCCTCCAGATTCTGGTAAATACCCTATCTTCTTGCTTTTTCAAGCTTAATAAATAGCACCTTGCCTCTGCTATAGCCAATATCCTTCACTATCTCTTGTTGCCTTCCATTAATTCTGTCTATATTTGTTGAAACGGTGCTTTTGTTAAACTCTCAGAACTCTGTCATTCCGTTTCAGTGTCATCTATTTCCTACAGAGTCCTTGAGTCATACGATGAGAAGAATATGTTCCATATCTCTAGCAAAAAAGGCATCAATATGCTTCTATTATAGCACCAATTCTCAAATACTTCAGTGAGAAGGGAGGCACTTTTGCTTATTTTTTTGATATCTGCATAATAAAAGATGACTAGATTCTCATATTTGCTTCTGCATTTGTTCTGCACTCTGTTTTAATGTGTTCATTTTGCTATACTACATAAAGAAAACCTTATATATACATATAGATGGAAAAAGAAGGAGTAATATAACAATCTTGTCAGATAAATTATGGTTATTCTTCTTTGATAATACATCAAAACCTGACAATTGGTAATTACCAAAAGGTTAGTGGCAATATGAAATCTGAAACTTATGAATAAGCTTTTCATATTCTCTTACATTAAAATTCACTGGTTTACCTTGCATTCTCATGCACATATAATTGTAAAACATAAACTGGTCATTTAGAAAAATATTGTTTCATCAAATCATAAAGATCTTTCAAATGTTGACACATTTGTTTGTACAATATCAAAAAATCACATTTAATTATATCACCACCAGTCTTAGGAAAAAAGTTTTCTGAAGTACTGGAAAATTATTAAGTTCCTTGTAGAAGATACAAGTTTCCCCAAATCATACAACAATCATACAAGTTCTTTTCTTTCAGAAGCCATTCTACTTCAGCATGCAGCAGAAGTGCTTTTAGCATATTTCCCATAAATTACCAAGAAAAAAAAATACTCAAGAGATGACACTTCACAAAATTAGTAATTGTTACTGCTTCACAAAGGACATTCTGAATGAGACTAATATTTATTTTACTGTAAGTGCATGCATGCTGGTGATGAATACAGTGACTGCTAGTACCATTGGGTCACACTGCGTTGATTCCTGCTAAGCCCCAGCAGTGTTTTTGCACCATCAGTGTAAATGACACACACACACACAAAGTCTGGTACAAACTCTAAACTTCAGAAGAATTATTCAATACTTCAAAGTACTTTGACTATTTCAGCAGTACTTGTTTTTTTGCCAAGTAGTCACCAAAAAAAAATCTTCATTGCTTATTTGTTGGTGCTGAGAGACCAGGAAATCATAAGCAAAATGGCAAGTCCAGCCACAGCTGTAGACTGACTCTTTTGTACGGCAAAAAGCCCAGTTCTGCCCACAAGATATTAACCCGGTATGTAACCCGGGTTTACAGCTACAGCTTCCATTCAATGAGTCAGTTGGCATTGCTGTCATTTTTCTTTTATACTGATATTTCTGCCCAACAGAAATTCAGGGATATCAGCTGTACAAGATAGTGTGTCAAAGCAGTACAATAACTTACCTTGCAAGATGATTCTTTTCCCATCTCTAGCTTGAAGAAAAGGTAATGAACAATTTGTGTCTTCTAAAGAGCTCACTATTGGGACACTAGGTGGCTCAGTCAGTTAAGTGCCTGCCTTCAGTTCAGGTCATGTTCCCAGGGTCCTAGGATTGAGTCCCATGTGGTCCAGCTCCTAGCTCATCAGGGAGTCTGCTTCTTCTTCTCCCTCTGTTCCTCCCTATACTCATGCTCACACACATTCTCTCTCAAATAAACAAATAAAATCCTTTTAAATTATTTATCTATTTGAGCAAGAGAGAGAGAACTCAAGTGGGGGAAGGGGCTGAGGGAGAGAGACAAACAACCAAGCAAATCACCCAGGTGCCCCTAAATAAATAAAATCTTTAAAAAAATAAAGAAAGAAAGAACATATTGTGTTTACACTTAATATCTCAAAATAATGCTCCAACATAACTGACACCATAATACTATTCAAAAATATTCTAATGCATAAAATGCAATACGTATATTTCTAACATCTATAAAACCTAAGGTAAGATAGCTTACATCATATTTTCATTTTTTATGTTGTTCATAATTTCTTGAAGTAAATTCTTCTTTCTATGGGGCTTCATTTTTCAAGCAACTTTAGACAAAGCATGAAACTAAATTGAAAAGGCTAGCCTTCTAAAGTCCTTTCTTAAAGTCATTGATCCAACTTTATATACAAAAATATATTAAATTTTAAACTTTAGAATAACTTATTAAATGGTTTAAATAAAGCTTAACCATTATATCATATTCAAAAATCTTTTTATTAATATTATAAAATAAGACACAAGCTGTATTTACTTCCTATATTACTGTATAGTTACAAAGAAAATTTAAAATGAAAAATGTTCATTTAAAATGAACAATTTAGTGAGTAATAGTGAGTTATAGAGATTAAGGAGGCATAACCAAAAATAACAGGTTAAAGCAAAGTAGAAACAATTGAGAACACACTAAATTAACTTCTAAAGCCCCACATATATTTATACACTTAAACCACTACCTTCGAAAATTCTATTAAAAACAAGAAATTCACCAGCTCCCCCTAATCTATTAGTTGTCAAATCAATCACAGTAGCAGAAGTCATGTGGCATCAGGAAAGCTTTAGTGTACACTCATGAAAGAATGAGAATAAAAAGGCTAATAATACTTTACTATTATTATGAAAAAAGGCCTATAACACTTTACTATTATTATGAAAATAGCTTTGTCCTTGAAAATATCCTGAAAGGATTTCAAGGACCCATAGGGGTCCCTGAGCCACACTTTGAGAACCACTGCACATAAACTATTATAGGTATAATTATTTTTATCATTGCTTATCAGTTATATATTTCGAACATTGAAGGAACTTGAATTATTTTGCTCAGCAAACTAAGTCCTGACACTACTGAAAACAAGGTTAGATGTTAAAGACATAATTAATCTCAGGGGCAGGACTCTTTCACAAACATATTCTACCTCTAATTGTCTAGCAATTTTATAAGCTCATATGATAAATGAGCATGAAAAATTTATGACTTCCCAAAGTTTTTAAGTCTAAGGACATTTTCTTAAGATCAAAAATGTCTACAAATATTTCCCATAAAAGCAAATTCATTGAAAAAGAGGAAGGTTATTATGAAGACTACATGGGATAATAAATGTAAACCACCAAGCACAGTGACCGAAACACAGTAAATTCCAATTAAAGTATATACCTCGACTCTCCCAGATTGTCTTTCTAGAACCTAGTTAAGAGCTCAAACTCTGAAGCAGTGCCACAAAAGTTCTTAAGTGCAAAGTTTCAAGAGACGCAGATTTACTACAGTAAGGATTTGCAAGTGGTTTAGAAAGATACCAGCTAATTCCAGATAAGGTACAGGTGACCTTGGGTTGGCTTCAAACCTCAGGATCATGTAATATGTAACTGAGAGATGAACCTGAAAAGTTTTTTTTGCAAAGTCCATCAAGATCTTAGGAATTCAGTATTTTCGGTATAGTAGAACATTGGCGTCTATAGGTAGTTATCTCTTCCATCAATTACAACTCTAGTGTAGGGAATATTTGTTTCTACAGGTCAAGATCATTTCTAGTATGTAAATGATATTAGAAAAGTAAGGCACTCTTTCATCTATTTTCCAAAGGGCAATAATAACAAACCAAATATGTTCTGAATTTATTATTTTCAATTTCTATCTCTCAATGAACCCATCCCTAGTACCCTTAGGCAGATTAAAAAAAAAATCTTAACACAATTAAATCAAAACATGCCATGCAAGTGATCAGCAAGACAAACAAACAATAAAACAAATATCAACCCATTCTCAAAACTAACATCACCTTTTAAAACAAACTTCCGTGTCTCAGCAACGAGTTCCTTGGAGCATATGCTCCAGCAAATTGATGGATCTTGGCTATAAAATTAAAATGCCCAGAATCTGTTAGAACAATATGGGAAACTGTTTTCATAAGGGATTATCTTCTGTTTCAAATGGTGTGTATATACTTTATAGCGTACATCCATGGCAAGCAAGATTTCTGGTCTAGTGGACGGCTTCAGGGTCAGAAACCCTAGTTGATGGTTTGACTTATCACTAACGTAGTTGGTTCTCAAAAAAATTTTATGAAATTATTGTGATGTGCTCATTAGTCATAAAATAGTTTAAATGGCAAGGAATTTTAACCAAAATAATGGCAGAGGGAAGAAGGAAGAAAACTTACCTTGTGGTAAATATAATGCTAAGGAGTCCCTTCTAGAGGGTTTCTGTTTTGTGCAGGCGGCAACAATATATATAAATGCCTTCCCACCAGAATAGCACTGAGAGGGGAAAGCATTTAAGGGCAGTGAAGTAGGCGTATTTGTAGAAGAAAATTTCAACACTTCTTGAAGTTCTATTATTTGCAAGAAGTGAAAAGAACTAACTTACAGAAATAAATGCAAACACTGAAGTTATTGTGCTGTAAACTATGGACTTTGGACAATAACAAAGATGGAGAATTCTATGTAATTGGCATATCACTGCAAATAAAAAACAAGCGTGGGCCTGACATGGGACAATACAAGCAGTGATGGAGAGTGGCTTAAGTTAGAATCGGGAAATGATCCAGAGATAGGAGACCAAGGAGGAGCAGAACTCAGATCAGAAGCAAGATACAATCACCTCAAGTTACAGCTCCTAGTCAAGTTCCACATATATTTTGTTTTTTGTTTTTTTGTTTGTTTTTAAAGATTTTTATTTATTTATTTATTTGACAGAGAGACACAGCGAGAGAGGGAACACAAGCAAGGAAGTGGGAGAGAAAGCAGCAGGCTTCTCACTAATGCTGGGCTTGATCCCAGGATCCTGGGATCATGACCTGAACCGGAGGCAGACGCTTAACGACTGAGTCACCCAAGTGCCCCTCCACACATATTTTGTTAGGGGATTGGCCTACTGTAGACAAATATTCTACAATTCACATTTAATAAACTTAAAGAAGAAGAACTGTGGGGGCGCCTGGGTGGCTCAGTGGGTAAAGCCGCTGCCTTCGGCTCAGGTCATGATCTCAGGGTCCTGGGATCAAGTCCCGCATTGGGCTCTCTGCTCAGCAGGGAGCCTGCTTCCCTCTCTCTCTCTCTCTGCCTGCCTCTCCATGTACTTGTGATTTCTCTCTGTCAAATAAATAAAATCTTTAAAAATAAATAAATAAAAATAAAAATTAAAAAAAGAAGAACTGTGACCCAATGATTCTGAGATCTGAAATACATCAATACGTTTTCATAGAACATGTCCAGTTATTTCAGCCACATTGTCTCTTTCTTGTGGCCTTTCTGTGGTATTTCCTCTTCTTTGCAAAGTGTGTTCTCTCTGAGCAATGAAATAATTCTTAAAGATAACTAGTATCAAAGTTTTTAAAGATTTTATTTATTTATTTGACAGAGAGAGAGATCACAAATAGGCAGAGAGACAGGCAGAGAGAGAGATGAGGAGAAGCAGGCTCCCTGCTGAGCAGAGAGCCCCATGCGGGACTCCATCCCAGGCCCCTGGGATCATGACCTGAGCCGAAGGCAGAGGCTTAACCCACTGAGCCACCCAGGCGCCCCATCAAAGTTTTTATATGCAGTTTTGGGCAGGTGGTCTTGCTTTGTTTCTACATTTATCTTATCTATTGCTTTCAAGCTTTTTTGGTAGTATAAATTCATGGATTCTCAAGATCATTTACTTCTTCCTTTTTGTTTGATTTCTGGAAATTTAGCCTTTCTTTAATTCTCCATGAAGAGTCAAGGTAGGCAAAAAGAGGATAAATCACAGAGTGCTCTCTTTGTCTTGTTTATTGGCAGTTTGGTAGGCATACTGAAAAATTAAGATAAATTAACCTAGGTTTTTGTATTTTACGTACTTTCATTATTAATATTGTATTTATCTTCTTTCCCTCCCATAAGTAAAAGTTGGCTTAGTAAATAATTGCCTTTGCTCCTCCTGGTCTGTATACCCTTGATTAGCTGTGGGTGTTTCTCTGCTTTGTTGTCTTTTGCAAATGTCTCACTTCTCACCAGTAAAAGCTGAAAGTCAAACAACCTAAGTGGTGCTTTGGTCTTAAAGTCTCTGGCGAATATTTTATCATCTCTTTGGATTTACTGAAGAACCCAAATTACAGTCAGTGTGGCCCACAGCAGAATAGAGGGATTTATAACAGCCAAGGACTCAAAGCTGGGGGCTGGCTTTCTAGGCTTCTTTCTGCTGATGAATCTATCTTGACCCCGACCACCTTTTTGCTTAATCAATCTTCATTCCTCAAAGTCTGTGCTCCTGAATTTGAACTTAAGAAATAAATCATGCAAATCTTTTCAAACTGGAGCTCAGTCCACCAGACGCTAGTCTCCTCTGGCAAGAAGTGGAACAGGGTAGGGAAGTGGGGTGTGGGAGGGGGGCAAGTTGAGAAAGAGGTAGATTTTCTATACCCTCCTGAAATGAATGTTAGAATGAAAACAACTTCAACTCTCCTTAGAGCAGTATGTCCGTATTTAAATTTAAATGAATATAAAATTGTCCTTCCAGAGCAAACGCTTTTGGGGATTATCTCCCTCCTGTTAGTATAGATAAGGCAGAGTTGACAGTACCTTACTAGATAAGGTTACCTACTCTGCCATCCATATCCTTTCAGAAAATGACTAACCAAGAAATTCCAGACTCTGCTCTGCAGAGTACTAAGGATGTCACTTGGCACATAAAACCATTCCCTTAAGACTTCATCATGGCTAGATTTCTAAATCTAAATGAAATGATACGCATTTAAATACAATCTGGGTTTCTAATCTGTAGGTTAGTACTCTTTGCGGATTGAACCATTACAAGTTTTTTTCCCCCTATCTAAACATAGATCTTGAAGTAAGTCATAAAAATGAAGTATGTTCCCTTTTAGAAAAGAGTTAGTCATTGGGGCTCGTACAGAAAATGCCCTAATCTTTAGCTTCCTTCTACTCTTTTAAATATACCTTTGGTGAAAGCAGTGGCTACATTTAATCTGGCTCAGAAACCTATCCCGATTAACTGGAAAAGGAAACATTACATCTGGGCCAGATTAAGTGGTGCTCATTGTGGGCATTGTGTGTTTTTGTGAGTTTGTGTGTATGTGTATTTGTTCATTTATATTTAATGAGCACCTGTGGTGAGACATCGTAAGTCAATATTTATTCTCCCATGTACTTTTAAGAACATTTGGCATGTTTCTTAATAGGTAGGAGGAAAGGAGATGGAAGGGCATGCTCAAAGCTTTTTAGCATGACCTGACATTCTTCTAGATAAAGCATGGAACAGATGGCTTGTGGCTTCTCACAAAATTCTCATTTCAAAGTTGATCACTCTTAAAGGAGCTTGGATAACCCTTACAAATTCTGGTTACTTTAAACCAAACTTTTATTCTTCACCATACAGAGTAAATCCAGCTCCCAGTATGCTTTTGTCATTAACAAAAACTCTGAGGGTGGTTTCACAGGGATTTTTATGCATTGTTCTATGTTCTTTGTTTGATTTATAAACTGCTGAGGGGAAATGGGGTTGTAAACCTAATCCAGGTTTATGATATAAAAGGGCAGCACATTTTAGAAACACCTTGTGGTCTTACAAATAGAGTTAACTTTAAGCAATTTATTTAGCTAAATAACTGACTCAACTATGTATTAAATTGCTGCCAGTTGGAAATAATGGAGCTTGGCAGTTTTACTGTCAAATATAGTGGGTATAGGAAAATATGTGGAGACTGGAGACTTGCAAAAGACTGAGCTGCTGTAGCATTTAGTGATGGAAAAACCAAGTAATTCACCTTGACTACACTCAAAGGGAAAAATGTGAAAAGCAAGCTTCCACTATTAAACAGTTAATTATAGTGTGTTTACGTGTATAGGGCTTGATTGTTAATTGCTTAAACTAAGTTGTTCTATAAAGACAAGTGCTTGCCTAGATTCCTATGTGCTTAGAAATTGATCTGAGTGGTGAGCTGGTTTGTTTTGCAGGGTGTAAATTGATTGACATAAATGTGTAGTCTGAATTTTAGAAAAGAGGTTTTATTGACTGTCTTGAGCAAAAGATAAACTATGAGGAAAATCTACAAATTTAATGGTAAAATTAAAAATATTAAATACTCTGTTTTACCACAACTTTTGAAGAAGTGCTTCTTATAGTCTCTTTATTCTTATTACCAAGAAAAGGAAAGGAACAGAAAGGAATGAAAAGGAAAGGAAAGGGGGGGGGGGAAGGAAAGAAATAAAACAGATCCTGGATTATAAGATTTTATGGGTCTAGAGACTTTGTGATTATTTATGGAAAATAAGATCCCTGGGAAAAGATCAAGGAACATGGAATTATTTGGACTGGAGCTAGAAAGGTTAAAGACTAATATAAATGATCTTCAAGCCTATGAAAACCATATAGGAAACAGATACCAGCTATTCTGTTTGAACATGACCACAGCTTAATTGGCAAAAGCTGCAATAGAAATAATTTGGGATAAAATTATAAGAATCAATGTGTCCTTTCTTAAAGATTTGTTTTGCTATTTTTTAAAGTAGATACTAGAATTCTATAAGTGACATAGTGGCATTTTAATAAAGAAAATAGACCCATATTTCAAGTTTCATATTAAAAATTCCTATAAACCTTGGTTATTAAACCTTTGAATTTGATCAGAAGGATAGCCTTCAGAAAAACAATTACTCAAATCATGTTCGTTAACTACAGCATGTAATTAAGTTATAAGCTTATAAATACCCAGAAAAAGAAAAATAATGGCAAAAAGTAAATCCAGTGTCAGGTGAAGTTATTCCGTCCTTTACATTTAGTTAAAATTGGTTCAAGGTCCCTACCGCATGTTCTTTGGAGACCTATATTTTCCAAGATTTCTCAGTATTTCCCATGGCTAAGGGTCCCATGGCTTCAAGTTCCTTTGAACTTGGAACTCTTAAGTTTCACTTGAGTCTCAAAATCCAATTTAAAAAAATAATAATAAACCCCGTGTTATAAAAGGTATTGTATGCATAGTGGACTTTCACATGAGACCAAATTTCCCTTCTTATCAGAATGGCTGTGGAAAAAAAAAAAAAAAGAATAGCTATGTACACTAGAGTTCTCAGACATTAAGTTCTGCTAAGCCAATGAGAGTCTCAACTACGCTGAGTAAGGATGGTCTGCAGAAAAGTGTAGCCAGTTTCTGCAATAAACTCTGGAAAAATATTACCAAGTCAATTCAAAAAGCAAGTTAGCAAGAGCAAATTTCACCATACCTTTCTACCCTTGCAGACCGTCTGTAGCTTGCAGACAGGGGGACATCTGATAGAATTCAGGAGGGTAATTAACTGAAGGACAGCATGCAGTGTTGAAGTAAGTTGTGTCTGGTTCAAATCAGGAGTAGAGAACAGAGCTTTTTGTTCATTCCTTCTGTGAACTTCAAGCTCAGTGGTGTAAAAACTGTTCAAAAGAGAGGTAGTTCAATGTGATGGATTAAGCTAAGAGATAAGTATGATCTTAAAATGATAGATAACCTCAAGAAAGTTGGTTTTTCCCCATTAATAATGAAAGTAAACAAAGAACTTTCCAACATTTTTTGTTTGTAATAGCCTCTCTTTATTTTGTTTTTTCAAACTTTGGGCTTTCCCCCATTATTCTTACTAGCTTTCTTTGAGTTAAAGTATGGGTCTATAAAAAGGAATGAAATCATCTGTTCATTAACTTTCTACTCAGTAAACTTTTTTTTATTTTCTTCAGCTACAACTCTCATAATTTTTCTAGTCACCATTCTTCTCCTCTGTTTGCACATTCCTTAGTTTGCATGTCAGTCCCAAATGCCTCAACTCATCAGTTAAATTAGTTCTGTTTTTACAACAGCTCACAAAAGGGTTTACAGCTGAAACTCTTCTTCTAATCTAGCTCTTCTTGCTGCATGTAGTATTTCTTTATTGACCTTAGCTTTGGAGAGCTTTAAAAATAATACATATCAGTAAGGGTTGCATGCTTTCTAATCATATGTTTTCTCCTGCTAATCATTCAGTTACCTGATTAGAAACAGATGCAACCTATTTGAAATGTGAACTGAGGAGTGAACTGCTTATAATGGTTGCATATTTTTTAGATATTCCATGTCTGTGTTGTGAAATGCCCTAGAAGGTTTTCAATGGTAAGCATTTAGATGATATTTTATAGCAATAAGTTTTTTTTTCCCTTCGAAGTGACCCATTCCAACCGATACAAACTGACAAACAAAATGAGCAGCAACAAAGATTCAACCAACATCAAAAGCCGTAACGTTTATAAGTAATCTGCAGACAAGAAGACTAGAACTGTGATAGTACAAATTTCAAAACAGACAAAACCTCCGCTCTCAAAGAGCTTATGACATATTGGAAAAAGTAAATACATAAACCACCATTTTTAACCCAAAGCATAATATTACACTTTAATTAAAACACATCCAAAGTGGTACACAAAAAGGACCAAAAAAAAAAAAAAAAAAGACAGATAAAAAATAGTTCTGTCTAAGGAGACTCAGGGAGGGCTTGATGGAAGTTTTTGTGTTTGTGTTGGATCTTGATAAAGGAATAGAGCTTCAATGGGCATAGATGCAGCGAAATTCTAGGCTGAAGCCAAGGATCAGCAGCAACCTTCAAAAAATGCTTATAAGTCATGCCAATCAGATCACCCACAGTTTTACTGATAAGAGGTTAAATTGCTGATTTGAAATAGGTTGATGTTATATTGACGTACTCCATATCAATAGCACAGTGCTAACCAAAGGGACTCGAACTAAGCTATATAACAAACTGTAGAACTCCAAATATAAATAGACTCAAATATTTGTTTAATTAGATTGCCAACTCAGCTGAAATTTTCTTGGGGAAAAAAAAAAGGACCCCAGTGAACATCTTCAAATTAGAACTGAACCACATGCGTGCTTTACTTGTTTTTTTATTATCGACTTAATTTTTTTAGAGAAGTATTAGGTTCATAGCAAAAGTAAGAGTAAGGAACATGATTTCCCATCCATCCCCTGCTTTCATATATGCATAGCATCCCCCATTATCAACATCTCCCACCAGAGTGGTATATTTGTTACAATTGTTGAACATACTCTGATAGATCATAATCACCCAAAGTCCATAGTTGACATTATGGGTGACTTTTTAAAAAAACTTTAATAAATACAACAAAATCAGGGCAATCAACATGTTCCCCAAATCAAATCTGAGCTAAACTGGCATTTATTACTCCTGGTTCATATTTGGGGTTATCAGTGAAATACCAATTAGGTCACCAAAATCTGGAAAACAAATTTTAGGTTTCAGTAAATGGAAGTTTTACTATAACTTTTGGATGATTTGGAGAGTTTTTCTTTAGAAAAGTTCTCATCAAGGACAAAACCTTGCAGCACATCCCTACGTTTAAATCCTGGTTCAGCAGTTAAATTACATTCTTTCCTTTGGCCTGATGGTTGGTTCAGATAATTCAGGGTGTATACAGAAGTAGCTGGGGGGAGATTTTGGCTGAGGACAGGTTCGTAATAATAATAACCAGACATCTCAAAATTTGCTGCTTCTTAATAAATAAATGCGTGTCAAGTGACTGCCGAGTTCATCCCAACACGTGTTCTTGGTATACGTGGTCCTTTTGGTAACCATGAGAGAGAGAGAGAGGATCTGTTGACTTTTCCAATGCTTTGAGCCACCACCAATTCTATTTAGTCATCTCCACTCTGAAAGCCATATTCCTCTATAACTCTGAGGGCACATGATGGCTTGTTTTGGCACTAACTCGGTAGAGCTAAAACTCTGGACTACAGAAGCAGAAAGATTTAAGAGCCTCTCACCTCACAAACTTGAGTTTCGGGTTGGGGCAGTGACAACCTGTCAGAATCTTGTTTGTGGCACCCAAGCAAACCAAGCACATGGACAGCGGAAATGGCTAGAAAACTCCTCAGACCCTGGTTCTCTTGGTAATTAATTCCATTGATTATTTGGGTGTTTAAATACTGAGACAGACCCTGGTGCCCACCTAAAATACAAGTCAACTCACATTTCCCTTGCCCTTTTAGAAAATGCAGATGTGCCCAAATCCTAAAAAACAGCTGAGTTTAAAAAAAAAAAAAGGAAGGAAGGAGGGAAGGAAAAAGAAAGAAACAGGGAGGAAAAGTGTTCTAAACAAACGAAATGTTGATCTGCCTTTTATTAATTTCATTTTTTATCTTCTTGTGTACAGACATTTGACAGCTGTGACATTCATGGGCAATGCATTTGAAAAAGAAGACATAAATATTCAGAGACATATTAGAATGCTGTTCAATGTAAGCACCTGTCTACTTAGTGTTGACAGAAAATCATTTACTTTGCTTTATGCATGTTCCCTCCAGAGACCACAGAGGTCCTATTTTATTTAAAGAGCTGGTCCCAATATCAGTGCTTGTTCTTGAAACTGCAGTATATACACCTAATTATATTTATTGAGGAAACAATTTTGTTTTATATTTTCAATAATACTTAAATAATTTTGTCAATCTTGACCTCAGAAACTATTTCCCTAAGGATTCAGTTAACGAAAGACTTCATATAAGACCTGATACCAATGTCCTTATGCTATTCTGTTTCCATTATCACCTAGGGACATTTTTCAAGTGTAACTTTTGTGGATGAGAAGTGTGTACAAGATGAAACTGTAAGATTTCCGTGGGTCTTATGAAAAACATCAGAGTCAATGAAATCCATGCCAGCATCTGTATATATGTATTTATTGTTAATTATGATTCAATTTGTGTAATCTTAAAAATATTAGCATTACAGAAAGTAATGCATTATTAAAAGTCATAGGAATCATGGCTTTAGAATCACATATATGAAATTTGGTAAATCTTTGTTTCTTTTCTACTCTGCCCAAATCAGAGAAGTAATCATGTAACTTAACTAGGCTGAAAGAGGTGGCCATGCACTGAGGAAAGAAAGAAAGAAAGAAAAAGAAAGAGAGGAAGAAGGAAAAAGAAAGAAAGAGTAAGAGAAAAAAAGAAGAGAGAAAGAAGAAAAAAAGGAAGGGAGGGAGGAAGAGAGAGAGGGAGAAAGAGAAAGAAGAAAAAAAGGAAGGAAGGAAGAAAGAATAGAAGGAAGAAAGAAAGATTAAAGAAAGAAAGAGCAATCTTAATCAGGATGCTAAGGTTGCTGTGGGACCTCATAAGGTGATTTTGATAATGTATTCTTGAAGGCTTCTGATTTGTTCCCAAGTGATTAAAATAGGTATGCTTAAGTTACATTAATTATTCACCCAAAGTATAATTTCCCTCCCTGTGTTTGGTGAAATGCCTATCTTGAAGGTGAATGGTTTGTAATGGGTTAACTTGGGACTACTGAGAAGCCTCGGCTAGCTGAATCTCAGGTCAGAATTACAAATGTACCATATTATCAGAGATATAATGAAACACAGACCTAAGTGAACAAAGCCTAATTTTTTGGCTATGACATTTCTCTCCATTTTAGTTTTACCTGACATGAGTGTGTAATGATGTTAGCTAGGCCTGACGAGGTGGGGGCGGGGGGAGGCGGTGGAGGTTGAGGCGTGGGGGGGAAAGGCAGCTAGAACAGGCTGAGACCTCCGAGCTCGACTTCCAAAACCTTACAATGCTGCCACCTACAGGCTGAAACTTTCAAGGCGTATTCCGTCACTATTGTGTTTTCCGACCCTTAACAATGAAAAACATACAAAATCGCGGTAGAAGACCGAGTCCAAAACTCAAAATCCTGCAAAGAGTTAAATGGCCAGGTGATACGAAAGAACAGGCCCTTTGGCTTAGCTAGTTCAGTGCCGTTACATAATTTAATTAGGATCATCACACGGCAACCGAAGCTGTCTAGAGGAATTATGAGCCACAAGTTCAGATCACATGTGAATCCTTTTGCTCAATTAAAGCTAAGCAATTTTTAAGGTTTTTTTCCTCTTTGCAGTATATGCAAAGAGCAGTGAAGCGTGGCCTGCATATTTTTCACATTAAAATTATTACATAAAGCCTGTAGCATTTGAAATACTTACAGAAATCAAAATGTTACACTCTGACCTTGGGCATTTAAACTTGGTCATTTTTAAAGCTATTGTTGCCATGCTCTCCTTTGTTCTAAGAAAATTACTGTGGTTAGTTATAATGGCTCAATGAATAATTACTGGGGGAAGAAAAGAAATATGTAATGGTGCAGAAATGACTCAGGCCTACGAACTACTAAACAGTTTTAATTTTGTTTTTGAAGTCCTAGCTCAAGACAAAAGGCAAAATCCTATTTCCTTCTTCCCTACTGTGCCCACCAATAAAAATAACCATGTCCCTTCTCAGCAGACTATCCCATCTTCTTGCTTTTATGTCAAGAAAAACTCTGCTAAGAACTTGAGGAGGGAAAAACTTCTGAAGGAGTCCGATGCTAGGTTTATCTATATTTTATGATGCAAGCACATGCAGCAAGAAGCATATTAGACCAATGTTTATTATCAAGCTTTTCTCCTAAAATTTAAATTTGCTTCAGGCTTTTAGCTTCCTTTCTCATGGATTATATCAGCAAACAGGAGAGATGACAGTACTTTCTTGTCTGAACGGTGCTTTAAATGTATATAATCAGATAAAAAGTTTAATTTTAGTAATTTAAAATATAGCTTGGGATCATATTTGTTATTTGTACTTATGAAAATGACTATTTCCAAATCAAGCTACCTCAAATTTTCCAGTGGAAGTTTAAAATTAACTTTTAAATATTTATTTGGAGGAATAAATACTAGTCTTAATAAAAGCTCATGCTAATAAAAAATGACCAAATAGGAACATGTGAAGAGATAAGCCAATATTAGGAAGAATCTTACATTCAGTTGTGGATCTCAGCAACTTGGGGTAGCTTTATGGATGTATTGTTTGCTTATTTATTTTAAAAATCCCCAGTATTTCAGGATGTATTGCTCAAGACAACTGAAACTAGAACAGACAACAAAACTTCCAGTGAGTACTTTGGGAAATTCTTCACTAACTCATAGATCAAAGGGAATAAGGCAAAACTTATTTTTCAGTATTGCAGCCTACTTAGTATTTGCAATAGAAAAAAAAAAAAAAGTCTGGATTTCAAGGGCGCACACAAATAGCATATCTGAGTCACATGTTGTTTATTAGTTTCTTAGATGAGAGGTACACAAAATGCAGAAATGAGGCAATCTTTATTCTCAAAGAATCTGAAAAGGTTAATTCTTCCTACTCGTGCAACCAGATATGTGTAGGATTAACAACTCCTTTAAACACTAGTTGGATTTAGCTATAATAAGAATATAAATACAATAAGACATTCCTAAGGGGAATACAATTTTTAAAAAATTTCCATATTTGCTACAATAAATGTTATGCCTAGAAATTTTATAGCTAACAGAAACACAGAAAATACTACACCCAGAGCTAGAAAACTGTTCCAGTACAAAGCAAGTCTGATATATTACCTCCCAAATACACAGCATATCCCTGGTAAAGTTGTAAATTACGGTTGCAAATGAGGCCACAAACAAAATTTTGCTCAAGGCATGAATCATAAATTCAAACAATAATCATCTCCTACATGAGGCACAACTACTTTGTTTACTTCTTAGACACTGTTTCCTAAACATGAAGATGAAAGTAGGTCAAGGAAATTTAGCATGTTTTTCTCACGAAGCTTGCTCTGATATTGGGTGCACTGTCTTATTTACAATTGCACAAACCTTTTAAATATTAAAAACCTGTGTTTTCACAATGCTAGGTCCTTAAGCATATTGACATTTTACCTTATGATGACACCATATTATCAAAGCTATAGATGTTTACTGAGAAAAAATAAGTGACTCTCAATAGTAACCTGCTATGCAGAATCCTGATACATTTTTCACATTGAAAATCAAAGGATATTTAGCTGATGTTTACTGATATTTTTAATCTTCTTAGTAGATATTCTTGTTTGCTGATCTTTGCACACATCTGATGAGTCAAATGTTTTTTTCCTCTTTCTACATTTTAGAATTTCTAAGAGCCTAATACCATGAAAACTTTTTTACATATGAAGCTTAAGAGGGCTGGTCTTTAATTGAATCTGTTTCAATCATAGAAAGAATCATAAAGTTAATCAACTTAAACCAGTTCTAAGAATTACCTTGGAAGAATATACAACTGTAAAATATTGTTTGGAAAGGAGATTTGAATATTAACATAACAACTTTTATTTACAGACAATAGGAATAAATAGCAACATGCTCACTGGTCTATAAGGTCCTCAGGTGTCACAAACTTCCCGTTTTTTCAGCAATGAATAGCAATAATAATAACAATAGTAATAGTCACATTAAATGCTTATAATACAGTCAGAACCATGTTACATACTTTATATGGATTATCCCATTTAATTCTCGCAGCAACTCTTTAAAACAGGGATGAGGTTTATATCTGTTTTACACATTATGGAACTGAGACTTAGAGAGGAAGGTAGGGCACCTGGTCCACATCACCCTGAGCTAGGCACTGGGCATGAGGAGCAGTCTGTTTCCTGAAAAAAACAATCCCCTATTTATCAAAACTTACTGTCAATGTATAAACCAATGGGGACACATAAAATTTGATTTAGTTTAAATCTACTCAATTGAAATCAGATAACTTATGGGTACTTATACAGATCTAATAAGCCAGCACACTGATCTACATAATCCAATCCTTCAAAAACTATCTATTGAATGCCTCGTGTGTACCATCTCTACAAGGCGAGCAAGATGAGGGGCTCCCTGCCCTCAAGGAGCTTTTATAGTCATGGGAAGATCAAATGCTATTTAAGTCTTCAAATAAAATCATTAAAAATCAAACTGAATTGAGAATAATGGAATTTAGGCAAGACGTCAGACGATGTCTCTAAATAGAGGACACTTAAGCTGGGACTTGAAGAATGAGGATTCATCATGGCAAGACATGAAAAGGGTATCTCATGCCAAAGGAAATGTATGTGCAAAAGTACTGAGCCTCGAAAATCACCTCACAACCAATCAATCAACAAGTCCTGTTGGCTTGGACACATTAACCTGAATCTAACCACTCCTTTCTATTATCACCTTGGTCCACTTTATAATCATCTCTTGCCTGGACCACGGCCATAGCTTCCTAACTGGACTGTTTGCTTCTCCTTGGCCTCCTTCAAATCTATTCTCCTCACAGAAGCCAGAGCATTCTTTTAAAACTGTAAAACCGTTTGCATAACTAACCTGCATTAAATCCTTCAGTAGCTTCCTTTGTACTTCCTTTGGACAGCCACATGATGTGTTCCATCTTCTCTTTCAGATTTTTACTTCGATGCCACCTTCTACATGATGCCTTCCCTCAGAGCTCAGTCTAAGTTAGGACCCTCTCACTCTGACACATCATATTTATTCTTTTGAACTTTCTGTTTATGACATATCTTCATCTCCTAAAACACAAGCTCTTTGAGGATGAGCCTTAATCTATCTTAGACTCTATCTCAACTAAGTGTTTCACTTAGTATCTAATGCATAGCAGATACTCAATTAAATTGAAAGGGTTGAAAAAGTATGCAGACGTTAAATTATCCCTCGACCTTTCATCCACAGTGAGGAGTTGGGATTTTTATTCCAAATGTAATAGGACGCTTTTGGGAAATTTGAAGCAAGAGGACAAAAATCCTACTGGCTATTGTTGTGTAGAGAATAGACTGAAGAAGAATAAGAGTAGAAGTAAGATGAATTAGGAGCCCATTCAGAAATCCAAGAGAGAGATGGTTTTGTCTTGGACTAGGAAGGCAGTATTAGAGATAGAGGAGAAGTGGATGATTTTTGTGATGTAATTTCAACTTGCTGATGGATTGAGTTTGGAGACAAAGGAAAGTACGAAATTAAGAACCATATGTATATATTCTCCCCACACCCCTGAGACGGCCAGAAGGGAGGAGTAAAAGGAAGATGGACCTGGAGGTAGGACCATGAATTCAAACTGGATGCACTCAATCGTCCTGAGCCAGACCTAATTTTCTGGCAACACATTTGGGTTTGTTTCAGGTCTGGTATTTCTCCTCAGAGGGGCAATTTAAAGAAAAGCCAATCTATTAACAGAAACAAACATCTTTTTAGCAGATATCCTGGCTTGATTAAACAGCAGTACCATAAGACACAAATAGCAGCTCATGAAGGATGAACATTTAGCTCTTCGGTTTTTTTATACCAGTTTTCCAAAGAGGCCAAAAACAATTTTCTCAAAGAATTCCAAGCCCTAAATATAATATACAGAAGAACTCATGGATTAGTAAGGCTTTCTGCTGCATTTAATTGAAAGATGATGCTGTAGGATTTTACTCTTTCTGTCCCAATTTACAATTCCTCGGGTGCCTTCTTTAGCAACAGGGACACTTGAGACAGGGAGGAGCATCAGAGGTGGCCTGATGCCATCAGCAGTGTGTTAGTCAGTGTTACTGAGGGAGGCCTGAGAATAAGAACCATAGCAGAACAGCTAGAGAAGGAAGCCTGTGCAGGAGTCTAAGAATGACAGCAACTGTGCAAGGAGCAATAGCTCAAGGATAATAGAACCTGGAGAAAGGAGCATAGTAGGAGAGTGGAGAGGACATTGAATGTCTCCTAGTTCTAAGATGAAATGTTGCTTTTCAGGTTTTCTAGTTGACTTGAGGATTGATACTCTAGTAGATTTCATATTAGTGAGAAATTAAAAGTCACTTATCAGTGATATTTTGTTTTTATGACGGCAGCCATCATAATTCTCTTCCTTCTTCTAATGATATTGTTTATGAAACAAGAGTGTTTTGGTCTCTGATATAATTCTAAATGTCTTAACATCTAGTCAACACAGATTTAGAATGCATGGCAAAGATTAAGAACACAACCAAAACTAGGTAAATAACAACAAAGACATCACTTTGGATATTAAATTGCTCTTAACATCCTTGCAGAAAAAATAAAATAACCATAGCTTGATAACTCTAAGGGAAAAAGAGAGAGAGAGAGAGAGAGAGAGAGGGAGAGCCATAGTCAATATTCTACTTGACAGAGACAATTATGAGAACTGAATGATAAATATTTCCAATTATGATTTTAATATTGTAAAAAAGAAGGGGAGTATCAAAACTATATGATTGTTGTGAAGATAACTAAATTTCAAGAATAACCTTACTACAAAACCAAATAAAACATGGACAAGGGAGAAGCATACATTAATGTAAGATCAACAAAATAAACTGGAAATTTCATTTATAACTTTCCTATGTTGTAAATTAAGAAATGTGTGCCAAGGATATTCATTTCCCGCTCACCCTAGCTGGGGACGATTTGAAGTGCCTGAGTCCACCCAGAAAATACAAGGACAGGAGCTTCTCTCCCTCCACTCTGCTGGACCCAATGTCCCACTAGGGATCTTAGATCTCCTGGGACACAAATAGGCATATTTCTCAAGGGTCAAAAGATCAGGCAAGCATATCATTGTCCCCCAAATCATAATACTGATTCCCTCTGGTAATGATTTGACAATATGCTGGTAGGATGAATTCTCATTTGGCCTCCATTCTGAGGCAAGTTTGATTCACTGGTTCGTGCAACTCCTGGGCTACTGAAGTATTGAGCCTCACAGCAGTTCTCTCAGGCAATTAGCCATCACACCTTTCCACTGCAGGCTGCCCAGCGGTTAACTTTCAGGCATGAGGCAACAAGCATCCATATGTTCCTGCCCCCATTGTCCTCATCTTTTTGGGGGGCTTCTCCTCTTGTGCCCATCTCATTTCTTTTCTCCTCATAACACTAAATACCCCACCAGAAAGGGACTGTGAGCAAGGACCGCAGCCTGCAGAAACATAATTTGTTTACCTTCTTGGAAGTAGAAGGAGCCAAATCCTCAATAGGCAATCACCTTTCACAAAGGAGACAGGGAATGTTTTGAATCCTCTTAGTGTTTTGGACATTTTTGGAATGGACAAGATAGCTTATACATTTAAAAAAAATAAATTAAATTATAAACATACACCCAGAAGTCAAGGCATTTTCATACCTGATGGTAACACTGGCATTTAAACAATTCCTCTCCATCAAGTGACTTCCTAAATCTTTAGATCCTACCTCCTTTCCTGTCTATTAAATGGACCAAAAATGACTCCTTGATGATACTGATATGGTGAGGCATCCAGGCATCTTGCCCACTTAGAGTAGAGTACTCTTTTATCCTGAAACCAAAGAAAATAAAAAGTAGACTCTACCAATACTAAGTTGACTCAATTTTCATGTGGCAAAATTAGTAAATAGAGTAATTAGTAAATAGAGTAATCCAGGGTATACAGTTAGTGCCCTTACACCCCCTCCAAAAAAAGAGACAATTTCTAAAAACATTATGTTCTCCCAAGAAATAAAATGAAGTGGTTCTTGTTCACCCATTTCAGGTAAATATATATGTTTACTTGTAGTTAAACCATTTAGGCATATGATAAGGCTGAAAATGGTGATAAACCTGTGTAATTAAATAAAAGCCAGTATGGTTGGAAAGCCTATCAGTGGCCCTCCTAATAGAAACGATGCCATCTACCCATTGGAATTTATTTGTAGACCTATTGCCACAACCTATTAGTGTTAAAGCAAACAATTTTGCACACTAGGCTTTGCTCTAATTTAGGCTCCATCCACAGTAAACATGGCACTCTACAGGTTTTGAAAGTTTGTACTAAATTCACATTTGAAAAACTGAGAATTCATCTGCCAAGCTTCAGTCTAGGGCAAGTATTTCATAGGCTAGTTGTAAACCCGAAATATGAAGAGGAGTGATGAAAAGTGCAAGCCCCCACCCCCATGATAATAATACATTCAGTAAATCTTTTTCTTTCTAGTTTTACCAAACTACGCATGGGAATGTAAGCATATAAATTCATACCATGTGTAAATAGAACAGAAGAATAACAACTAGCAGGATGTGAGCATCAGAAGCTGTAGTCTGCAGTATGCAGGTATATGAACTATTGAGTGCTATTATTTCTGTTTCCTATAATTTCATTAATGTGTACCACCTAGCTTTGCGAAAGTTTGCTACTCCTTTTCTTAGCAGCCTGTGAAGCAGTCTGTAAACTGCATGAGTGCTATTCCTGTTTTACAAATGAGACACTGAGGGAAAGACTGCCATACAGCTAGTCAAATAGATAAGAGGGATTCCATACAATTTGTCTTTCCCCAGCACATTAGGGGTCAGAAAACCATGGGATGCACATTCACAATATAGCAAAATCCATCGGGCTGCCAGAAAGATCAGCTTCTAGACTCCAAAGAAAATGTCAACATAGACAAAATAGGATTCTGGCAACCTCAGATAGTTTTTAGAAGTTGATCAGTAACAAGTCATGTGTTGCGCCTCCCCTTTTACAGTTTTCTCCTCCATTACGTTGAAGGACCATGCCTACATGAATGAACTGGCTGACAAAGCTACATGGACATTTATGTTTAAGGTTTGCCTAATTTCCATGTGTCTATGGAGGCAATCATTTGTGTCCTTGGACCACTTTCAAGATAATAGTCTTATACACCACAAGTCAATAGACTTGTGATAAAAAGAATGAGATAATCACGAACAAATAAGTACTGACTGGCTGACCAAGAAAACAGAAGTAGAGAGAAGGCCATGAAAGAACCAAAAGAAACATTATGACCCTTAAAAATCTTTGCTCAAGTCTTGGGGGCAAGATACCATTGCTTTAAAAAACTTTAAAAACTATAAAACATTCTTCTTGTTCTGGAGAAATACAAAATATTGGGTGGAAAGAGAGACAGTGCTGGGAACAAAAGAGATTTGAAGTGTTCCAAATCAATAAAATCAAGAATGGAAAAAGAATAAATAGTTAATTCTTGTAATGTTATAGCAAAATTAAAAGAGCAAGGATTTGGAGTCAGAGTACTAGGACTCATGGCCAAATGACCTCAGGTAAGTCCTTAAATTTACTGACCCTTACTTTCTTCATTGGTAGAATGAGGACCAAATCAGCAATCTTTAGCACGGATGTTTGTTACATGCAGAAAGTTAATTATTATAATCCAAAATGACATCAAGTGGAAATTTTACCAGGAAACCCCATGACTAAGGTGCCATGTCTATATTCTAATAGCTTGTCTTGAAGACTTTTCCTTATCTATATCCTATAGCCCACAGAACTCAGGAAATTCAAAGCTAGTGTCTACATGGAAAGATCTCAAGACCTTGGAAATGAAAAACTAAAAAATAACTTGTAAACTTGAGGAAATTAAAGTATAAAACAATTAGTTATTTATCCAGATGTCTAAATACTTCTAAATATATAGACATATTTTAACTAAGAGTCCTTTCTAAGTCTTAAAAACCTAAAGGAACAGTAGGGACTTTATCTATAGAAGTAGTTCTAAGGCAAGGCTTGACAGTCTGTCTTGTACTGCAACTATCAACAGCGATTATCAACCACCTACATGCCTTCCCAATGCTATGATATTACCAAGTGCTCTAAAGATTTTGCATTTAACCCAAATTACATTTTTTTTCCTTATCCTTTTCCAATTTAACTCATCTCTACACCTTGTAACAGGCTGAGGTCTGGAGGCCTGGCTCACACAAGGACTCACGAGTGCTGGTTCTACAGAGTCCATGGGGTTCTGCAGTAGCAACATTATATTTCCATTACTGAAACTTCCCAGCCAGATAATGTCACCTCATACACTGTAGACCCTGAGTCCTGCAACTGCTTGGCATCAGATCCACATGAGTCCATTCTTACTAGACAGTGTCCCTTCACTTTCCTTGCACTGAGCTGCTTGCTAGGCCAAAGATTTCCCTTACCTTGCCGCATGACCCATTTCTGCAGAATCTTCCTTTGGCAGCAAGATTTCCAGGGGACTCTAAGTATTGAATCCCTGGGTACTTTTAGTTGCACCTGTTTTGTTCTTTATGGAGTCATTAGAATTTGGCTGACAGAACTGAATAGTGGATAAGCATTGAGTTTGTAAAAGAGCAGTTCAGCATGGCATTTTTTTCCCCAAAGTGCAATGGAGTGCATCCTGTAACAGAAAAGTCAGCCACAATCAAACACTCTTAAGCTTATAAGTTGGAGCTCTCACACTATCTGTTCCTAGGATTTCTCCCTTTAGTCATGATGCTTCAGACAAATTCTGAAAAATAAATGGAAGGAGCTAGGGTAGGAGGAGCTGGGGAGAAAGTGTCAAGAACCCTATACCAGGAAATGAAAATAAAAAGATCCTGTGCAGTCTATATTGGATACAGATATACACAAGACAGCAACTCTGTCCTGTAAAGTTGCCAAGAATGCACCAGCTACATATGGCTTCATAGTAGGATGGAGAATCATGATAGGAGAACCTAGTAAACAATTCCTTTAAAATTAGAAGCAGAGCTATACATTGTGCTATTGTCCTGGATCTACCGGTTACCTTGGTTAATGAGTACCCACTTTGGGCAGGGGACTGGTCTAGGGAATGGAACTTCATTTCTCTTAGTACCCTTTTTCCTACCCATGTCCACAAGCATGGGTCAGGACATTATTGACTCTCAGCTGTATTCTTTAAAATCACTTAATAATAAAACACTCCCCTACCAAATCAGCTTTCAGACCATATTGAGGTTATTTTTCCTAAAACATAGTGTTGATCATTTTACTCATCTGATCAAAAGCCTTCAGGGGCTCTCCACTGTGTACCCAATTAAGCCCAAAGGTCTCAATTTAAGACCTTTACAAAATAGTTCTTTTCTGCTTGCCTTTCCCCTCTGTTTTCTCTAGTCAGGCCTCTGGGCAAATCCCACAAAATCTGCAACTCTCTACAGTCTACAAAGTAATCAAGTGTGAAACAGCCAGGATGTCAGGGCATTCTGGGAGTTTCTCTATTGGAAGGAAGGTTGATGATGACTAACAACCTATGCAGGAATGGATTTATGATGAAAAGCCAGGAAGGGCCTTCCAACCTTCAGACAGTGGAGATGTTACATGTTTCACACACATCAGTCAACCAGATCTCACTACCAGCCATTCTCAAAAGAACAGAGTGCTGAGCCTGTAAGAGGCTAGTGATCCCAGAGGTTTGCATATGAAGGAGTTGTGGTGAGCCCTTCAAACACACCCAGCTTTCCTTCTCTCTCTCCCTTCCCCCAGCCTGAGGACTGCTCATACAAGCCATTACTTTCTCCTCCCTGACTTGGAGAGTATACTTTTCTTATTAAAACAACACCCCCATATTGTATACAAAGACACTTGTTACTTCAAATATTATCACCCCATTCTGACTAGCATTCTGTTTGCTTGTGTACCTTCAAAGTAGAAGAAAGAACACTGAATTCCTAGAAGGTGGATATTTGAACAAGGCAGATGTGGACTGGGTATATGGTGATGTGTATGACACAATCATCAACACCAACCTGCTGAGATGAGAAACAGGACAATTATGTGTGCAATCCCCACTTCTATTCAATACTATCTTGGAGGTCCTGGCTAGTGCCAAAAGGCAAAAACAAAGAGACAAACAGTTTCTAAGACTTGAGAGCTCTTTATTCACATAGGACATAACTGATTTAATAATCTATATAAATACTCTTAGGAAAAGCAGATTTAGCAAGGTCACTGGATACAAGAGTGATATATAAAAATTAATTACATATCAGCAAAAAGAAATGATTTTTTCTAATTTAGAAATTGCAAAAGCATCAAAACAATTAAGTTTATTTAACTAAAGATTATGCAAGTCCTTTATATAGAAAACGATTACTAAGACTTCACCAATGGAGGAATATATACTGTTTGTGAATTGGAAATAGAAGACTTTCAATGTTCTAAAGACCTTAACTCTCCTCAAACTGATTTATAGAGTGAATTAAAATACCCCCAAGATTTTTGTCTTGTTTTGTTTTGTTAGGGAACACATGGTATTCATGTGTTAGAAATGAACACAGAAATTCTAAAATGTACATGGACCTGCAAGGGGTCAAAAATGGCCAAGATAAAATTGAAGATGCAAAACTAAGCTGAAGGATTTATACAACTAGATATGTAAATTTATGATAAAGCCACAATATTTTAGATCTTGTGATACTGGCACAATGAAAAGACAAATGGAACAGAAGAAACCAAATACAGATCCATGTATATATGGATATGTGCTTTATGACAAAGATGGTACTGCAGTGTGGTGAGAAAAAAGGTGGTTTTGGGGATCACGTGGAGATCTACATGGAAGAAAACTAATCTTGACCTCTACACTTCATATCATACACTAAAATCAATTCCAAGAAGACTGTGGATCTAAATGTGAAAGGAAAATCAATTAAACTTTTAAGAGACTATATAGGAGATATTTTCTTCAGCTTGGAGAAAGGCAAAAATTTCTTAAGATACAAAAAGATTTCCATAAAGGAAATGAGTGATGACTTGAAAGATTAAAATTGGAAAGTTCTTCTCATCTGAGATACCATTAAGAGAGAAAAGACAAGCCATAGAGTAGCATAAAATATTCTCAATTCACATGTAATAAAAGACTCATATCTAGAATGAATAAGCAACTCTTATAAATCAATTTTTAAGACAGATAACATAACAGAAAATCAGGAAAAATTTTGAGTAGGTGCTTCATAAGAGGTATTCAAATAGAAAATGACCATATGAAAAGGTGTTCATTGTCACTAGTTATCAGGGAAATGCAAAGGAAAACCATAATTTGCCACAGCACACCCACTTAAAATTGCTAAAATTAGAAAGTCTGACAATACCAAAAGTTGACAAGGATGTGGAACAACTGGAACTCTCATGCATTGAAAGTGGGACTGTAAATAGGTACAATTGCTTTGGGAAACTTGTTAGCCTCATCTACTAGAGCTGAGCATATACAAATCCTAAGACCCAGAAATTCCACACAAAATAAATACATGCATATACATGCCACAATACATGTACAGGTAGTTTCTCAAGAGATTAAACATAGAATTAGTGTATAACCCAATAATTTCTCTCCAAGAGACATAAAAACACATGTCCACACAGAAACCTATTTGCCAATGTTTATAGCAGCATTATCCAAAAGATAGAAATAGCCAAAAGGTAGAAACAACCCAAATGCCCTTGGATGAATGGAAGAACAAACTGAAGTATATCAGTACAGTGATATATTATTCAATTATACGAAGGAACAAAGTACTGACATATATTACAAGGTAGGTGAAACTTGAACATGTTATTCTTAGTGATAGAAGACAGAGACAAAGGTCATATATTGTAAGATTCCTTTTATAGAATATATCCAGATAGGCAAAACCATAAAGACAGAAAATAAATTGGTAGTTATCAGGGAATGGGAGAGCGGAGATGGGTAGTGATTACTTAATGGGTACAGAGTGTTTTTCTGGTGTGATGAAAAAGTTCTAAGTAGAGAAATGTGGTAGTTATAAAATGTTGTGAATACATTAATTCCACTGAAATGTATGTTTTAAAATGGTTAATTGTATGTTACATAATTTCATCTTAATTTTTTTTAAAGACATAAAAAATGGCTCTCTTTTGGCCTTAGTTTCATCTTCTCTGGAAACTATATTCCCATTCTATTTAGGCAATCCTCACTTTGCACAGTACTGGCATGAATTTCAGTTATCATAGTTAAGTTAAATTATACCAGTCTTCAAAAAAAATGACCCAAATTTCAGCTACCACGGTAATAGTAATTATGAGTAGTTGCATAAAGTACAAACTTTAAGCCTAGCTCTTTGGTATATATACATACATTTATAATAACAGATATGTATCATAATCAGTGACCAAACACATCACTTCTTTCAAAGCCTGCCAGTGGCTAGCCACTGCACATCTATTACTCAGTTTATGCATAGACAATGAAGAATACAGTTGTTGTTTACGAGTGATAAACCCACATGACATTTTACCAAAATGGATAATTAAAAGGGGAATTGGCTTCGTTTAATAGAGATCAAAATTTTAACAGAGATAAAAATTCAACAAAGAAATGGAAAATGAAATATCAAAACTGAAACTCTCATCCAATGTAGAGGTTATAGAAGAAAGAGCTGACCACAGGATTGTTGACAGAGCTACCATTTGAGAGACTCAGGATGTAAAGTGAAAAGAACTTACTGAAGGTGAACTTATCAACATAAATGAGGAAAGAGGTTTTGACAAAAAGGATGAAGATGTCCCAGAGGAAGAGATGTTGGCAAACAACCTCAATATTAAAGAAGCTATCAGAGATATTTTGTGACATTGAAAGCATGAAGGATAAAATGTTGGAAGCTAATCAAAACTTAGGAGTATGACAATACGCCAATGCATAGAAAAATGTTCACTCCTAATCATAAATTATAAGCAAGAAAATGACAAGTACTGTTAAAACTCTTAATAGGTTTTTTTTACAAAAACAATAATATACTTTAATTCTCAATGTTTCTCATGTTTTTGTTACAGTGTATTAAATAGCATTGCTGCTTTAATTTCCTTATATATTTATAACTGACAGTTTTTATGCTTTTAACAGAAAATTTTTAAAAGATGCTGAACAATTGTAACTTTTCCTGATGACCATTAAGATTGCTATGTGTGGTTTCAGCTTGCTTAGCCAGTTTTATGATCCAACACTGCTATGCAAATCTACAACAGCCTGTACTCTACTCTTTATACTCCAAAGTCCAAATACTCATGATTACCACCAATTTAAAATATTTCTATACCACTTAACAATATCTCTGCCCCATAATATTGGCTTAAGAAATATTTGTTGCTGAGGCGCCTGGATGGAGCAGTTGGTTGAGCCACTGACTCTTGGTTTTGGCGCAGGTCTGTTCTGAGATCCTGCCTCAGATGGAGCCCTGTAACCAGTGGAGCCCCACCGAGCCCAACCCCACACCATTGGAGTGCCGATTATGCTTGAGACTCTCCCTCTCCTGCTGCCCTTGCCCACTGTGTTCTCGTTCTTTCTCTAAAATAAATAAATAAACCTAAAAAAAAAAAAAGGGAATATTCGTTTCCACCACTCCCTTCCCACTCCTACTTTAATCATGACATTTTCTGACCCAGTAATTCCTTTTCCTTACAATTTTAAACTCACCTTCCTTCATGAAGACATTTTCCTGCTCCCAAATTAAGATGATCTCACCCTCCCTCCCTTGAAGCCTCTGCCTACCATTAATAAAAAATATTCCTTTTGAGTTAGCAATAACTACCACTTAATATACCTTTGATGTAATATAATATATATTTGGTTTTCAGTTTTACTTTGTTTTTGGTTTTTATCTTTGTTTTTGCATTTTTGTCTTTGGTTTTGTAAACAGGGAATTGACTAAATGTAGAGTGTGATTAAAATGAGATATAACAGAATATATTCTACACAATTAAAGACAAAATAGACAAAGAGAGGGTAAACCAGAACCTCTCTTTTATTTTACTTAGTATAAATATCCTAAAGCAGAACTTTCCTGGAAAACAGTTAATATATTACTATAACTTTTTATTTGAGTGTTTATGTACTACAGGATACCTCTAAAGTATCTATGTTAAGAACAAAGTCTATGTGAATTTTATTCCTCAAGGGTGTGGAGGAAAGAGAACATTGTAGACAGTAAATATTTAGCAGTCACTCTAACCGCCCAATTGCTTTGTTCAATTGTACTTTTTACACTTTGCCCTTGAATAAATAGTTATTTAGCTCTGAAATTTCTTGAACCGAAAGCTTTGTTGAAGACCTCACAAGACTTCTAATAGAGACAACTAAAAAAGCAATTGATTTTCCCCCAGTTGGAGGATGTATTCAAAAGATTGGTAAACAGCATCTACTGTGCTCTCCCTTAAGAATGCATTCTTTTGATTTGTACTTAAAAAAAAAATGTAAGTCAATATCTGCTTTCTTTTTATGATAACCACATGCAGAATTTTCTGGGACAGTAATACAGTATAGCTATCATTTGGGGGGAGTGGGACAAATGGTTTTCTATTCATGCTCTTATTCTATGTGGCTTACTCAAAATTAGTTCTAGCTGATGCATACTTGGATCAATTTCTGCCCACATTACACACAGCATGCTACATTATGCTGTTAGGCTACCTACATTCACTACCATCTCATCCATGATGGTGGACACATCAGTAGCCATTTTATTTATAACCCCATCTCCTTAGCTATGGTTGATTGGACCAGGAATGTGCACCTGTCTCAATCTCAGCCAAAAAAGAGTCCCTTCTCTCAGAAACTGGATTTAGAACTGAAAGGAAATCCTTTTAGAAGGGTCTGGACCTGGGGCGCCTGGGTGGCTCAGTGGGTTGAGCCGCTGCCTTCGGCTCAGGTCATGATCTCAGGGTCCTGGGATCGAGTCCCGCATCGGGCTCTCTGCTCAGCAGGGAGCCTGCTTCCTCCTCTCTCTCTCTGCCTGCCTCTCTGCCTACTTGTGATCTCTCTGTGTCAAATAAATAAATAAAATCTTTAAAAAAATTAAAAAAAAAAAAAAAGAAGTGTCTGGACCTGTGAAGTACAGGCTTAGAAATGTGAGGAAGAAATTTCACTTGTCATTCAAAGAAACCAGTCTTCAGAGAGGAAAAAGAAACAAAAAACAAAAACTTTCTGATCCCTAGTTTCAACTCTTTTCTAAGCCCAAGTTCCTTACCACTACTGGATTCCATAAACATCCTGGTATCTTTATAATGAATTCTCCTTGCCAATTTAGGCTTACTAGAATTGCTTTCTGTGTTCGCTAGTGTGGCCCATAACAAAAAAAAAAAAAAAAAGAAAGAAAAGAAAGAAAGAAATATTCTAATGCAGTTCTGTGTAGAGATTTCATTCATCTCTGAAACAGGAATGATGATTTTAATATAAATCTCAATAGAAGACAAGCAGAACAATGAATGTCCTTTTAAAAATAGAATCAATTATTATTTTTATATACAAAATTTGCAAGCTTTTCCCAAGAAGGTTTTGTTATTTGTCCTGAGCTTGCTGTGCAGCTCTCTACTACTAATTTGCTACACTCAAAATTGATCTGCTACTCCACAAAAGCACATCAGCCTTTCACATAACAACAAAGCCTTTTAGACCTGCAAGTAGCTCTCCACCCTGAGTCAGGCATGTGGTTTCACACACCCTGGTAGATCTTTTATATGAGACACTTGCCTAAATGAGTAATAACTCCAACATCTTAACAGACTTTATGTTGGTTTCCCTGGTGCCACAAGATCTTTATTGGGGAAAATTTCTCTAATCTGACCACTGACCATAATGTGCTTGTTTGCTTTCTGTCTAATACTATTTACATTTAGAAATGTTTAGTTATTGATATTTTAAACTTAATATTTTCCAAAGTGCACTTGGTACTCTTTTTTTCTTTTCCCATTCTATATCTCATGGGTCTTTCATCCCACTCTCATCACTAAACAGTATGCTGGGATAGAATATAGAAACTTGTCATAAATTTGGGAAGCTGGATAAATGGAATCGAAGTATAAAGCTAGAAAAAAGGCTATTTCCTAAGTTTAGCAGTCAAGCCCATTCTTTTTTTTCTCCAACCCATCCTTAATGTCTTAAAAATAACATGATTTATACAATCAAGACCCAAGATAAAGAGCCATTTCTCATTTATTAAAAACACGAACAATAGGATTTATTTCCAATAGGAAATATTTCTAATATTTCCAATATACTTATCTCTGAAAAATATCATCTCTGAAAAATATCATCAAATGTTTCAAAACGTATTGAGACTCCAAATTTTGCTGGTCTCAAAAATATAGTTAAGACCAACACTTTCAAAAAATCAGTCAGCTAATCCTTTGGTGAGTACCTAAAGAATAATAGGCAAATTGGTTACTTCACTGTTCTAATGTCAAGGTTAGTAGTTGCTTTCTTTCTATTCTGGTATTTTCTTTTTTGAAAGGTTTCTGTCCTCATTGTGAATCAAAGTGTATTTGGTTTTTAGAAATACGGTTAAGTGAAATAGAACATTTCATAACTGGAATACGAGCTCAGGTAATCTTTTTCAGTGAAACGGCATTTTTTTAACGCAAAAGAGTAAAAATAACCATAATTAATAAATATTATCAATCTATTTTATTACCAATAGCTACTAATATATATTTATCAACCATATGATATTGCTTATCAATTATCAAAGTAACTGTATTTTAGCTTTGCCTTTAAAACTGACTGCAATGGCACAGTGAGGATTTTGAGTCAGAAAAAGTTTAAGGAATAGGAATGGGCATTTAAATTAAACTAAATTCAACTTAATCACCCCATATATTAAGTGGAATTCTGATCAAAGACTATTTTGTGTAGAAGAGTCAAAGCTATAACAAAACAAAGATAAATTAATAGAAATTATTAAAATTTGTTGAATGTGAATTATAAATTATCAACTTATAAATACTTAGATTTTTAGCTGCCTTGGAACACAGAAAGGTTTCCCAAAAAATTAAATATAGAGTAACCATATTGACTCAGCAAGTACACTTCTAAGTAAATTCTCAAAAGAACTGAATATAGATGTTCAAAAGCAAAATTATACATGAATATTCATAGCTGCATTATTTATAAATTGTTAAAAAGTGGAAACAAGTCAGATATCCTTCAGCTGATAAATGGAGAAACACAATACGGGATATCCATACAATGACCTATTATTATTCATCCATGCAAAGAATCAAATAATCAACAGAGCAATTCCAAATTTTATATGGAGAAGTAAAACACCCACAATAGCTAAGACAATATTGAGAACAAAGTTGGAGGAATGGCACTGTCCAACTTCAAGACTTAGTAAAAAGTTATAGTAATCAAGATATTGTAATACTGGCAAGAAATTAGGCAAATAGATCAATGGAACAGTATAGAGAGTCCAGAAATAGACCCCCATACATATAGTCAACTGATCTTTGACAAAAAAAGCAAAGGCAACACAATGAAGTAAAGACAGTCTCAACCCATGCCAGAAAAACTGGACATCCACATACAAATAAACAAATAAATCTAAACACAGCTTTTAAATCTTTCACAAAAAAATCAACCCAAAATGGATTACAAATCTAGATGTAAAGTGCAAAACTATAAACTCCTAGAAAATAAGATAGGAGAAAACCTAGAAGACCTTGGGCATAGCAATGTCTTTTTAAATATGTTAGTGACATGATCCATGAAAGAAACAATCAATAGGATGAGCTTTATTAAAATTAATAATCAAAAACTTCTGTGAAGTATGAAAAGAAGACAAGCCACAAACTTGGAGAAAATATTTGTAGAAGATATATATGATAAATGACTGTTATCTAAAATATATAAAGAACTCTTAAAGCTCAACAATAAGAAAACAAACAGTCCAGTTTAAAAAACGGGTGAAAGACCTTAATAAATATCTCACCAAAGAAGATATACAGTTGGAGAATAAGCAAATGATGCTCCACATTATGTCATCAGAGAAAGGTAAAGTAAAAGAGTAACATACCACCATATACCTATCAATATGATGAAAATCTAAAATACTGGTAACACCAAATGCTGGCAAAGATGTGGAGCAATAGGAACTTTCATCAATCGCTAATGAGAATGCAAAATGGTACAGCCATTCTAGAAAGTAGTTTGGCAGTTTCTTATAAAACTAACTGAACTCTTGCCATATGATCTAGGGATCCCACTCTGGCATTTACACAAAGAAGTCGGAAACTATGTCCTCCTAAAACCCTGCAGATAGATGTTTACAGCAGCTTTATTCATTATTGTCAAAACTTGGAAACAACTATAATGTCCTTCAGCAGGTGAATATAGTACATCCCACAATGGAATATTATTTAGCACTAAGAAGAGAGGAGTTCTCAAGACATGAAGAAGCTTAAATGTATATTACTAAGTGAAAGTAGTGTCATCCCACTATATGACATGATGGAAAAGGCAAAACTATGGAAACATTAAGAAGATGAGTGGTTGCCAGGGATGGTGGGAAGGGTGAGTGAATAAGCAAAGTACAGGGGACTTTTAGGGCAGTGACATTACTCCATGTGATGGTAAAATAATGGATCTGTGTCATTACATAATTGTTCAAACCCATAGAATGTACAGTAAGAGTGAACCGTAAAATAAACTAAGAACTTTGGGTGATTACGATGTGTCCTTGTAAGTTGATTCTTGATTTTAAAAAAAGAAAAAAAAAATACCATTTTAGTAAATGCTGTTGATAAAGGGAGAGGCTCTGAATGTGTGGAGTCAGGGGACATGGGAAATCTCTGTTATCTCCCTATCAATATTGTAAAAATAAAACTGCTAAAAATAAAGTCTTCAAAAACATAAAAAGAATGAAATACTGATACATGCTACAACATGGATGAACCTTGAATATAGTAGGCTGAATGAAAGAAGCCAGACATGAAAGGCCACATATAGTATGATATCACTTACATGAAATGCCTAAAATAGATAAATTGATAGAGACAGAAATTATGTTAGTGGTTGCCAGGAGTTGGGAAGAGAGAAAATGAGGAGTGACTGCTGATGGGTATGGGGTTTCTTTTTTGGGATAATGAACATGTTCTGGAATTAGCTAGTGGTGATGGTCATATAACTTTATGAATGTATGAAAGCCATGGGATTATACACTTTCAAAGCGTGAATTTTATGTTATGTGAATTGTACCTCAAAGATTATATGAGAAAAAGCCTTTTTTACATACATTGATACATTATCAATGTATATGATAAATCCTTTGAGTCCGGTCATCATATTTTATCCTAAAAATGACCTTAACACTGTTAGTAATTTGTGTGTACAGAAGCATCCCCCCCTCACCACAGACAACCACCATGCACAAACAACACCTCTAGAGTAGAGATGGAAGTTACACTGGAAAGCACTGGGGAGGCGCTAGAGAAAGAGAAGAGTATGTTAAGCTTTAAGGAGGCAAAGAAAAAATAGTGCTGTACTTTACAACACATTCAGAACTTTGGTCCTGAATCATTAAAAAACTGAGAAAGTACAAATATGAACTTAGAACAGCTTGCAGAAATGGACTAAAGTATCCATCTAAATTTGGGCGTTAGATTAGTGCTAACCACATGACCTTTTTCTGACTCTGTGTACTCTGTGTTAGTCCTAATACCAGACTTTCCCAAATGTTTTTGCTTGCCAGGAAACATGCAAGAGGGAAAAGGAAATGAATTTTCACCCAGTCATGCAAGTGAACACGCTTGGGGTTTTTCACAGTAGCTGATAGAACATTTCACCTTTTCAGGCAGTGTCTTGATAACGCCAACCCTCATTTTGTACCCTCCCTAGGCAGTGCCTTCTATTTCCTCCAGTGCCTCAGAGAATGAGATCCCAATTCCTTAGTGTACGAGGGTGATTTGTTGAAATTTATCTGTAGTCCCAGGCAATGTCAGTATACCAAAACGGATACATTTAGTGTTAAGTACCTTGGCAGCAATTTCCCTTTTGAGCATCGGAATGTGATAAAGCATTAGAACTTTACTCTTTGGAGTGAAATGTAATACTGCATGGCCTGCAAGAAAATAGATTGGGGAGAACTTCTTACAGCCATTTGTCCCAGTAATTGACCAACAGAGAACAATAAAGCAGTATTCCTCAATACTAGTATCCTATTGGAAGCCTCTTGCCCTTCCTCTTACACATTTTATAAATTGGAAAGCTAGTAGGACAAGCACACTTCTCCATTAAATGGATAAATTTGGCCCCTGGAACATGAGCAACAGCAGCGTAGCACCTACAAACAACAATGAAGAGATCCATTTCCATTGCTGCCCAGAACTTGTGGGCCTCCTTAAGGATGAAAGTAATCTTTTCACATTCCATCTTGAAGAAGTGACCAGATTGGCTGTGAAGCTGATACCTACATCCATCACATTCTGATAAGAGGCATGGCTAGCTAACTTTGTTTCCAAGTAATTCCCAAACTTTTCAAAATTACATAAACTGATGGGGGGTGGAGAGTCAAAGAGTTCCACCCCAGAAAGAATGCCATGACAAACAGAGAAGTGAGGATTTCACACAAGACTTGTTTCTTATGTGTTGCAAATGTATAATGCACATCTATAATCATTGAGGGATCCTGTTCATTTGAAAAGCATAATCTTCCAGCACATCGTTTTACATGAAAGATCATCTAAAAGCCTCCCTATTGTTGGCCTAAATCTATAGCTCACTTGGAATAGTTACATGGAAGAGAAAAACATTTTTTCCCTAGGTAACAGTCCAGTTGGTTTTCCCACCTCAGTTCCCTTCTCTCTCTCTCTCTCTCTCTCTTTGCTATCTTGGCCCCTGTGTGTGATTTTTTAAGCATTGCAAAATGTCAATACACAAACAAAGGAGACCAGAAGCAAACCCCGGCTATCACAGAATCTTGTTGTATAAACTGAGAAACACTGACATGTAATGAAACCTTATTCCCTTTTTTTTTCCCCTCCTCTTTGTAAACGATTTGCTTCCCCCTCCTTCTTCATGTATAAATAAACAGAAAAGTGTCTGTATATTTGGTGTTTTTTCTCCTTTGGTCTTCATAATCAAGGGCTATTACAGCAATAGATCTTATCTGTGGAATGGCAGTCCCTCTGCACCTTCAGTTCAGATTTTTGTTTATGCTTGGCTGCCATTGTGGCTGTTCCTGATAGTTTTAGGTCAGCCATGACAGACTATAGGTGACACTAAATAAACAATCTGGGAGCCTGGGACCAGCCAGGAAGGAGTGGGACTAGGGCTCGCAGTTTGATTTTCCTTGATTAATCACCCCTTTTATTTAGAATAACTTATTGTGTACAGTACCTGCTTGTCTGGCTGAGCAAATTACACCATCAATAGGCAAGAACATAGAAATCCTCATAAACAAAGAGAAACAAGGAAGACAAGTACAGCTTACTCAACTGCAAAGGGAAGCTGCTGGCTTTAGGAGCATGATCAGGGCTGTTTATTTATTTTCTTAAATAGTGTATAGCTCTTTCTTCTGGTGCTTGTTATCCTGCTCTGACCTAAGTAACCTTGTCAAGCCACCTCCCAGGCTGCCCAGATAGTCACAACCAGCAGACTAATCATTCTGAATGATAAGAAAGGGCATGATTCCTAGTGTTCAGTGTCTCAGGACCCATCCTGGCTCCCCAGAAGGACTCCTCGTGTTGTGTGTGTGTGTGTGTGAGTGTGTGTGTGTGTGTGTGTGTGTGTGTGTGTGTGTGTGTGTCTGTGCACACGCTACAGTTTTTAGGTTTGAAAAAGAGGCTGCTGAAAGAGGCCATGCTTTCTTTTTATTTTCTGCCTTCCCACTCTGTTCAGAATCGTCCCCTAGTTTCTACCATGTGTTAAGCACTGTAGCATTCACCTTAAAATCATCGTTAATCATTAATTTCCTCAAACTGCGCTCACAAATTGAGCAAAAACCTGTGACTCGTGTAGCTGATTAAAACCATTTGGGAAGAAAACTTATTCTTCAAATTCTACACAGTTGAAGTGCAGGGCTGTCAGAAATATTCCTTTGGTTCAAATTTAGCAGGTTAACAAAAGGTCTTAGGAGTCTTACACGTTGTAATAACAAAAGTAAGAATAATGGAATTTAGAAAAGTACGTAAAAAATTAGATTAGAAAAACAACTACCAAATACTATACACAGCAATTTCATGGACAAATATCAATAAAGAACCTTACCTGTAATGAAAGAGGCATAAAATATAACATTACTAAAATACAATTTTTCTCCTATCAAATATGCAATTTATTATTTTTAATTAAGGACAATACTCTGTGCTGGTGAGATTATGGTAAGTTAGGTTTTCTTATTTTCTCTATAATCTCCTGCTGCCAGTGAAAATTAAAGTTTTATAATCTTTCTGGGAAGTTAGAGCTCCTATGGCCACCACACTATTCTAAGACAGTTCTTCTCAAATCTTAATTTGTAAAAGAATCATCTGGGACTTTAAGAAACAAACAAACAACAATGAATTCTGGAACACTGAAAAGGAATTTTTAAAAAAGAAACAAACAAACAAAGGACAACAGCAGCAACAAAACCCACCCAGGTTCTGATTGACTACATCCAGGTGGGGACTGAAATTCTTTACTTGTAACAAGCTTCAAAGCGATGAGGATGCTGCAGGTCCAGGGACCAGACTATATAGACTGCAAATTGTTGGGAGGTTCCTCAGTAGTTCTCCCAAAGAGCTGTACCTAAGGAAATGGGTATAGAAGACAGGTATCACAGGTAACCACACATGTGATCATCATGGTATGTGACACCGAAGAAGAGGAATGACCCAAAGATGAGACCAGTGTTGAAGCCTAAAGGTTTCCTAAGAAGATGGTTAGATTCCATGTTGGATGTGGCATTTGGGGCATTCCTATGGTATAACCATCTGGGCATGTGCAAAAGCAGAGGGACATGCAAGTCTGGAGCCTCAAGAAACTTCCAAGTAGAGGCATATTAGGTCAAGCCACATGAAACCATTAATAGCTAACCACTTTTAACCTACAAAAATGGCCATATCGTATGGCTCAGTTTAATAAATTGGAGGATTACTTTCATGATGGTAGTAATTGAATGTATGGAGGTATATGATATTAGCATGGCTAAGCACAAAGACTGATCTAGGGACTGAAATTTAGGAAATATCTACATTTAGGGAATGAACAGAGAAAGAGAACTAATAACTGAAACTGTATTTGTTGCTAGACTGCAGTAACAAAGTAAAACAGGTTGGGTGGCTTACAATAGAAATTTATTTTCTCATAGTTCTGCAAGGTATAAGTCTGAGATCAAGCTGTCAGTAGGGATCAAGCTTTCTTTGGAGACCTCTCTCCTTGGCTTGTAGATGGCCACCTGCTCCATGTGCCTTCCGTCTGTATATGCCTGTTCTAATTTCCTCTTCTTATAAGGATACCAGTCATGTTGCATTATGGCTAATCCTAATCACCTCCTTTTAAGCTATTTATATCTTTAAAGATCCTCTCTCCAAAATATATTCACATTCTGAAGTACTGGGAATTAGGGCTTCAACATTTAAATTTGAGGGAAACACAGTCCAGCCCATAATGGAAATTGACAAAGAATTTTCGAAAAGATAGAAAGAACCAGCACTGTACTTTCAGAATCTTCAAGAAACAGAATTTCATCATTAAACCCCAGAAATGAGAATACAACAGAAGGATGGTGGCGATGAGAGGTTGGAAGGGTCCACTGGATTTCTAACTTGCAGGTCTTTGCTGACATTTGGAAAAGCAGTTTAAGTGATAAAATCGGGGGTGGAACTCACCAATTTTATAACTGGGGGTGGAACAGGAATGGGGAGAAGTGAAGACATCACAAAAAGAGTAAAGAGTCCTACTGGACCAAATAAAACAAACATAAATCCTTGGGCAATCCTTGGTCCAGCCCTGCTGTGACCTAGCAACTCCCTTTCTCTCCCAACTGAGGCTCTCCTCTTTACTTCCCCAGTAGGCACCCAAATTTCTGTACCTTAAACAATGTGTAGTGCTAAGTTTTGGAACAATTTCTATACTATCCTCTAAACACTCTTGTACTTTCCGGATAAAGTGTAGAGTAAGAATCACCAGCAAATCATTCCCCTCTAGTAGATGGAGTTTACCTAAAGACCACAAGCTTCAAAGAGGAAGGGAAAGGGTTCTCTTTTGTCTCAAAATTAGTCAGAGACAAATAGTCAGCAATGAGGCATCCAAGTATATTTGCTGTTTATGTGATATCATCTCCACAGCATCCTACGGCAAGATCAGTACCCATACTCTTCTGGCTGGTCTCCCTACTGTCAGATATCAAGGGAAAGGATTGACATTCAACCCAAATAAAAATACTTCAGTCATTCCAGTATCAAGTTTCCTTTTAGTTTAAACATTCAGTTCATTGATAATTCACTTTTAATCAAGATCTGCTCAAGTACTATTTCCTTTGAAGATCGAACCACTTGCAGATTTTGCCAAGTTCTCCTTTCTCTTCTCAAAATGGTGTCTGGGGGGCGCCTGGGCGGCTCAGTGGGTTAAGCCTCTGCCTTTGGCTCAGGTCATGATCTCAGGGTCCTGGGATCGAGCCCCACATCGGGCTCTCTGCTCAGCAGGGAGCCTGCTTCCTTGTCTCTCTCTGCCTGCCTCTCTGCCTACTTGTGATCTCTGTCAAATAAATAAATAAATAAATAAATAAATTCTTTTTAAAAAAATGGTGCCTGGGTATACGTTGGGGGAAGGAGTTTGTCAAGTCTTGTGGCACTGGACTGAAGAAGTCCTCTGATCTGAGATCTCTGGTATTGTGTTTCTCTTTCCCCTGGCAGCTACTCCCTCTGTTGGCATTCAGGTCTGAAGTCAGTAGCTGATGTGCTTGATGTATGGTCCCTTCTAAATTGAGTGGGGCCTGTTGATGAACCTTTGACTCTTACTATTGAATTGACATAGGCAACGAGTATTCAGCCCCTGCTCTGATTTACTTCCCCAGAGCAGATACCATGGTAGGCCCACTAGATCTCAAGTCTGCCCCAACTAAAATACAATCTCAGCAAAGGCAGAGTTTTTTCAATAGAATTTTTCACTGCTGTATCCCCAGTGCTTAGAACTGTCTCTAATCCATAGTCAGCAGTCAGCACTTAATATCTAGGATAAATGAATTTTCTAAGCTTGGCTCTTGCTGTGTTAAAGGAAAAGCATAGTTTTTTCATTCGTCTCACCTATTTCCACATTTGTTTGGTAAAATCTTTATTCGAATATCTGAAACAGAATGTTAGCTCTTTTTTTCACTTTGTCTCACTTCTTTAGTGAGTCTAAACCTTTCCTCCTTCCTCTCTTCCTACCCTCACACAAAGGGAGATGGTTCCCTCAGCCCATGGAGAGAAAGCCATTCAACACACACACACATACACGCACACACACTTAGCGGTCCCAAGTTGATAAAGAAGGAAGGTGCTTCCCCACAATGTTGGTTGTAAGTTTTTCATAACCAACTGAAAGCAAAGAATCATAAAGGGCAAAATGGAAAAGTTGTAGGAAGGAATGCTTCTTCTCCACCCTATTTCTTTCTCTGGGGGAGTTCGAAAAGAATAACTTTGATAACCTTGCTCCTCTTTCATTTCACCAGCAAAGATGAAGCCATAAGAGGCAAATGGAATTACTTACCAGGTAAGTAAATTTGATATGACCCTGCCCCTCTCCTTGCTCCTAGAGAGCAGGTCAGCCCATCTGCTGGGAGTCAGCTCAGCTAGCCCATCTGAATGCACTCTAAGATATATTGTTCAAATTTTATCAGTAATAAAGGTGATCTTTCAGTACTCCATTAGCTTACTGCTGATTTATTTCTTGATTAATTCAGAATCTGGGTAAGGAAGAGAAGCATTATTTATTGCACTGCCTCAGAAAACCCCCAAATTGGAATATTCTCCTCAACCTAGATCTATCAATAGATACTTAGTCATTAGATAATGAAAATCCAAGTATGCATAGTATGGATGAAATAAATGCCTAAGTTGAATTATTTAACATGTTGCAGAGTGTAGGAGATAACAAAACTCCAGCATTCTGACACTATCCAGTCCCATCTTTTTGCTTCTACCTTGGCCAAGGCTGCTTATCTTGTCTAGATTTGTTAAAGAAACAAATTCCAGGAGCTTTCCTTATTAGCCAGTTGCACTTTAAAAAAAAAAATTGGATTATAAAACAAATAATCTTTTATAATAAGATTATTAAAAAAAACATTGGCTAACAGTGATGCAAAGGAAGAACTCTCAGCTGGAAAACAGGGAAGCTTACTTAGTTTGTATTCCAGTCACTTTATGCTCTGTTGCCTCAGCTCTGAGGGGGGACAAGTGGACTAGATGTGCGCCAACATGCCATTCTATACGTTTTCTAGACAATTGGTCTTTATCTCAGGTAGAGTGCCAAAGAATCCGATCAGCATTCTTCGTTAAGTAAACTTTCATAGAGTCACCTCTAAAGTAAGGGTCTTCCTAAACCCCATTCTTTCTAATCTTAGTAAAATCACCTTGCATTCCTTTACAGATACTATTTGTCTATCAGTTGAAGTGGTAATTTTTTGCTTCCAAAATACATTTTAAATAGCAATGCCTTTTTTTTAAAAGGAGATGTTGGCCAGAGTAGCTGACACTATGATAGTTTAATTAGTTACACATTTGCCTCCTATCCAGGTCCAATAAATATGCATTCATCAGCACAGCTGCATCTCAGCATGCACATTTAAATTAAAAAGGCTTCCTCAGAGGCTGGGGCAATCCTGGCATCTCCTCACTTTGCCAGAAGCCACATCAAATCCTGAATCAGTTCTCTCCTTAGAATTTCTTCATAGGTGTCTTCTTGTAACAATCACAAACATGCTGCCAGATTAGATTTTCATATTTTTGCCTAATAGCCTAGGGATTATTTTTAAATGAAATAATAGCACTTTTTCTTTAGTGAAATGAAACATTTTTTTCCCTTTTCTCTCTTAAGTGGATGTACATCAATGACACTTGATATAAGAGACTCAAGACTATTATCCCATGTTTTCCTTTTATTCTCACTATTACTTTTCTAAAATAAAACATTAATTGAAAGTGAAATTAGACCTCACAGATTTGTTTTTGTACATGAGGATCCAAACGTAAGTTATCCCAGCTAGTAGACATCAGATTCAGGGATACTCAAAATAAAATGCTATTTCTTGAATGTGAACGCTTTAAAATGTCGTAAATATTCTTTTCTTTTCTTCCCAATCAGAAATCCCTAGCTAATAGGAAAGGGGGCACAGTTATGTAGGTTCTGCCCAGTGCTGTGTCAGTCTCTGAACATTCATCTACAGCTTGTATCTGACATTAGCAATGATGGATGAGCCAACTTGCTGTTTGCTCTCCCCTGCAGAGAAAACGGGTTTCCTTCTTTTCCAGAGAGCCACCAGGAAAAGGATGAGAAGGAGACAGATGGGCATTTAAGCAGCACCTGCAGGGGCCCTGTAGATGTGACAGGCATCAGTGGTACCTGTCACCACATTGCACCAGGCCAGGAGGCTTCAGGACCTGCACCACATCCCCCCAAGACTGGTCCTCAGACTGCAAACCCAGAGGAGAGACCTCACTTCACCATGTGTAAGGGCCCTCCTGAGAGCTGCCCACAGTGAGACTTTACAGACTGACACGAAGGAGCAACTGCCATTATCACCACAGGAAGAGAACTTTAAACATCTCAGAGACAGCCATAGGATGGATGAAACAGAGGGAATGGTGGGGTGCTTTGGGGGAAGGAGGTGATGAAGGCAGGGGAAGTGGAGGAGAGAGAGGGTGAAGAAGATCTCAGATTTTCCTCCTACTGTTCACTTCTTTAAATAACGAGAAGGTTAATACTTTCGGCAGTCCTAAAATACACCTATGCCTGCCAGGTTCCTGAAGGTTAATTGCTACTGCTGGGGGAGCTGCCCTGATTTGCTATGCCTTTTAATGACCTTCCTGTAGGCAAACACCAGAAGAGGCCTGCCTGCAGGTATGCTATGCACTCACAGGGCAATGGCCCCTCCCTGGGAAATGTGCAACATGAGGTGGAGTCCTGGAGAAGTTTAGCAGTGATTGGCAGTGATTGATATTCAGGGGCAACTGTTGCTAGAGAATTTCACATTTTCATCTTTTAGGTGTTTTCAGTGGAGTTTTCAATTATACATCAACTGTTCTTTTCCTGTCACCTTCAAATTCCTGTACTACCCACAAAATGCTCTTATAATATAATTCATGCCCCTGAGAGGTTGACAAGAGAAGTGAATGGCATGACACAAGGTAGTCCACAGCCATGCTGTTTTCCCCTTCCCCTGGGAGCAACAAATATTTCAAATCCAAAAATGGAGACACACAGACACTTGTCTAAAACAGGAAATTCCAAGGAATGACCATAACTTTTTGCAACAAACTAGTTCCTAGTGACTCAGTGATTAAACCAGGCTACATTAGGTCACTTTCTTAACCTGAAACATGGGTGTTAAAAAAAAAATGCATATATTGCTATTCTTTTGATATAAAGTTAGAAACTGTTACCAACCTGAAGGGTTAGTTCAGCCACTCATTTTTACTAGCAACATCAAAAGGATTCTTTGTTTTCCTTTAAAGCAAGTCACACCAACACGGCCCTCTCCCATCTTCTTTATCATCTGGCAAGGAGACACACACTCATTTATGCCTGCTCCCCTACCTCATGACATTTGTGGGAGTAGATAGAGAAGCAGGCAGCCACCTGTGTGCAGTCTAAAAGGGTAGGGAATGAAGCCTCCTTCCAGTAGTCATAATATGCTAGAGGTGTTATCCTATTACAGTTTCACTTTTTCAGTTCTGGAAGGAATTTCTATCTTCTTGGGGTCCTCTTTATATGGTAATAAAGCTTGCAGGGGCCATACACCTTACTTGTTCACTGTGTTAAGTGTGGTGTGGAAAAGAAAAGACATGGCAGTGGATTTGGTGTGGAAAGACAGGATGGTTAAGTCCTAGTTCTATCACTGTGTGTTTGGGTTGGGCCCTTGGCTTCCAATTTAGTCATCTGTGTAAAATGGAATTAATACTCTCTGTGCCACATATGTCCCTGGGTGATCGTGAAGGTCAAAGGAAATAATTTATATAGAAATGCCATGTAAACTGTAAAGGTCCTATCAATTCAATATTTTATCATTGTTGATTAATGCCTTCGTTGACATCAAGTAATAGCTCAATTAAACAAAATGTTAAATCTATTAAAAAAAAAATTGCCTGGACTGAGTTGGATAGTTCTAAACTGAATATTGTTGAGCATACTGAGGAAAAGAGAAGTATAGATAAAGAGTAAGGCATCTAGGGTAATCATTAGTAGTATTTGCCAAATATTTATGCCTTTTCCATGCACCTGGATGCCTTTTTATTTCCCTGCCCAACTAAAGATAGTATAGCTGTTTTCCCTTTGCAAAGAAATATGAGCAAAAGAAAGAAATATATTCATCAACAAGATGGCTTCACCTGCTTGATCCTTGAGGAACAATGATAATACAGAAATCCCCAGTAACCCATGTTAGTAACTCATGGCATATGAGCAAGAAATAAACTCTTGTTGTATTCAGCCACTGAAATCTCAGGATCGTTTGCTAGCCTATTCTGCTGGTGTCAGTCAAACATGAATTTGGTTTAGGACCCATCTCCCCAGATTTGACCCTCTCACAGTTGTACTTTAATCTCCTGCTCTTTGAGGAAAGGACACTCTGATAATGGTTTTCCTATGGATAATTTACATTTGTTAATAGTGTTTCAGGATTGGTCAAACCAGTAAGTTGGCTTTGGTTTCCTTTATTGAAAATTGCAGGAATGCATACACTGTGGCTCAATTCTTATTTGTCCAACATTTGGCAGCTTAACCTTACATAAAAGCTGAGAGATCTTCTCTGTGAAGGAAGAGCCACCTTTGGGCTCAGATAGCACATGAATGCTAAGTCAATTCTGGAAGGAAGTTAATATAGATCATTCAATGGAGTTCATTGCCATGAAAAAGTAAGGTTTGAAGAAATATTATAAAGGATAAAAAGGGTATTGTTTATCAACAAAAAGGAAAACAAATAGGAAGATGAGAGAGCAACTTTATAGCCCCCCAAAGCCTGTCCTGCTCTTGACCAGAGGTGGGGAAACTAACTGGTTTGGAGGATATTTGAGGAGAATTCCATTATGTCTCAACTGGAAGTTTCGGGTTGGTAATCAACAAAAACCAACTGTAATAATCAACAAAACCTAAATCTAATTAAAGCAGAAAAGCAAAATTGACTCAAAAGATGCTGGGTAGCTCACACATTGTGAAGAAGGCTGAAGAAACAGGCTCAGCAAGGATTAAGGATGACTGGGGGTCCAGTGAGCAGGGGCAAATGGACAGTCTTGGAAATGAATGGGTTCTTGCCATTTTGAGGGGGTTTTTGGTCACTCTGCTCATGCTAAACTGTGGATTAAAGTTTTGGATCACGGACTTTTGCCTAGGCCAGAGTGGGACAGGACACCTGGGTTGGCGGTCCTATACAATATAGGACTATATAATAGTCTCCTATATATATTAGTCTTATATATTGTATAGGTCCTATACAATTTTGCTTCTATACAATAGAGCAAAATTGAATGATGGTACCAGGAAAAAAAAAAAATGTTGAGTGGCAAAACAAATTCCACCAAAATCAGCACTAGAAATGTAACTTTGGAGTAGTAAGACTGAGTTTAAAATTGACTTAAGAAATAACTAGAAACTATAGCAGATAGACTGCACATGGAAATGGCATTCCCTAAATAATACTTAGAGAAAAGATCTTTACTTTCGTGTCCACACACATAGAAGCGTGTGCGTGCGCACACGCATGCACACAGAGAAGATGAAAGCAGTAGTGAGGTAACAGGTCACTGGAATAGTGTGAATTAATGTGACACAGACCCTTCCTGTGAGGTGCCACCTTTTTGAAAGAAGAGGAATAAACCTGACCCTCTGGAAAATTGTCACGGGTAGCAATGGACTTGGTTTGGGATTGAAACAGAGAAGAATTAAAGACAACTCATGCTATAGTAAGATAACCAAATCATGTAGGAAAGTTTCATACCGAGCAGACAGTGTTAATTAAAAATGATTCTCATTTAACAACTGTGAATGCAGCACACCGGTTTCAAGATTTCTGAAAGTGATTCATCTTTTCTCTTCATGATAAATTGAATTGAATTTCTAGGTTTGGACTCAGTGAATGCTGATGGTTCCAAAATCTCCTTTTAAAATCCATTTTTAAAAAATCTTTTTCCTCTCTTCCTTCGATTCATCACCTTAAGAAATGCTGTTCAGATTGTGGTGGGTTCTAAATGGATTGATTGCTTGTTTTAAATAGCTCTCTCATTTCCTCTGGGGGAAGGACCTGTACTTTTAAGAAGGCCTGCTCTGAGGCATAATGCAAGATCACGATTCAGGGCCCCTCTCATATTTTCCAGCAAGAATATGAAATGAGACACCTACAGTACCTGAGGAGAGTTAGAATTTTTCTCAGAAGACAGGAGATTTTGTTCTTTTATCTGCACCATGCATGCAAATGTAGGGTACCCATGTGCACAATCACGAGCTTTCAAAGATAGGCAGAGAAAGGGCAATACTGTTGAGCAGCAGCATGAGAAATGAAGAACAAAAGGAACAGAATATACCCTTATAGGGAGAGAGATGGGGACGAGGAGGAGGGGAGACCTTAGGCTGACAGACAATGAAGTGGGAGGATGGAAGCCTTTAAAAGTTAATAACTTAATGAACTTTACAATTTCCAAAAATAGGGGGGGCGAGAAGATATATGTTCCTATTTAAGAACTCTATACTTGGAGTTAAGAATGTTATTTTACTTAAGCATTATAACTCCGACAGAGAAAAGAGTTTGGAATCTAAGTATTAAGTTTGAAATATACCTTCCTCTAGGAATAATGAGTGCCAAGTTCAGCTGACTCTGCACATCTCCCCGTAGCCATACAGGGGGACTAATTGATGAATGGACTGTGAGGAGAAATCTTTATTGGGGTCTTTCAGAAGAAGATCTTCAGAACCAAAGTATTTTGTAGTTTGAATGGACTAAAACGAGTCCCTGGGGCTTAAGACTCTAAAAGAAATCCTAACTCTTTGGGACAGGTTTGGAAGGCTTTTTATTTATAATGTTCACATATAAAAAATGGTGACCAGCTGTTCTCCTGGTCTGGTCCTTGCCAAGGCCAGAACAAGAAGGAAGGATCTAAATCACAAAAAGAGGGTTGTTTAAACATAAAGAAAGACTTCCTGCTTCGATGCAGTGGAGAAAAAAATTATACTACAGTCCAAAGAATACAGATTTAGGCAGAGCTTTGTCACTAATTAGTGACAAAGATTAAAGAGGAAAGGTTATGTGAAGTGTGTGAGCCCCAGTTTCCTCTTCTTTATAAAAGTGGTGCTGAACTAGATTCTCAGCCATGTCACTTCTACAGTTGGTGGCAGAGCTGTGTCCAGAATTCGTACTTCTGGATGCCATCCACTTCTTTAACCCACCATCCGTCTCCAATCTGTGCATTAAAAGGCTTATACAGACTGGGGAGGAGAGAGGTGAGGATCTGTTTGGAAAGAGTTGATTAGAGCTGTGCATTTGAAAGGACAGGTGAGGAGAGAAGGCTTTCACCTGTAAAATTTAATGATGAAGGGCTACCTCTAGGAACAGAGAAAAAGGACTACCCTGGGTACATTTTGATCAACAGCGGGTATAGGTGCTTATTTCTCATAGGTAGCAGGACTTGAGTGCTTGAAAGAATCCCACCTAACAGATCTAACAGAATGGAAACTTCTGTGAATGGTCATTCAGAGATGCAGCAGCTGTGTGAAGGGATGGTCAAGCAGAAAGCCCCTGCCCCAAATCTCAAAGAACCCACCAGCTCTTTCATGAAACAATGAACCAATATCATGCCATGGGCCATGCATGGGACACCAATATATAGTACAGAAGACCAGTCATAGCAGAACTTGATCTTTGGGGGCACCTGGGTGGCTAAGTTAGTTAAGTGTCGGACTCTTGATCTCAGCTCTGATCTTGATCTCAGGGTCGTGAGTTCAAGCTCCATACTGGGCTCCACTCTGGGTGTGGCATCTACTTAAAAAAAAAAAAAAAGAACTTGATCCTTCCATCTAATCATCCTTCTTTCTTGAACCTAACTTTGGAGAAGCCAGATATAGCATATAAAAATTAAAAGCAGATAAAGTGAAGAAAGGAGAAGAAAAATGAAAGAAAAGAAGGAAAGGGAGGAGGAGAAGGAGGAGGGAAAAGAGAAAAGAAAAGAAAACAAAAGAAAAGAAACTGGCCTTGATCCCCATCCTCACTATAGACTTCTAAATATGGGTCAAGCTTCAGCTACAGAGGGAAAAGGAGATAAAGGGGGTTGAATGAGAGATTAAAATTTTTATATCAGACTTAAAATGACCTAATTTTTTTAATAGTGGGGTCGATTATTGTTCAGCAATGATACGTTCTCTCTACCTCCTGGAAGAGTATGCTTCCCTGCTTATTTAAGCATGTGAGTCAGAAGTGACTGTGTGGACGTTTCAAACCTACACGTTTAATTAGTTAGCATGAATGTCTTCTGTCACCACTCTGGAAACTCCTGACTTCACTATGAAAAGAACATGCCCCAGAAAGTCTCTGCTCCTTTTAGCTGGGGGTCCCAAAATGAGACAAATGATGTAGGGCCACAGTGGGCAATCTGCACAGCTGCAGGTAATTTTTTTTTATTTTTAATTTTTGGGGGAATTCGTTTCATATTTAATACTTAAGTGCTGAAAATGATAGAACTTCTTTTTATTTCTTATTGCAAAGAAATAGGTACCTTTGTAAAAGTCAGAAAATGCCAATGTCCCTTTTATCCCATCCTAGATGTTTCGGCTGTCAGCTGGATGCAGCATGAACAGCACTTCTGAACTCCAGGTATTTGAAAGTAGAAGACGCGATCGCATATATAATCATTAACATTACAATCTAATGGCTTTTATCTCACTCTCAACACAGCTGTTTCCTCCTGACCAGGGGCCAATATTAAGAGAAAGTCAACATATTTACAAATGAGATTTAATAATGCTCACAAGAATAGAGTTCACCCACAAATAGGGCACTCAGCTAAACCACTTGCCCGTAAGCATGAGTGTCAATGCTTATGGCCACAAGTTTGGGGATGATTATTATGCATCATTATTGTGGCAATATCTGACAAAGCTCAATTGTAACACATTCAAAAAGAGTAAAAATTAAAGAGAATAAAAAGAAATTCAATGGAAAGTTTCCCTCCCTCTACAGTTACCCTAGCCAACAATTTCCCCTCCAATGGGCACATACTGATATCCCAAAGGGTATTTAATCTGACATAATTAAATGCAAATATGTATGCTTTCTAGCTTTTTTTTTTTTTTCCCACTTGACAGTTTGCTTCGGTACATAAAGAACATCTTCATTCTTTCTTGGCACCACAGAGTATGCCTTATATTAATGTATGGATCATAGTTCCTAATACAGTACTTGAGAAGAGATCAAGAAAAATTATAGGATCTGCTCAATACATGGTCTAGGGGTAGTCATGGAGCACTGAGTGGTTAGGATTGAAAGGCTGTAGTAGGAAAGAATAAAATTGTTTACTGCCTTGAACCCTACTGAGACCGCCCATTCAGTAAGCCAGTTGTTTAAGGATTAAATGAATTAATATATGTAAATAACTTAGAAAAGTATTAGTAAGTGTTCAGTGTATGTACAGCTGACCCTTGAACATGGGTTAGAGCTATGTGGGTCCACTTATATACAGATTCTTTTTGATAAATACGGTACAGTACCATAAATGTATTTTCCTTAACAATTTTCTTAATACTTTCTTTTCTCTAGCTTACTTTGTAAAAATACAGTGTATAATACATACATGAAATATGTGTTAATTGACTGTTTATATTATTAATAACTCCAATTTTCTCTCCTCATCTATCTCTGTGTAAGTGATCCCCAAATCTCTATAGATCACCTAATTTCTACTTTACAAATTAGCAAATCAATTCTCAGTCTTTCTCAGTGTCCAAGGACCTATCAGGCAAAGAGATGTCATTGGAATCCCCACTTCAATAGATCCAAACCAATCTTTCCTTTGCCCACTGATTCCAAATTATCCTCCCCACTTAACTCTTTTGCCTGTGAATGACCCTTCTCACCCATTCTTAAATCTCATTGCCATTGTCAATTCTTTCTTTTCCCATTCCTCATATATCCATTCACTTGCTGAGCTCATATATTCCTGATGATTATGTAATTAAAGGTCTTCAAAGCTGGAAGGAATTTTGGTGTCCTCATTGAAAAGCATCCCTAGGCCACAGATGAGGATAACTAAGGCCTAGAGAAGTAAGGAGAGGTCTACTTAAAGGAGAGGTAGGACTAATATCTGCTTAGAGGAGAGGTAGGACTAATAATCACATACACCTAATATTTACCTAAGAATTTCTTAACTCCACCTACATGACCTCATTTTTTTTTCTCTCTTAACTTCATTGTAAGCAATAATAATCTGTGGAATCAATAGTGTATTTTTTAAATGTATGTTGAAATATATTAAAATTTTTATATTAAGTTAAAATTATTAAAATTATTTAAAATTAATATTCTTTCCTGTCTGTCACCTAAAACCATGTTAAATACCATATTTTAGAAGATACTAACCCAGAAAATGCGTGAAAATTAGAAGAAAATTCAATTGGTTTGAAAAAGAATGTACAAACAATTAGAATGTTCTAAAAATAAGGTAGTAAGTTTCCCATCACTAGAGCCATGCAAGCTAAGATTGGCCAATCACTTTTAAGGGATCACAAGCATTAAAAACATAGAATAGATTATTTTTAAGGGTTTTTTCCCCCAACTCTGACATTCCATGATTTTAAGGCCTAACCTAGTACTTTTTAATTAGTTGCTACTGAATGGATCTTTTGTAGAATAAATTTTAACTGACCCCCTCGAGAAAGCTGTGATTGTTCTCTGTTCCTTTCCAAATGAAATACTTTGTGAAATGAGAGGCTTACATCTTCCTTTTAACTTGGTTAAGTTCCTAATGAAGTTTCTACTTGTTTATTCAATCAAACAATTTCTTTTCATTTTAACTCTTTCATGTTAACTCTTCTCCAAAAAAGGAGACAATTCAATCCAAGTCCAAGGTCATTTCCTAAGTAGAAACTCCACTGAAATCAACAGAAGCCATGAGTGTCTTAATTCCTTTGGAGTAAGGAACATTTTCCCTCACACTCAATCACAGAATTAAACCTGGGCTACTCTCATTTCTGAATTTCTATTTTGTTTTCACTTCCCATTTCTTAAAAAAACAACAATTGCAACATTCCTCAAAAAGGTGAGAAGGGTCCAGTCTACTAATCTCTCTCTCTCTCTGAAGAAAAGAGAATTTATAGCTTTTAGTGGTTGTGAAAACCAGGAAATAATAGAGAAATCATGCATTCTGCTGGAATTCTCCTGAGTGTATTAAATTAAACTGACAGCGTTGATATCGCTATTCATGTTGAAATAATTAGCAATTCTAAGGCTATTAATGGTGTATTGTATCACTGTTTTAGAATGGGTAGGATGAATGCAAAAACCTTTTGGTGACTTTTGCTCCTACTAAAATTTAATTAGCCTTAGTTACTGACCTCATGTTTTATGTAACAGTACACTCCAAAATGATCTCATAAAGAATTGAAGTTTTAGAAGAAAGTCATTCTTGCTTTAAAAACTAGCATCACATAAAAGTTCTCTGAGTGTTTTTTAACTACTTTTGCAAAGTATTCTTATAATTGCTAACATTACCTATGGGACTGACTGACTTTGAATTTAATTGAAGTAAAAATGCATCTCTTTGACAAGGTCACTCTTTAAAGTGGAACTGTACTACTTTGCATTACAGTCCTGATTTTTTTTTCTTTTTAAATTAACTATGATCTATAAAATTATCGATAAAGAATAATACCTTGGCCATCAAATATTAATAATGATTACAAGAGAGGGAAACTACCTTTAATGCACATAAAATTTATGGGTGGTAATGATCTTTACTAAATCGGAAAGACTGTATCTGTGCAGCTGGGGTTGGGCAATACAGTGGGGTTCAGTGGAAGGCTATGAGCTAGAATAGCTATGTTTCATAAGAGATTGGAGACTATGACGTCTAAAGGAACTGAAATCAAGCAAAGACTTAAAAACAAAACAAAACAGGAAGTACTACACATGGTACAGTGTTGTGGTTTGAGGACACGTGGGAAGGAGTTAATCCACCAATATTTCCATGTTATTTAGGGGGAGTTTTATGAATGCTCTGTGATTCCACCTTGTTCTGAAAGCACATTATGGAAATGATGATTTTGTATTAATTATTTTTCTTTGACAATTGCAGACATATTGGACTTTCTGCTCCTTCAGAAAATTGTTACTAAATGTCTCTTCTCAGCTTTGAGGAAACAGGAGAAGGATGTTCTACTCTTCCTTCTAGTGGATGAACTGACCTGGAAGCTTACACTGAACTACCTTCTGAGCTAAAGCTAGAATCATGCTGGTCAAATGAAGCACAAGAGCTCAATATGCTCCAAGTGCAATGTCTGAGTGACTTGAGACTTTTTTCCATGCAATCCTCAGTTTTTCAAGAACTCTTATTTCAAAAAAAAAAAAAAATCCGTCTTATTTTAATATGACAATTGTATTATGCTAGAAGCTACAGGACATATAGTAGTCGTGGAAATCCCTTGGTTAACAGTATTGGCAAATACCACTTGAGGCAGAGTTCTTCCTCCAGAATGAGTCACCAACTGTGACCATTGCAATGATGGCTTTATGGAACGAGAGATGCAGCATGGAAGAGCATGAACCCTAGAGGTCAAAGGAAACAAAACAAGAACAAAACACTAGGTTCAAGGTTCAACTACTTGCAAGATATAAATATGGATAAATCACTAAATTCCTGTGAGCTTCAACTTCTTCAGCCATAAACAGAGTCAATACAGACTGACTTCCAGTTTCCTGTGAGAATCAAATGAGATAATATATATCACAGATATTTGAATTTCCAGGGAGCTATATATATATATGTAAGTTGCAGTTATTAATAAAATTTTTGTCGTGTTTAATTCAATTTTTGCCATATCAGACCTCTTCCTCATTTGGAGCTCTCTGCAGAGGATACATGGGCTACAAAATCACACTCCTGATTTTATCTCATCTCCACACAAAAGAGAGGTTTATACTCATTCTGTATGTGGCCAAGTAATTCACTATACATATGATCTGTGTCATTATAACAAGTCAACAACCTTATTGACTGCTCTGTATAGAGCAACATTTTAGGCCCTTTGGAATTAAAAAAAAAAAAAGGTAATGAAAAAAGGAGTGTGTGATTTAATTAAAAAGACTGAGCAGACATGTGAAAGAGCTGAAGAATGTTGATGAAAAAATATATGAAGTCAAATGATTCTACCTAGGTATTCATAGACGACTGAACTGTGTCAATAAAGGAGGAAACTTTTATAAAGGTTCTAGGCCTGGAATGGCAGAGTTCAAGGGGAAGTGGTATGTTCAAGGAGAAAGAAGAGTGTGGCACAGTGAGGACCTATTCCTGGCCTCCTGCAGGTGCTTATTCAACCTAGTTATCCTATATTCTCCCTTTCCTTCCCCTCCTGACATTTGTCTGTGAAGTAACTGCAGCTTGAGTGCTGCAGAACCAGATATCTGCCTTCTAGAATCCTCAGTCCTAAAATTAAACTGAAGCAAAAAATGTACTCTATTAGGAAGATTTTAGAATATTGAACATACACCCATCCAAAAAAAAGAGGGTTTTGTGGGAAAGATTAATTTTTCACAGAGGGAAGGCTTGAAAGGACATGCATAGGCATTCCTAGCTTTTTCTCTTCTATTTTGACAGAGAGCAGGTTTGGGTTTTCAATTTTCTTTTTACTTATAGATACGATACAGTACTAGAGGTTGAGAACTTGAGTTTTATATACAATGGGACTTGGTAAATCACTTGCCCTCTTGAGTCTCAGTTTTTCCATTTCAAAATAAGAATTCTGTGTATTCTCCAGAAGTTTTAGAACAGAATATATTGAATTTCTTAGGAGGGAAAAAAAAAACACTATAAAGATTAAATATTGACTTCTGTTAATATTCTCTTAAAAACAAAATCCTAAATACCTGTAAGAAAACTTATCTGCGTTCTTCAGCCCAACATTTTTATAAGTTACTCTTATATCAACTGAAACTAAGCCATGAGAAAGTCTACAATGGATTAGAAAAGCTTAAGATGAAACTCAGCCCTTGTTGAACAGAAATCTGTGACCCTGAGACATGCAAAGAGATACCCAACCAAAGAGGAAAAAATTATTCTACCTTATCCTAGATGACTGCTCTTCTGCTTTCACTGAAATTTTTCTAAATCCTCCACTAATTACTCCTAAATGTGTACATAAATTAGCCACTCAACCAGAATATTTTAAATTACCGTCCAATTATATTTTTGGACTTTAGCCTCTTAAACTGCTCAAGGACAACAAAGAATTCCATTAAAGAAAAATGAACTTATCTGAGATCTTTCCCACTGAATGACCAGGAAAAGTGTCTTCCTTAATGAAAGTATGATGGGAAACAACATAATCAAGAAAATATGGGAGAGGGTATCTGATGTATGGTCCTACTGTTAAAAAGTGACAAATGAGTAAAAAATTTAAAAAATGAAGCCTCAGTATCTTCAATAATTCTACAGGGTGTTCAAAAACAAGAACTTACTTATCATTGGTGCAAGAGAATGCAAGAGATTTTATGTTTTATTTTCTCACATAAATTTTAGATGAAGACGTGAAAATGGGTTCTTTGAGTTGACAGCGGCAGTAGTCAAATCCCATTCTAACCCCATCCCCAGATGAGGTCAGGAAAAGCTCTTGAAAGTGGCTTATTTTACATCATAGCCCCAGGTTAAGCCAAAATAATCCAGGAGGAGGAAAACAACAATCATAACAACAAAAAAATTCCCACAGTGAGCTACACACCCCAGATGCCCAGACTTTCCATGGGATCTTAATGAGGGTCAGAGGTCAGTGCTAAGGAGCCTGGTGAAACAGTGAGAACCAAGATCCTGTTTCCATTTTAATGCCCTTATGTTTATGTTTTGCGTTCTGCAGGGGAAAGGCCGAGACAATTCAACTTCCAGGGAGGCCAGAGAAAAATGCCCTGGATGTAGTAGTTTGACAGAAAAATAGGGATGTTCCATAGGGCCAAAGGTAGCCTCAGTTCAGAAAAATACAGAACTGCCAAAAAATATACTGTTACCTTAAAGTTCTCAATCAACCCTGGCCTAAAATTAAAGTACATTATTAAAATAAAGACCATTGTTTTCAATCTGCCCCTTCACCTCTCCACCCACACACCTCCAGAGAAGGTTGCTCTGTTTAAATTTAGCAAAAATGTTAGTTATATAATAGTCATGAGCCAGCTCAAATCCCAGTTTCCCAATTTGTCACGCCTGACCTTCCTATCACAGTCTGATAAACCTCATTCTATTACACTGCTTATTTTGTTTACCTTAGAGACTCAGATTATAGTTTACCATTAATTTAAACTTAACCTGTTTGCTTGGCCATTTCAGTCAAAACTGGTTTTTCTCTCTACAGCACAATTTTCCCCCATAGGTAAAATGCTAGACCCCCTCCCAGCAACCCATAAACTGCCATTCCTTTCTCAGCTTCTGAACCTTTGATAACCTCTGAAACTAGATCCAAATCAACATTTCATGTAGTTCCTGAGCTTATCACTTTGGGATAACTTTAGCTTCTGGTTTCCAGGCCGGGACTTGCTGGAAATCCTGAAACAACATAAGTACGTTCATCCTAGAGGGAAGTCCAATGGGGATCGGAAATACCACAGTCTATTCTGACCTTACCAAATGTCTAGCTGGTCCTGGCTGTGACTCAGGAGGAGCAAGCTTCTCAGACATTCTGTGGTTAAACAGATAAGAGAAAATGTCATGACAGCCTCACCCAAGAGAGCAGGGAATGTGGTTCTTCTGCCTAGGTCTAGTACTGAAAATGAAATAAGCCACAGACCCTGGTGGTGAGCAATTACAAACAAAATGTATTGAGTGCCTACTCTGTGCCAGGCTCTAAGATATGCACTTTACTTGGCTTAACTCCTTGAATCCATCCAGTAGTCTTCTGAAGATAGTTACTATTATTCTCCCCATTTATAGATGGGAAAATTGAGGCTCAGAGAAGTTAATCTTCAAGCTACAAAATGCTAGATCCAGTTTTATACTCAGTCTGGATCAGAACCAGCAGCCTGTCCTCTTTGCTATGGCACCTTCTGTGAGCATTTTGTGCCAGAAATCACCTGGTGAATGCTGACACCTGCTTCCTTCACCATCCTACCACTTCCTAACAAAATTCCATTCCCTGTATCAGGTTGAGTTATAAAACCTAAACACACACACACACACATACACACACACACAAATCATAAAAATTTTTTAAATTAAAAAAGAAGGTGACTCTGATACAAACCAGAGTTGGAACCACTGACTACTATAGATAATAATGTTGATCAATAGATTTTATCAATTATAAAGCAGTTTGTGAATGCTGTTTTTTTTTTAAAGATTTTATTTGTTTATTTGACAGAGATCACAAGTAGGCAGAGAGGCAGACAGAGAGATGGGGGGGGGGAGGCAGGCTCCCTGCTGAGCAGAGAGCCCGATGTGGGGCTCGATCCTAGGACCCTGAGATCATGACCTGAGCCAAAGGCAGAGGCTTAACCCACAGAGCCACCCAGGTACCCTGTGAATGCTTTAATAATCAATATCCTCCTTGTGGGTAGAGACATCATCTTATAGACCTTTGCATTATTTTTTCTACTCACTTGTTGAACAAATGGATACTAAGTGCCTATGGTATTCTAGGAACAACAAGGGCCTTCCATAAACATCAGAGAAGATCTGTGGTCTCCTAGAACTTAAAGACCAGCTCTGTAATACCCTGAGAGGAAGCAGAGTCACAATGGCCATTCAAGAAGCAACTATTCAATTATTAAAGTGTTTCTATGTATTATTTTGTTTTAACATTTTAACTATAGTTTGGGGCAGATATGATCTCTAGGAATCACCCTTTAGATTATCTACTTTACAATAAGACTATACATTCTGTTATTAGCACTCTTCCAGAAACATCGCCCCCACTTTATTCTCAATATTAAACCCCTATTTCTTTGTGGTTTGAAACAAAACATGATGCTCCACTGATAGAAAGATACTTCCCCAGTGGGGACAATACTTTCAATTTTCTTTTTTAAGAACTAGATTCATTTAGTCTACATTCTCAACTCATCCTTTATGGGCACCACTGAAATCCATTGAAAAGTGGTAGTTCAGAATGACTATGTTCCTAAGTTCTCCAACTCCAGTTTGGTTTTCAACACCTTTCTTCTTGGCCATAAATCAAAATTTTTGTTATTCAAAACCAAAAAAAAAAAAAAAAAAACCAAGCAAGATTTGGTGTTTGAAATCCTAAAGACATGGTTTGCACACTTAATTCTGTTGTTGTTATTGTTACAAATTTTCATGAAATTCTTCTGGTCTAGGTTTCTAGATCTCCTGGTAGACACGAAATATCTCAATAGTAGTCATGAATTAATTCAAAATTTGGGGCATATAAACTATTGATCTAAAGGAAAAACTGTACCTTCCAGAGTATATAACTGAGAAGACTAAAAATATATTCTTTCACTAAATTCCACTTCTTTGGTCAACTTATTTTCATACAGTCCCAGATGTTTTTCTTAAAATAGTGATTTAAAAATGTATACATCTAATAACTTCCTCCTTAACATAAGACAAATCTTCAGTCTCTTTTGGTTCCTACTATAAATGGCTTCCCTTTTAAAATACATCTGATTTCAGGAAATTGCTGTAATTTTATTTTAAATTAGTATATCTGACAGTAATAATTCAAAAATAGCATATGTATTTGATATTTAACATTCCTTGAAAAGCCAATTGCTATGAGTGCCTAAATAGGTGACATCCATTAGAATCCAATCTAGAAACTTTTGTTTAATGGGGAGCATGGCCATGAACTTGGAAAAAGAGATTAGGCCAAAATCTTGACTTTTTTTTGAAACACTCTTTTAAGAGTGAAAATAAAAGATACATTTGCACAGAGGCCTCAGAGGCAACTGAACATGGGAAAAGCATTATTGTTAAAGGGAATGCAGAGGAAGGGAAGGCGGAATCATCTGGATAGTGACCCTAACCTCAAAAGCCTAAGCTCACCTCTCGAGGGGCAACCTGGAAACTGAGTGAGACCCAACACTGTCAGAGTGATCTGTCTGGACCACAGAACTGAAAATTGGGCCTGAGAATTTTCTCACTTTGTTTTTCAGTCAGACTATAAACAGAGATATTTTTATTACCTTCTGAACAATTTCCCTTTCCAAACACCATTTGTCAATCAAGTTGGGCACACAGAGCATACTCAAAGGTCTATGAAAGAAAACTTCCCTTTAGAGTAGCACCCAATCCAATACCCAATGCCTTTTTTTTTTTTTTTTTTGAGTCTCTTCTGTCACCAAACAATGGAGATTCAATGGAAAAGAAGACCAGCAGGGTGAAGAAGAATATCAGGAACCTGGGGATGAGGCTGGGAACTATGTCTTAAATAATAGAGTAACATTTGCTCAACCAACTAGCTTCATAACCTGCAATTATACCAAGGTTTTTTGTTGTTGTTGTTGTTTGTTTGTTTGTTTTCTTCCTGGGCTCACTATATCTTAAGGTTAAAATGTAACAAAATAAAAAGTAACAGAAAACCTACAAATTATTTTGAAATTCAGTTTTATTTTATTTTATATTTTTATAGTTTTGTTGTTGTTTTTGTAAAAGGTCAGAATGCATAGCATTTAGGGGAAGTAGCCACTGAAATCAAATTTTTATTACACTTATCCATGGCCCCACTATAGCCAGATGTCTTAGAGTTGCTTTACAACCCACAGATGGGCACTTTATTGTGAGATAAGTTTGTAAAGAATAAAGTCTGTGGAATGGGGCAAATCCTCTAAAAACAAGCCAGTCCCACCTTAATAAGTTAAATTGCTTGAGTAAGTTAAACACTGTTCTCTGCGGCTATGAGGAGCCTTTACACCTTAGTCATTTAGTGTTTTGGGCAGCATTTCCTTCATTGTCAAAGTGATCCAAATGATCTTCTACTGAAAGCATCTCTTTTTCAATTTAGTCTAAAAATAATGGACTTTCTTTCTTTTTTAAAAGTATCTTAATGAAGAGACAATAATTAAATGACTCCTCTCTAAAAAACACATTTTCTATACTCTTAGCCCATTTTTAAAAGTTGCCAGGTCTTTACCGAAAGAAAGAAAGAAAAAAAAAAGCTATTGAATCTGTGGTGTCAAGGGAGCTGATGAGATATAAACAGGGAAAATAAGAATTGACTCTTTTGGGGGTGGTTTTATACCAAATGTTCCCATTTGTGTTTGATTAATTGTTCTTTAAGCTGATCTCAACACTAGAAAATACAGGCTTTATGAACTCCTTCCCTAAGGATGCAAAGTTACTTTTTCACAAGTATATGCTAAGATTCACCTTACATTATATAGAATTGGGTCAAATTACAGCATTTCAGAAAATGTGTGTGTGTGCCTTTCAAAGACGGTAAGGAAAGTGGGCTCCTGAAAGTCGCTCAGATAGATAGCACAGTGGGAGGGAAACAAAACGCCCTTCTGTTTTCCATTAAAGTTATGTTCTGCACGAAGTTTGATTGCTAAACATCTGGCAATCTTTTCTCTGATAACGTAGTTCAGTGGAGTGGACAATGCTAAGCCTTTGAAGCTCTCCCTGTAATTCTTAAGTGGTAGGTGAAAAAGAGAAGATAACTCTAGAATTTTTCCCTTCTATCAAACGTGGCAAAGTTTTACAGTCTTTTTTTTTTCTTTATTCTTTGTGGTCCCATTGTCCCCATTCCCTTGTATAGGATATAGAAGAAATTATGGGGGAAATCACAGAAATCCTGTGCCCACTTCCACTATCAGAAACAAAGCCTTCTGCCTTTTCCTTCATTGCGGGGAAAGGAACCAAGAATTGACTGAAATACTCATGATCATGTCTTTAAATGCTTCGGGTAATTTATAGTGAGAAAAAGCAGAAATATCCACAGTGAGAAGATCTGAAAGATTGTTCTACATTGTTTGGCTCTGATATTATGCACCACTTATTTTCTAAAGAGTCTTCCCTTCATTTATTCAAGCTATCATTTCCAACAACAGCAAAAAGAACTCATTAATGCTTAATGCTAATTAAGAATCAGCATTTTGAAGCTGGGGGAAAAATAACATAAAAGTCACCCAATCCAACTTTACATTTTAAAGACAAAGGAACTTTCTCAAAGAGGCATAGTGACTTGTATAATGGAACACAACTATGTAAGAATAATTGAGGTCATTTATAAGATGCATGTAGCAAAATATTTTTTTCACAAATAAGGATATGGATATTTATGAAACTAAAGGGGGGAGAAATAAAAGCTTGTGATGCAGGAGAGTCTTGTATAGAAAACTAGAAACTTGTTGGTTACAACTTTGCCTATATGACTCCTAGCCACCAGTGCAAAGAAAGAAAAATGATTTGTTACATATTCACTGTTCATAGATAAAAACATCTGTTTTTACTTGGACTCTCATTAAGAAGTCACTACACTGAAATGGGAAGCACCCCTGAAGTAAATGCATGTCTGCAACACTAAGTTTCATGGGGATCATGTCCCTCAAAGAAATCTTAGAGCATAATGCTGAAAACAGAGTAAGCTCACTCCTACTAGAGACCACTATGATTCCATTTGGGTGCATTCCTTTGAGGTTTGGCTTTACCTGGACAGAAAATCCACATGAGGAGTAGAAGGACCAAAGGTCTTTCAACACACATTTATTGGTTGAGAACTTACATTTTGCCAGGCTATATTCTAGGTGCATCGTTTGTGTGAACCAATTTCATCTTCAGCAACCTCTGAGATATATACTGTGTCTTCCCATTTGACAACTGGGGAAAACAGGTGCATGACTTGACCAAGGACATGTAGCTAGTGAGGGCTAGAGGCCCACACAGGATATAGAGCCTAGGCTCTAAGCAACTCTCTGCTACTTATTAGGACTGCTACCCCTTGACTCTCTTGTAGGTCACCACTCTCCCCTGTGTGCTATGCTCTTTCAACAGTTCTCAACCTTAAGATCCACTAAAGGGCAAATATTGACAATGAAAATTATCTTTCTGGTAAATATAGTGCTGTTTTTCCAAACTGTACAACAAAAGCAGCTAAAAGTTGATATTTTTAAGCCCTGGACCCATGCTGAAGAGAAACTATTTCCCAAATTGATTTTTACCAAAACCACCAACCCTGAGAAATGCTGAAAAGGATAGTTTCCTTCTGATCTCCATAGGAAAATAGAACAAGAAATGCAAGTCAAGTTCCAGGGCTCACAGTGAAATAATTCACCATAGAAAAGGCTCCTGACACCGCAGGGAAAAGGCACTTCTGCTAACACTTCTAAATGTCCCTTAACCATGCTCTCCTACTTACTTTGTAATGATTGCATGTTTTCCCTTTGGGCCTACTAAAGTATTTAATTGCAATTACACTCATTTACATAGCAGATGAGGCTAATTGCTGGTATTAGTTACCAAATGTATGCTTGTATTGTGAGGGTGAAAAAAATGCCCTACAGAAAAGAAAACGACTGTGCCTCTAATTAAGGAGTTATGAAGTCAGAATGAGCTGGTTCCAAGATGTAAATATGAAATTGAGGGCTTTCAGAACTCTATAATGGTTTTTTATTACTCCATCTCACTTCCTTGATTACACACAATGTTTAGGGACTAAAGATAAATACAGTGCAATGTTCATAGTGCTGACCTGATTGCTAGGCACATTCTCTCACACATAGATTGAAACAAATGCAGTTGTCTTGCAAACCCATGATAAATGGTGGGTTATGAATACCTGGTCTTCATTTATTCGGCTATTCAATTGCTAATCCTGGCTCCACTTATTGCAAGAGCAGTCTTGGCATCATCAAATATACACAAATTGGTATTTGAGGCTTGTTATGCGTACTCGATATAGAATAAACAAAGAAATCATAAAATGTGGTGCAAATTCTTTGGGAAAGACCAAAAGCTGGAGACCTCTAGGTTGTTCCATTCTTCCCCTATTAATTTATGTGTTGGCACAATGTCTAAAAATGGCACTTTGTGGTGACTCACCTTGATGAAGCTCACAGTCTCATTGGGAAGATAAAATTCATACCCCTGAAACCATTCCATATATATTTTTTCCCACCCACTTCATGCCAGAAAGACTTTAAGGCAGAATGGTAGCCAATGTAAGAGATGACAGCATTTAGTACTAACTATAAACCAAAGGGTCAGAAAGTCAAGCTGTCAGAAATGACAGGAGCCCTTTGAGAACATATCCTAAATATATATACATATTTTTTTTTCTTAAAAAAGATTTGCAATGGACAAATAGACAACTTTCACAGTCACAGTGCTCCAACTGCCAGGACTGACAAACTTCATTAACAGTTTCTGTCTTTATAATGATTTTTCACCAGTAACCTTTTTGTTCTAATTTCTCATGCTTCTTCTTTTTAGTCTGGATCCCTACCATAACCTCCCACACCTTACCTCAAAGATAGATTGTTTCTTTAAAAAGAGAGAGAGAGAGAGATGAACAACAGACTGGGGAAAGGAGAAAGGGAGGGAGAGAAGGAAAGAAAGAAGGAAAGAAGGAAGGAAGGGAGAGAAAAAGAAAGGGGAAGAGGGAAGGAAGGAAACACTACTTGCTTTGTTGATTTTCTCATTACTGAATGCTTAACTATGGTAATATCTATATACACTATAATGTATATAGATATACATTACTATACTATAATGTATATAGGTATAGTGTATATAGATATTACTATATGGTATATAGATATTACTATATAGATATTACTATATGGTAATATCTATATATATTACTATATGGTAATATCTATATACACTATCTATACACTATACAGTATTCAGTTACCAACACAGGTCATTTCATGAATTGAGTCTGGCCATCAGCTAAGCTTCTGACTCTCCTTTTTCTCATAGAAAGAATAAAAGAAAGAAAGAAAGAGAGGAAGGAAGGGAAAGTACTGGGAGAGAAAAAAAGAAGGGGAAGGGAAGAGAAAGAGAAAGGATAAAGAAAATCCTCCATGGCCACCAAAAATAGCATTCCATGGATCCCATGGCCTCACTCTTCTTAGTAAGCATTCTTTTTAAATATAGGCCTTTGGTAAACCAATCCCAGGTGGTCCGACGACAGGGTCAGCTGAGTGTTATTTTTTAAACTTGTGTGAAAAGTCCATTTTGAGTTTCATCTCTACTCGGGGGTACTCGGGCCATGCAATCACTAGGCTCTGGTGCCAAATGTAAACAGGACATCCTTTCAGATATCCAGGTCCAGCTGGAGAGAACACACACCCTCTGGTTCTTGCCCTGTTCGGGAAACCGATCCCAGTCCTTTCATAGAGAGATGCTAGAACAGAGAAACCTGCTCCTGCACGCGGATTGTAAACAGAATCCTTAAAAACATCTTTTTCTCGCTATTGTTTGATGTGTCCCTCCCCATCCCTTAATTCTTCTTACACCACAGCAGCACCTGCAGGCTAAAATTGTCAGAGGCACCCCACGGCTGTGATTTGTCACAAAATTTTCCATTCATTGGGGAGACTTTATATCTTAGACCCTGAAATGTTAGGGGTAGAAAGCATGTGAGAGCTCAGCCCGTATAATTTTTCTGGTTCTGCAGTTAGTAATTAGACACTGAGGAGTGAAGAAAAGGCATAGCTTTTGAGTAGCCTAATCTCTGGGTGAATTAATTACTGCTTTAGGTGCTCGTAGAAGCACGTGGGTCATAAAGAAACAAAAACATGAATTCTAATCTGAAGAAGTTATATATGTATATTCTTATCATTTCTCTGCATAACACAGCACTAAAAAAAAAAAAAGCCATAAGATATTATATTAGCAAGAGCTCTGTAGCAAAAGAACTACTAGAAGTTTAGAGGTTAAAAGCGTCAGTGAGAAATGACTAGTCAGGAAATACTTTTTGTAGGAGGCAAAATCTCAAAGTGCTCTCTACTTCCACACTGGCAAAGGAGAGGAAATATTCTTACTCAGAAGTTTAAGAACGTCTGACTCTAATCCTAGTTGATAAAAAGTTACTTTTATCTCTACTGCCATATTTTTTCTTTTACCTCATTCTCTCATTTTTGCCTACCCTGTTTCATCAACTCACTAAACCCCACTTTAAACTCTACAAACCACTCTTGGGTATCTGCCCAAACCAACTGGCTTACTCCTCTCTGAAAATTGTTCACCAAAGTAGGTCCCCAGCTGACTGGTCTTCATTAGGTCAGTTTTCCTCTCACTCCATCCATCTGCACCAGAAAAAGGTCATTAGACCAAGGCTGAATGGCCGATCCAAGTTGGATCAATCCACTTCTTCCAGGAATTTGGAATTAGATTATCACTGTTCAGTTAGTCTCAACATGTAATTAGAAATATAACAAATACCTCTGAGACCTGTGTCCTGGCCATGTGTATCTAAAGCAGAAAGAGACCGTAAAAGAGTACTTTCTGACTTTCATAGGAACTACCTCAATCCCTTTACACGGATTGGCTGCACTTATCCTGAGGCATGAGCGATGCAACTGAAGAATCTTAATTAAAACTCAAGTCCTGTGCTGAGTGAAGTAAGTCAAGCAGAGAGAGTCAATTATCATATGGTTTCACTTATTTGTGGAGCATAACAAATAGCATGGAGGACAAGGGGTGTTAGAGAGGAGAATGGAGTTGGGGTAGATTGGAAGGGGAGGTGAACCATGAGAGACTATGGACTCTGAAAAACAATCTGAGGGGTTTGAAGTGGCGGCGGGGTGGGAGGTTGGGGTACCAGGTGGTGGGTATTATAGAGGGCACGGATTGCATGGAGCACTGGGTGTGGTGAAAAAATAATGAATACTGTTATGCCGAAAATAAATAAATTAATTTAATTAAAAAAAAAAAAAAACCTCAAGTCCTGGAATTAAGTATTTTCTCAGTAATTTCATCTTAAAAGATGTCTACTCTTCCTAACCATCTATATAATTCTAGAACCAACCCATCCCTGTGCACTAAGTGTGAATCCAAATTTGTCCATTTTTCTTTTTACCCTCCAGATCTGTCAAAGGAGTAGCATGGTCAAGTTCAAACAAGATTTAGGACCAGTTAGCTAAAATCAGATTCCTCTGAACAGCTTTTAAAATAGTAATTAAATTTAAGGAAGTACCCACCAGGGTCCCTAGTGCAGTCTAACCCTTAGTGTATTGACTTCTCAGAGTAGTCCCACTTTAAAATAAAACTTGAAATAATGTTGCTACTTCGTGTTTTTACATGCTAATATTTATATGATTTAATATAGTAAGGTTTTTAAAGTAAAATTAGTTAAGCAAATATATGCTTATACAATTGCATGGGACAATGATTTAAAATATTTGTAAAAGAAGTTTGGGTTTATAATAAGAATTCCTAAGTAAATGAGCAGAGAAAGGACTGACTACAGTTAGAATTGGTATCACTAATTTCATGCAGATGTCTGAAAAGAAAAAAAACTATCTATGAGAAGACTGAACATTTTCACTAGACTATCACCAGACATTGCCATCATCAGGTAAATACATCAGGAACAACACATTCAGAGACTTTTGTCTTTGTAAACAAAGCGGTATTTTCTGAAGAATCACTAATTTCAGCTTCCTTTAGGAAGGTCACAAAGACCCTAAAGTATCACATCCCCCTCCCATGTTTTCTTACCAATCCCCCACAAACCCCCCATCAACACCATAGAAGTTATCAGAACCAGGTCTAAGCCAGGTTGTGAAGCAGAGCTCTGTTTTAGTATCGTTTTGCCAGATAGGCTCTCAGAATCCTCACACTGCCTCTTTAGACCGGGGATCCTCCCCATGATTCTCTCCACTTCCATACTAGCCCATTTTTCCTGGACTATGCCCAGTGCACTTGATTTCACCATTCTCTACCATTATTACCACCTTCCCAAGTCCTTTTATCTTAGGACGCTTATCCTTGCTGATAAAATGATAAGTATTTAGGAGTGCTGATAGATTAATCCATTACCTCATCCAGCTAATTAGGTTTGTATTTTAATAGAGCTTCTGGGGACAGTGTCCATATTCAGGAATATGTCTTAAACCTCTTATACATATACTATAAAATGTAACATAGTGCAGTTCTAGTAATAGGTGCCAAATATGAACTTGGATTGAATTTCTGAAAAGAATTAAGCCAGATGAATCATTCTAGGTTTTCCCCAATGTCTTTCCATCCATCTCCCCTTTCCTCCCCCACATACCCATATGTTCATGCCAGAAGAGGTTACATTAGTCAAACTGTATGTGGCTCTAGGTAAAAACCACAAAATAAATCTAGAATTTATTAGCTTTGTTTCTATATTATAGCCCCATTGAAGTCATTTGGACATACTTCATCTCAATTTCCTCTTCAATGAAATGGGGTTATTATTGATCTGTCACTCCTAGAGCTTTTGGTACATTCTGTTTTGGTAAAGCAATTTGGAAGCCTTCCAGGAAAACTGTCAGAGAAAACTAAATATGGACTATTAATTTAAATACACACACACACACACACACACACACATATATATATATATATATATATATATATGTCAGGCACCTATGATACATAAAGCACTGTTTCAGCTCTTAGAGGAGACACAAATACAGTTAATATTTTCTGTCTTTAAAACATTTACTGTGGAAAAGATTAATATGGAACTTTATAATCCAGGTTATTTTAGTTATGATAAAATCACAATATAAGCAACAACATTTTCTATAATTGTTGTGCAAAAAGGGAAAACATACTTTTTCCTTATCTTTCAGAAATTTCCCCATAAATTAATGAGAAAAAATGATGAAGAACCTCACATTCTGTGGAAAGTATAGCCCAAAGAACATAGGCAAGTTCTATAATCTTCTATGCTAGATTTGGTAGCTCACCAGAAATTGACCTTATATCTTCAGAACTGTCCTTTCAATACCATTCATCTCTGTGGACTCTAGGAATTTACTGTATGGTGCCTTATAACAGTGTTCACTTTGTTAACATTAACCATGAGCTTCAGGTCCTGCTGGAGGTACTCAAGGGTAATGTAACACAGAACTTCAAAGCCCGGGAGACAGCTAAAGAGAAATGAAGATAACAGTCAAGCTAGGAAAATCTGGAAAACTGTGAGTGGCTCTAAATAGTCTACCCACTCACTCCCACCCCACCCACCCGCCCCACATACACACATGAGCCAATAGAAGGCACATCAAGTCAGTTGTTAAACTGTACATTGACTGTGTCACAGCTTGGTTGCTGGGATGAATTTATATTATTCCAGGAATTACCAACTTTAGAGAGCAGATTCATTTGAAAATGTTGTCATGTTACAGGGAAATGCGGAAATATTAACACTGAGGCCCCTTCCATCACCATTACTTAAAAAAAAAAAAAATCCCAGAAATTATAAGGTCAAATATGTCTGGGAAGTTCTGAACATTCATCCAAGATGCGGCTGTCTCTAGGATTAAAGTACAGCATTATTTTTCTTCCCAATTTCTGTTCATATGAAGGGAACACATTTCTGTGGGGAAAAAATGGTCTTTGAATGTTCACTCCAAAAACAACCAAGGAAATCTAAGAGTGAATCATATTTGCCCATTTTGAACTTGAAGGCTGATCTGCCAGCTTCTTACCCAGTACTCCAAGGAAAAAAGATTTTCCTCCTATCGTGCAAATAAAAGCATATCTCACTTCAAAACTTTCCTCTCTTTGGAAGTCATAGTTTTTGAACTTAGCATTAAAAGCAGCTGTCCAAGAAGTAGGTGGGTACAGGAAATGGGAGGGTGACAGACAGGGAACAGTGAAAGGGCGTTTTTATCTGGTCTCCAAGAAAGCTTGTGGAAAAATTTTCCAAATACTTTATGGAATGGCAAGAAGAGACAAATGTTTGGAATTCAGGTAAATTCCATTCTATCAATGGAGAGAAACATGGCAGAAGTATTAAGGCACAAAATTTTCCAACTTTAGGCTTAGGGAAGTTAATACCGTGTGTGTGTGTGTGTGTGTGTGTGTGTGTGTGTGTGTTGCATGTGCACATGTTTTAATTAGGAAGTGCTATAAATAATTCAAATCTTGAACAATCACATGTTTTTCCCTCCCTGCCCCCAAATTTCCACCTATATTAATTATGTGTCTAGTTAACTTTGTCCCTTATTTGGGTATGACACAACTACAGAAGTTAGAAGATCCAGGAAGGCAGGAAGGAAGGGAAAAAGAGAGAAAAGGAGGAAGGAACGAAGGGGGAAAAAAAGATTTTTCTTTACCTTTCTTCATCTGTACATTTTCTATAATAATCCTTCCTGACAGCTACTCCCTATATTTTTCCTTATGTCCACTTTGTGAATTCAGCACACCAAGTCACATATTGGGTTCTGAATATCAAATAAGTTTTGTTACATGCTTGCAAAGAAAGTGAATATGATCTATTTAAAAATAAATTCACTTCAAGAAACATAACTAAGAACTTGGAGCAGAAAAATGGATCTTAGCCATCGCTGCATCTCTGCAGGCTATCCTTTTTCATATTCATCTTTGACCTGATCTGGTAACAAATTTACAGTTTCAGAGAAACCTGGAGTTTGACAAAAAAGCTAATATTTTCCCCATATATCTGGTCCTTATCCCTTTGTATCATTTTGTGCTAAAATATCCAGCTTGTCAAGTGCTTCGGCCTTTCAGAGATGAGCACTAGAAATACATAAATACATAGATGTCTTTTTATATAGGCTTTTTCTAACTAAATTTAGCTGCAGGGGGATATAAAAGACAAACGTGTTGACAAATGACAAGATGTTACTCACTGTAAAAATATTATTGCATGCACACAATTTCCTGTTATGGTGCATATATTGAATGCAACTTTGTTCAAAATGAACTGCATATTAAGCCTTCTGATGCCTTCTGATTTGTTCTAGCTTGATTTTGGATGCTATGGAAGTAGCTATTTAAAAAATCTTGCCCTGAATCTAATAATCACAAGTAGAAGTGAATTTGCCCATGAGATGCCACAAATTAAAAAATGTATTTTATTTGGATTAAAAGTGGTTTTGGCCAGAAATTCATTAAAATATTTCAGATTAAGTATATGAAGGATGTGGCTCTGGAGACGCATTAAGGAGGGTTACTGCCAACCTCTGCTAAAATGAGTGATTTCCAATAATGATGTACGGATAGGCATGGGCCTATTTAAATTTATTATCTATATTTCAAATAATTCAAAGTCCTTAAAGACAAATTTGGCATCAGAAGTATTCGTGTTTATGAGGGCCTTAGAAACTCTAACCTCACAAGTATTAATGTATAATTGGTTCTAATATATTGACTACCTAAAGAATATATATTATAGTGCCAATATCTATTAGCAATAATAACAGAAACATGTAGTCCAACTTATTTGGCTGAGCTGAACTATCTTTTAATATAAGATATCAAAACGTTTTAAAAAGTATCAAGAATTCATATATTCTCATTCTCCCTCAAGCCTTGGCATACTTAAATCTAGGTTAGTATTACAACACAAAACAACTGGAACAAGTCACACATAAAAAGAACAAATCGAATGCACTCATCTTGAGCAACTCAGGACTCTTGGACATAGAACTCGTTTGGCTTGAAGAAACATCACAGAGGGCATCAGACCTTGGCTGGGGTTATGAACCTAGATGATTTATTCCACTGGATTCAACTGTTGGGCCAAAGTAGCTCTAGCCAAAGGTTATTCAGTATTCTCAGTGTTAATTACAGTTGTCCTGGTGGTTTATGTTATGTCTGGAGAGAGCATGACGAACAAACCCATTCTGGATTAGACAAGGCACATGGTAGACACAACACTGAACTCAAGGTCTATATTTGGGCATCAGCACGGGCAAATCCTAACTGTGTTTGGCAGAAATACAGGTCTAATGATCCTTCCAAGACTAATTCAAACACAAGCAAATGGCTGGATTTAGTAAAATTTTGAACATACTGCATTACAAATAAGAAATAGGTCCACTGCATTGTCCAATCTTTTATTTGAAGTCAATATTTAATTCTAAATTTTTCCTATTGTCTTCCCTAGCCTGCATATCTTACAGAGCCATCACACACCATGAGGCAAATATTTTTCCATTAGATCTTCAGGGTGGGGATTCTATTGAGGTCAGTGTTTCAGAGCTTGGTACAGGATGTTCCTTCAGCTTTCTGAATCCTGGCTCAGTGAAATCACTGATAAGCTGAGCCTTTGCTCTTGATTTCCCACAGAACTGAAAAAAAGTATAGATGAAGTAACTCGGGAGAAATGGGTAAAATGTATTTTCCCAGCCCAGCAAGCTCACTCTGCCCCGCCACCCCCCACAACATACTCCCACACACCATCTCTGTCTCTGTCTCTCTCTCTTTTTTTTCTTCCTTTTTGGCTTATGCTGTTCTTTTTTGGTCTCTGGCCCTAGTTATGACAGCTGATTGACATAGCTGGCAGTTCCCTTGGTGTCTGGTTAAGCAGAATTCCCCCTGCAAAACTAGGATACAAAACAAAGAACAGACATCAGTGTAGAAAGGAAGACAGAACAAAACAAAACCAAGAGAGAAGCAATGTTGTTTGCTGAAAATATTTTTAAATTTTTCAAAAAGAGAGAGCAAACCTTTAAAAGATTGTTTTAATCTTCTGTGTTCTTTTTTCTTCCCTCTTCTCTTTCTAGCCATCCCTTCCTCCCCCACCCGCCCCATGCAATACACACTGCTTTTTGGCTTTCATTTCTCCATCTGCCTTCTTCCTTGTATTTTTTCCCTGAGTCATAAACATTTTATCAGTAAGAAGTCTTCCTATTTCTGACCTTCCTCAGAGCCAAGCATTTGTTTTATCTTATTTATTTTTCCACCTGGAGGGTAAAATCATGATAGCATCAAGTGAAATTGTGAGCAATTATTGCTCTGCCTCCTTCCATTTAAGACCTGTCTTCCATGCTTCTACAGAAAACTAGATTTCATGCTGCCCCCAATTCTACCACATGTAGGGTTCAACACCCCCAGCCTAAGATGATTTTCACTAAAATTTTGTCACATGATAAATGGCTCTCTCTATTTTCCCTTTATTTGAATGTCTGCTGGGTGGGTCATTTGCCTAAGAAGTTTCTCTTAGTTTTCTATCACATTGCAAAAGATCCCATAAAATTATGTTCATGGAAGTGTTGGTAACTTAATATATCATCCCTTTGGTGGTATGCTCCTTTTAATATTATTAAGGCAAGTAAAAAATATACAATGATAAAAAATTTTGGCTTTGGCAACAGGTCTTCTGAGTTATTTCTGATTTTATAATGCAATCCTCTATACTGGTTAGGACAGAGGTTTGTCCTATATCTTAGGTAGGATCCTAAAACTACTTAGTCTTCTTTTTCTTATAGAATTTTTACATAAAATTTGAACTCAATACTTTTGTGTTGTTCATTTTTATGTATTTAGTTTTCCTAAACTTTTAGAAGAAGGCTGAGCTCACGTAGCTTTTTTCGCCTTCACAGAGAATTCTCATGTTATTTTGCATAAGATGAAAAAAAGATATAGATAACTGATAAAGGACTTGCATCCAGAATATATAAAGAATTCTTAAAATTATGAAAACAAACAACCCAATTAAAAAGGGGTGGAAGCTTTAACAGATATTTCATTCCACTAAGAAGATACATAGATGGCAAATTCCATGTATACAGAGTTAAGATACAAAGATGCTCCATGTCACTAGTGATCAGGGAAATACACAGTTGAAGCCTAGTAGATATTACTACACACCTATCAGAATGACTAAAGTAAAAAACACTGACCACACCAAATGTTGCTAGAGATGTGAAGGAAATGGAAATCTTCATACTTTGCTGGTGGAAATGTAAAATGGTGAAACCTCTTTGGAAAATAGTTTGGTAGTTTCTGAAACACTTAAATGTATACATACCCTGTGATCCAGCCATTCCGCCCCTTAGTATTTAGTCAAAAGACATGAGAGCATATGTCCATTCAAAGACTTATACAGACCTTAACTTCATTTATAATTGCCCCAAACTGAAAACAACCTAAATATCTATGAATAGGTGAGTAGATAAAAAAAAACCTGTGGCATAGCCACACAACAGAATACTACTTAGCATTAAAAAAGAATGAACAAATGTTATATACATGCAATAACATGGGTAGATCTCAAAATAATTACACTGAGTTTAAAAAAAAAAAAAGCCAGGAGAAAACAGTACAAACATTATGATGCAGCTTATGTAAAATTCCAGGAAAATGCAAACCAATCTACAGTAACAGAAAGCAGATCAGTGATTGCCTGGAGGGAAGCAGAGTTGGGCGGGAGAGATGGATCACAAAGAGGCATGAAGAAACTTTGGGGATGATGGAAATATTCACTATCCTGAGTGTGATGATGTTTTCACATATCAAAACTTATCAAACTACACACTTTAAATATGTGCAATTTCTTGTATGCCAATTATACTTCAATAAGAATAAATATGGTGGCTTGCCTTCTGTGATTTCTTTGCTCTAGTGACCATATCCTGCATTTACCTGACTTTCTCTTTCCTTTTTCTATTAAATTTTTATCCTACTTTCAGAAGTTTCTCCTTACCGTGGGACCCTGTCCTGAAAGCAAGCTCTGGCATCAGTTTCGAAAAGTATGTGGGAGCTGGGCAAGGGCCATGGAACCTTTGGACTTTTCAACTCCTGGGGTAAGCAAAACTTGTCCCAGTTTCAGCTGCTGCCCTTAAAAGGGCCTGCCACACTGCCAAGCAGCACCTTTTGCCCATTTGGGGGCTCTCTTCTGCTCATCCCATTGCTTCTCCACTTCCTTTCTCACTAACGTCAATAGCATGCAGCTACTGTGGCTGTACATGGTTTGTCCCTGTCCACTTGTCTTTTGGGGTTCGTGGGAATGCCTTATCACTTAGTTTTATCCTAAGGCCTATCTGTGAGTTTTTTATTTTGCTATCTATTTTTTTTTTTCTGTTTTTATACAGATTGGGAACTTCCAAAATTATACTGGCCAAGGCTAGCTCCAACTTCTAAGAATCCCTGATTCATGGACTTTTGACTTTTTCAGATTTTTTTAAATTACTTTTTTGCTCTGTTGACAAAAATCAAACATGGCAGTTTTATGAGGCATCACATACTGAAATTCATTGTTTATTCAAGTAAGATTTGTTGAGTACCTACTGCATGACGGGTACTATTCCAGGCTTTGGAGATATAGTAGTGAACAAGGCAGATAATATCCCTGCTTGCATGGGGTTTTAATTCAACAGGGGAGACTAACTAACACGTAAAATACATGGATATGGTCTGAATATTTGCATCCTGCCCCAAAATTCACATGTTGAAATCCAAACCCCTAAGATGATGGTATTAGGAGGTGCCTTTCCCAAAAGCCTTTGAGAAGTGAATGGGTCATGAGGGTTCTGTTCTCAATATTGGGCTTAGTACTCTTCTGAAAAGGCCCCAGAGAACTCTCTCGCCTCTTCCACCATATGAGGACACAGCAACGAAGTGCTATCTATGAAATAAGGATCAGGCCTTCACCAGCCACCAAATCTGCTAGCACATGATCTTGGATTTCCCAGCCTCCAGAACTACCAGAAATTAATGTTCATTGTCTCTAAGCTACCCAGTGTATGGTATTTTTGTTACAGCAGCCTTCACAGACTAAGACATCTATGTATAATAATATATTATTTCCGCTTTTTAAATTGTCAGCATGCAGGTGATTAAAGCCTTGGTAGTAGATGATGTGACCTGGGAAGGGCTTGTAGAATTAGGAGAAACAGAAAGCTCAATCAGATTAAAACTTAGGTGCAGAATTAAAAGAGAACCCATGAAACAGACTGAGAAGTAAAAATCACAGACATGGAAATAGGCAAGGCAAGATTAGGATTACAAATGAAAATGAAGAAGAGTTTATAAAAGGAGGGAGGTACGAAATAACTACTTCATAGAGCTTCTCCATGAAGAAAGGAAAGAGAGAGAGGGCAATAACAGAAAAAGGATGCAAACTCTCAGCAGTGTTTATTGCTAAGAGAGACAGTTGGTGTTTTGGATTGCAGTGAGGAAGGGTGAAACTAGAAAGAAATGGTGATTTATGTACCCCTAGAAACCCCGTTTGGAGCTCATCCAAAAATTTTCCAGCAAATTTCAGTGGAAGTAGAACGAGGCACTGTCCTGGGCACAGGGTATAGAGAAATATAAACTCCATCCTCTTCTGCCCCATGAGATCATCACAGTCTAGTAAGAAGGAGAGGAAAATAGACTTAATTTATTAGTTACATTAACTTCTTAAGTTGGCTGCATTAGCATTGTGTACTAGATTATAAACCAGTTGGTGGAATTTTATTACTGCAAAGGGCTTAGCAAATATCTATTCTCCTTTTTACATGATAAAAATGAATCATAAAAAGTTTAAATAGCTTGTCTAAGGCTATGACAGCTCATTAATGGAAGTTTCCCAATTAGGATAGAGTCCAGACTCCTAGGAATCTTTTTACTTGAGCACACAACGCCTTACTAAAAGCATGCCTATTTATCTTATTTTTAAATATTCCATGCATGTTTTAAATATTTAAAATCCAAATGGTCAATTCCAGCCAAAAAAAAAAAAAAAAAAGCAAACTGGGATAAATCTGAAACTACCCTGCTATCAACATCTAGAAATAATGGAAAAACTCAACAAAATTTTTAATGGATATTTAAGTTTGAAAGAAAAAAAGGAAAATCCCAGGTGGCAAGAACCAGGAAACTGAAAGCCCTAATTGTACGCACGAGCTGATTTTGCCACTGCACTGGGGTAGGGTCCTCTAGTTGGCAACAGCTAGGGGCTTAGTGATGCAAAGTACAGGAGACCAGATCCTGGGCCTATATGATGCAAGGTATTAAGAACTGAAACTGACCGTTAAGTCAGGGCTTTCAAAGCCACACCCTCAGAGGAAAGGATAAGAGAAAGAAAATAGACCACCACCCGAGGGAGATGATAGGAAGATTATCCATGAGCTCTGGGGAAAAGAAAATGAAAAAAATCCCAAGCCTGCAATATATACAGATTTAAAGACTGAATTTATACCACTTTCATAGTTCATGATTCCCCTAAAATGAGAAATTAACAACAAAAAATTAATCTTTCTATAGGGACACAAAGCAGAATAAAATAAAACCACGGGAAGGAATACTTCAGTCTAGAAGGCAGAGAATACATAATCACATACACACAGAGAGAGCACCACTAAAGATGGTTAGAACTTACAAAGCATATATAACCAAAAGCAACAAAATCAATAAGAGGATTAACTTCTTGTAGCAAATGTTGATTGCCCTACCAGTACGCTTTGGGCCTTGGACTTTACCATTTCATGTTCATTAACTCCCAACTGCAGTTACCTGTGTGTCTGCCTGAGGGTTGTCTCTAAAGAGCAGTGTAAGTTACTCTTTCCTTACACATAGCAGGCTATGTGTTCCAAGGAGGTAACATGCACAGAGCAGCCCTCAACCAATGACTAATATGTAAATATTCCAGCTCCTTTGCTCTTGGGCAAGAGAGGGAGGTGTGATAACTCTGAGACATATGTTCTAGCTGTTTCCCACACATTTCCTTCACCTCCCAAATAAGCCACTTGCTCTCGCATCTTCTCAAGGTCAACTTCTGGAGAAACCAGAACTAATAAAATCATGGGACAACAATTTGAATGAGAATATAAAACAAACATATTTAAAAGTGATAAGACATAATAGAATGAAAAGAAACTGTAAGTCCAGAGCTAAACCTATAGACAAAAGAAGAGGCAGATTTGGAAAAGAAATTAACAGAAGTTACAGAATAAAATTTGCAATTAATAAAACTTCAGTGGATGAGTTAAACAAAAGATTAGACATAAATATGAGTTAATTAGTGACCAAAAGCTTAAATCTTAGGAAACTACCAAGAATATAGCACAGAGAGTAAAAGGAAAAAAATAGGTAAGGTACATAAAAAAATTAACAAAAGCTTGGGGGATAGACCAAAAAGTACCAATATGCCTCCAAAATAGGTATTAGCTAAATGGAACAGAGGTAGTACTCAAAGATAAAATAGCTTTAGAGTTTTTCTAAAATTAAAGAAAGATATGAAAACCCAGATTCAAGAAACACTAGTCCTAAGCAGGATATATGAAAATAAATTTACACTTAGGCACATTCCTAGTGAAACTGCACAATTATCAAAAAGTCTGAAAAGCAACCAAAGAAAAGAGTGTGTATATGGAACTATCCATTACAAGCACAGCAAATTTCTCTCATTAGCAACTATAGTCATTAAATAATATCTTCAAAGTGTTAGGAGAAAATAACTACATACTCCAAATTCATACCCAGCTGAATTCCTACTCAAAAGTAAGGGCAAAACAAAAATATTCCTGAGATAGTAAATTTTTCTTTTAAGATTTTATTTATTTATTTGACAGAGAGAGATCACAAGTAGATGGAGAGGCAGGCAGAAAGAGAGAGAGGGAAGCAGGCTCCCTGCTGAGCAGAGAGCCCGATGCGGGACTCGATCCCAGGACCCTGAGTTCATGACCTGAGCTGAAGGCAGCGGCTTAACCCACTGAGCCACCCAGGCACCCAAAAATATTCCTGAGATAAACAAAAACTGTGATGGTCTTCCATTCACAGATCATTCTTTAAAAAACTAGCAAAAATTAGACTTAAGAAAAAAGGAAATTGCAGAAGGAAAAAATGGGATGAAGGAAGCAACAGTGATCAAGTTAATAGATAAATATTTAGGAAAACCTGAATAAACATGGACTGTCAGAGCGCTTATTTAAAGGAGGAACTAAGACCAAGTCTGTACCAAAACGCTAGATAATAGTAGCATGTTAGATGGGGATGGTAATAGCAATTAAATATTCCAATGATCTTGTACTGCTTGAAAGAAAGATAGACTTATTGATCATCTAGAGAGTTTCTTAAGTCAAACATGCATATTAAAAATGTCAGGATAACTACTAAGAGAAATGGAAAGTATTTCTAACAAATAAATAGAGGAGAAAATAGGAAAAATAAACTTTGTCAATCCAATATAAAGCAAGGAAGGCGAAACAATGAAAAAAAAAATGCCCAGAGAAATCACCAAAGATGGTGTAAACATACATACACAACAGTATTCTCAAAGAAAGTAAATGGACTAAAAAAGATGCTCAGACTGTGGGGTGCCTGGTTAAGCTTCTGCATTCAGCTCAGGTCATGATCCCAGGGTCCTGGAATTGAGTCTTGCATTGGGCTCCCTTTTTAGCCAAGAATCTGCTTCTCCCTCTCCCTCGGCTCCTCCCTCTGCTCCTCCCCCTGCTCGTGCTCTCTCTGTCAAAAAAATTAATACAGTTTGGGCGCCTGGGTGGCTCAGTGGGTTAAGCCGCTGCCTTCGGCTCAGGTCATGATCTCAGGTTCCTGGGATCGAGTCCCGCATCGGGCTCTCTGCTCGGCAGGGGGCCTGCTTCCCTCTCTCTCTATCTGACTGCCTCTGTCTACTTGTGTTCTCCGTCTGTCAAATAAATAAATAAAATCTTAAAAAAAAAAAAAAAAAAAAATTAATACAGTTTAAGAAAAAACTTCCTAAAAAAAAAAAAAGATGCTCAGATTGGACTTTTCAAATCTAGTTGGGTGATATTTTAAAGCAACTCAAAAATATTGCAGAGGTGAAATAAATAGAAAATAGTAAAATAGCACATTTTTTAAAAAGAATATTACTAGTAATTAAAAAAACTAAACAGGCCATGGAAAATTCGGGAGAATCAGTGAGTTATTGCTCTATTACAAACCATCCCAAAATTCAGTGGGTTAAAACATAAATATTTATAATTGCTCATGAGTCTCAGATCACCTGGGAACTTGTGCTGATATGGGCCAGAATCAGCTGACCTTGACTGAGCACACTCATGCATCTAGAGTCAGTGAATGCATTGTCCAGCAGTTGCTGGTCTAGGATAGCTTCATTTGCATGCCAGCTCTTGGCTGAGGCGAGAGAGAGATTGGTGAATGGGTCATGTCTCATTATCTAACAGGGTATGTCCAGCAGCTGGAAGATTCTAAGGAAGACAAAATGCACAATGAATCAGAGATGATGGCGTGCCCTTCTAATCCTAGGCCTTGAGGATTAGAAGGGCACACCATCATCTCTGATTCATTATATTAGCTGAAGCCAATATTACAATGAATAAGATCATAGGAATTTCCCTAAAGAAAATTGAGTTCAGTGGAACTTGATGGATCTCTGTATTCTATATTCAATACTATATGTCAGGATGACAGTGGCCAATACATAGGATATCTGGAGAAAAGAGAAATCAGACTGATTTAAAAATGCAAAGGGACACATGAATGGTTCAGTAAGTTAAGCCTCGGACTTCAGCTCAGAACACGATCTCAGGATCCTGGGATCAAGCCCATCCTGGGGTCCCTGCTCCATGCTCAGCAGGGAGTCTGCTTGTCCTTCTGTCCCTCCCCACCACTCACGCATACTCTACAAACTTTTCTCTCAAATAAATGAATAAAATCTTAAAATAAATAAAAATAAATAAAAATGCAAAATGTCAGTAGGTATCTGAAGATTTAAAGAAAAATTAGTGAAGATAAAAACAGACATAAATAACAGTGGAGGTGGGATGTGCAGAGACTTTTTTTCCCTGAAATCACCTGCATGCATTGATTTTTAGACAATGAAACCATCCTTTTTTCACTGCCACCAAACAATCACAGCTATCTTTACATAGTATTTGTCCTATTCTTCCTTATATCCCAAGAAACACATACATTCCAAAGGGTATGGTGATTTCCTTACATCAAGACAGTTTTCAAAATCAGAAAAATTTCAACTTGTTCTGAACTTGTTGTTATACTTTCTTGCTGCTTTTGAATTTAATCTTCCCAATTTCACTGACAATTATAGAGCAGGCAGGCAAATTCTCTAAGCAGTATGCCTAGGGGGTTTCATAAAAGAGTAACACTCTTACAAACCATCAGAGCATAGGATTGACTAAATAGTTTCTGGGAAAAAGGTCGAAAACAGCTGAGCATATCAAATTCGATCGAAACCCGGAGTACTTAACCCACTGAGGTATAGAAGAGTAACGTCTTCTAAAAAAACAAAAAATTTATATATATACACATTTATATATAATTTATGTATATACACACATATATATGTATATATAGTCATCTTCATTATTTTCTAAACACCTGTACCATCCATTTGAGCAAATAAAGGTAATAGAGGAAATAATCTGAGAGATTACAGATGACAAACATTTGACACATTTTAGGAGGTAAAATTTGAGACTAACAAAAGTGCTTTTCAGCATATTCAGAATTTAAAAAGGATTTTCACTTTCATTTTCCCAATAGAGAGGAAAATAGAGATCCAAAAGAGTAAACAGATTTAACCAGGGTCAAACTGTAGGATTCACTGCCTCTGTTATTAGCAAAAACAGTACAACAAATTCCTTCTGATCTTCTTTGTCTTGATTATCACAGTATTACAAATTTAATTTTATCCCTTAGGGGTCTCCCCAAGTTACCTGGGTTTGATTGCAGAGTGTACAAATTAGGAAATTCACTTGAGGCTAGGTCTCTTCTTCTTAAATGGATTCCCAACGTCTGAGGCAAAGTAAAGAAACTACTTAATTTATATTGGATATTTGTACATTCTCTGGAAATTATTGATTTTAGTCTCTTAGTAACAGAGGCCTATGTGGCTAGAGACAAACTAACTCATTCTACCTGATTAAAAGATGTTACAGTCATCCCATTCTTTTGAGAACTTTTTGTTTTAATTTAGTTCCTGATAAGAAGAAATATATGCTGAAGGGATAAGACAGAGTAAATGTCAATGCATTGACTTGAATTTTGGCAATAAATCATGTCCGTTAGGCCAGTTAATACTGTAAATATCTAATTGCCTCAATACTCCCATTTACTGCCTTGGGAAGATGAGACTCTGCTAAGTAATCATCTACACAATTAGATTGTCTTCACAATCTATGGCAATTGTCTACACAAACTGCTATCTTCTGGTATGAGGGAATGCAAATGAGATTGAACAATAAATAAATAAATAAAATAAAAGCATGAGTTTGCTTTTCTCAGGAAAGTATATCCTGGGACCTTTGACACTTTTCTGTTTGCTATTTCTATGTTAAGCTAATCTTGAGCTAAAATATTGTGAAGCAATGGAAAAAAAAAAAGCAAGCAGCATGCTGAATGCTTAAGAAGGGAAGAAGGGCCATGATCATTAGTCTGAGATATGTGAAAGAGAAAACAGAGTATATAATCTAGTTGGGGAAGAACATGTACACACATGAAGTGATTTATCAGGTGTGATGGATTGATTATTAACAAATGTAAACTAATATGCACAAAGCTTCCATTAACAAGTACAACTAGACAATTAGCATAGGCCATAATTAACCTCATTTTTTCATTCATATGTGTTTAGCTTGGCCGAGGGTGAAGTACCACACACAAATATTTTAATAGTTTAAAAATTTCCAAAATGTGGTTTTGGACCTTTGCTGTTCTAGCAAGTGAAATATAGTTACAGTAACATTACATTTTGGATTTTCTGGGATAGCTCCCATTTCAAATACTTGGCCTCACTGTTTCCATTAAATCTTTCACTTGGGATTTTGTAAAGACTGAATGCTATCAAGCTGAATACCAATAATCTCATATAGAGCTACAGATTAAGAAATTATAACAGACTGCCATAAATACATCTAATGTGTGGACATACTCTGTATGTTTCTTTTATGAAAAATATAAGTTCATTTTATTAACATATTTTCCTTTAAAAATAAAGATTACAGTTTGTCCAAGATTTCAGTCAACTGATCAACCAAGGAATTAATAAATACAGAGAAAACATTCATAGAGACTAGTCAGACTTAATGCAGTTCATCCAGGCACAGGAATTGAGTCATGACTATGAAAATGGAAACTGGTATTTTTGATACATTGCAATATTCATATTACGCCATGTCAGATAATGTAGGTTAGTCTACTCAAAAAGTTTCTTCTTGGGTGCCTGGGTGACTCAGTGGGTTGAGCCTCTGCCTTCGGCTCAGGTCATGATCTCAGGGTCCTGGGATCGAGTCCTGTATCAGGCTCTCTGCTTGGCAGGGAGCTTGCTTCCTCCTCTTTCTCTCCCTGCCTGCCTCTCTGCCTACTTGTGATCTCTCTGTCAAATAAAAAAAAATAGAATCTTAAAAATAAATTTAAAAGTTTCTTCTTTGCCTTCCTCTACTGTAAAAGTTGGAAAGTTGAATATTCAATTTCCCAGCCTCTCTTGTACTTAAGCAGTCGTGGGACACAGTTCACAATGAGAGGTAAGCAAAATTCTGCTGAAAGGTTTCCTTTTCAGAATAAAAAGACAAAGTGTCACAAAGAACAGTTTTCCCCTTTTTTCCCTGCTTGAAATACAGACAAGATGCCCGGAGGTTCAATACTCATCCTTATACCAATGAGTCAACCAAGTATGAAAAAAAAACAAAGATAACCCCAGAGTTGTTGGTCCTGGTATCGTAAAGCTGCTATATCATTGCCAGAAGCAGTTGTTTGTAGCTTTTGTTGTACGCAAGACTGACCCCCATCAAAAAAATAAAAACAAACAAACAAAAAACCCCACCCAATACATAGCTTTTTTTGGATGTATTACTTATTCTGGTTTCTACAGCTGACCATACTCCTAATTAAGGAAATGTCTTCTATTTCTACAAATTTTAATAGGGGCATTTTCTCCTTTATTATTATCTCACTGTTTCTGACCACAGATTTGTGCAGTAGGCTAAGTAGTATTGGTCAAAGAACTAGTGACAATAATAACAATTGTAGTAATAATAATAATAATAAGAGGTTAGAGTTATAGCACTTACTATGTGCCGTCAGTATGCCAAGTGTTTAATAAGGCATTCTCCCATAAAAGCCCCAGTCCTTTGAAAGCACTCTCAAAAAGTTTTTAAACTATTAGTTTCAAAACATACCACATATCATTCTTATAAACTTGGCAAATTCAAAGTACAATTTGTAGCCATTTTTCAAATTTTTTCCAAGAAATATCAACAAGAAGCATTTAGCCATATTATAATTCCATGTATTTGAAAAAGAGGACATTCTTCCTTACCCCCTGCTCACTGAGCTGGATTGGATGTTGTTCCTCTGTTCCCCAAATACCATTTTAACATCTCCATCACACCTTTGTCACCTTTGTCACATTCTGTAGTTATCTATCTCCCCAGCAAAATTTTCTTAGGCATCTTTATATTGAGTGCCACCTACCATACTTCATATAACACTGTAGACTTGCAATAAATATTTGTCCAGTAAACAAAGGAACTTTTAAAATATGGTCTTTGACCTTTTTTTTTTCTGTAATAACTCTGCTTTCATCTTTCAATTATCATTGGCTCATATTATCTTTTATTTCTACCTCTAGCAAAATATTTTTTAAAAATCTGAAACAGGCTGGGATGCCTGGGTGGTTCCATTGGTTAAGTCTTTGCCTTAGGCGCAGGTCCTGATCCAGCCAGGGAGTCTGCTTCTCCCTCTCCCTCTGCCCTTCCCCCCTGCTCATGCTTGCACTCTCTCTCCCATGCCTGCACTGTCTCTCTCTCCCAAATAAATAAATAAAGTCTTTTTAAAAAGTCTGAAAAGGGCTTACAGAAATTTGACATTATGATTATAGGGACAGATATGCCTCCAGAATATTGCATATTTTGTTTAATTTATAAAGATGGTGAGTCTCTGATGTATCTTCCCCTCGCTAAAGAAAAAGGAACCAAAATAGGAAATTTTGTTGAGTCAAATTATTTGTTTCACTTAAAGAACTGTCAATTCAAACACAATAGTAAATATTATCTATTCATGAAAGTGACAGTTTAAGTCTAGATTAAATGTTCAAAAAGTGGGAAATTTGTCCTCTGTGGCTAAGACGTCTTTATATCAATTTGTTTTTTCCAATATCAAAATAACAGCAGTAGTTTTTCCAATGTTAAAATGTATAAACATATATACACACATGTATACATACATATTTATGTCTGGAAATACATGTATGTATGCATATACCTGTTCAGAAATGTATACACACATATATAAATCTGCACATGTGTATATACACACTCAGTCACACACAATTCTGTATTCTGTTCCCTACATGTGTGAAGAATTGATAAAATTTTAAATTTCAATCTCAAGACATTTTTTAAATAATGACAAGGTTAAGGAAACCTGAAAGTTGATGAAAAAACTGAAATACTTAGTCTCAAATCCTTTAAATGAACAATTGCATTCACAAGGTCTGCTAAACTTGGCCTTTATATTTCCTATCCTAGTATACCTTGCATATTGAGAAATCAACAAAATTATTCCAAATCCAAGGAATGATATTTGTGTCTTATTAAATGTATTCTTGAAATAATCTCATTATTCTAGCTATCAATGCATAAGGTTTTAAGCAAAGGGTTGTATAAATGTTATTGGTCTATGTCTTGTTTAGACTATTATCAGTTCATAATTACATGTTTTTTAAAATGCTTTGAGTCATTAGATCAATAAACACAAGAGGAACTAAGAAAGGAAAATTGTTATTGCTATAATTATGTCATGGGTCTAAAATGCTACCTATGAACAGCTTTTTGGAAGAAAAAATTCAGAGTTATAAAATTATGGTTGCATGTGGTTAAATTGTACATGTTTGGAATTATATTATATAAAGCAACAAAATTGTAAGCATCATCTTTCCTTTCTTCCTTCTGAGCAAGCAAGATCCCCAAAGTAGCTTTGAGGATACTTTATTTATGGGCCTGTTAGTTCAGGAGCCACACACCAATTCATCATGCTCCTGCTTTGTGCCATCTGTTATAAATAAATATCCCTGCCTGCAACTTTCTGTCGGGGCATGTGTTTACTGTTATGCAGATGAATGCAATATGGGAAGACATTAAAGTTAAAAAAGAGAAAAATGGCTTATGAAAATGTCTATCGAACGTATATATTCCGACTACTTGTGTACTAAGGTTCAGATCACATGAAGGCCTATCGCACAAGCAGGCTCTGCTTCAGAGCTCCTCGCTTAGCTTGCAGCTATGGGGAGTAGGTGCAAACAAGCAGGGGCTAACATGGCTAGTTTACCAAAGAAGTGTGCATGGCCAAACCTTCTTCCCAGAGTGCTTTACCGTTTCATACAACCCACTGCTGTGACTTTGGGGAGAGGACAGACAGGTAATGTGGGAACAGCGTTAGAGAGTTTTGAAGGTGGCAGTCAGCGCTCAAGTTAAAGAGTGAAGAAAAGCCTCCGGGGGCCTTTGAGAAGCAGAGTGACATGGTCAGAGTTCTCAGAAAGCAAAGTAATTCTGAGAAGTGTGTAGAAAGGTTTGAAGTGAAAAGAGCCTGGAAGGTTGGGAATTAAGCCAGACAGAAAAAATGATGACAGTGACTCCAAGAGTGAAACAGCATAAACAACCTCTGGAGCCAGTTACTGAATTCTCATGCATACTTGAGACAGTTGAAGGCCCTTTTTTCATATAGCACTTTAGGCTTCTCTACCACCTTCCCGGAATTCCCACAGAACTAGAACTAGGAAGGAGCTGTCCACAAGGACACAGCAGTAGCACTAAAGGACACCTTGCACCACAAGGACAGACAGTTGCACTAAGCAACACACTACATTTCAGTAAGTAGACAGAGTTATCTGTAACCCCTTATGTTGACGAGAAGACAGAAGGCCCAGAAAAATCACATGTAATGATACAGTGCTAAGAAAACATCTCAGTGACTTACTAAAAACTTGAACCAGGCTTTTTCCCCAAATAAGTGGAGCAATAAAATTAGGACAAGCAATCTAAAGACATCTATTTGACTTTTGTTTGCTTCAACTGATTATAGTATATACCAACAACCATATATTAAATCAGTGTGAGTATTTTTTATACCTGGAGTACCAAAAACGTATCACTGTTTTCAGCAGTGAAATAGAGAAACCTGGCACTTTATGCAGGTAACTTTACCTTAAAAATGTGTTTATAATAATGATTTTTTTCCTTATGCTATAATTTTAAAAACTATATAACTTGACTATGAATTTACTGGAATTCCTTATGGCCAAGGTAGAATGTTTTACTTGGTAAAACTATATGAGGAAAGGATACCTGTAAATTAACATGAGGGAATAAGTGATTTCCCACCTTCAAGATCAACTGCAACCCTCATCCTCAGGGTATCATTAAAGACTTGCTATATTTTCCAAAGAATATTTGGCATTTTAATATTCTGCAATGTTGTCTGTTAGTCATTTTATTATTTCATTTAAAGATTTAATTCAGTTCTCTCTGATGTGTTTGTCAGATTAATTGTTCCTATTGTCTATTTTTAGAACAAGATTTCTCCTTGAAAATAGGCACTCAAAAAAAAAAAAAAAAAAAGAAAAGAAAAAAGGCCCTCATCTTTTCCGTTTTTATTGGACCTAAATATTTCTGCTTGGAAATCAGAGTTTGTGATTGAATTTGAATTTAAAAAAATAAAAAATATAAAAACAGAAGAGGGGAACCTGGTTAGCTCTGTCAGTTAAGATTTCAACTCTTAATTTAGGCTCAGGTCCTGATTTCAGGGTTGTAGGAATGATCCCCGAGTTGTTGGGCTCTGCACTGGGCATAGAGCCTGCTTAAGGTTCTCTCTCCCTCTCCCTCTGTCACCCTCCCCCACACTCACCTCTCCACGCACGTGTGTACATGCTCACTCTCAAATAAACAAAGACTACCTTTCATTAAGAACAAATATTATCACTCTAACTAATTTGGTTGTTCATGAGGTTTTCCAATTTTGAGAATTTCTGGAATCCTAATTTTAAAATTGTAAAAAGTAGGCTACTGATAAGAAAGTACCTACAATTATTCATTTTATATTAAACTGCTTGATTTGGGGTTCTAGTAATTGCTAAAAGTGGTAATCATTAATTAACTATGGGGAAAGTTAATAAATGCCCAATTATACTTTTAAATCATGATTTACATAGATTTATAGGTAAGGACTATGAACATCATCTGCGCATTCCTCCACCTAGCCAAGTTCCATGCTAAGGGTTAACTTTTACACCTGTCATATTTAAAGTGGAAGGGTCTTCCTTTTAACTCTTGCTCCCATTTAAGCTATTTCATGGGCAGTTACTGGACATGGACTTTGCACTAAGCAAGTTCCACACTTAAAGTCAAGTATGCCTTAGCATTTGTGGCTAAACATAAAAAGAAGTTGGTGTAGGGGGTGGGTGCAAGTTTTGGTCTTAATATTTTCTGCTTTGCCAATCAGCCTGAGTGTTTCTTGTTTCCTTTCTACCTGAATTGTTTGCTGGAGAGATGACAAATAATGGAACTGATAGTAACTTTCCAGTGAGAAAGAACAGTCCCCTCTATCTGAGAGGAAGAATGTCAGGTCTGCAAAAGCCAAATGATCCGAAGTACCAGAGAGGAAAAACACCCAGTGTGACTCCAGCACCTTGGGTCTCCTCCCCAAACAAGCCCTCTGCTGCTATCAGTTTTGATAAGCAGGCTTTCCTCACCCATGAGGCTATAACATGATAATGTCATTCAATAACCCTCACACCCTTTCCTGCTATTTGTCCAGCACAGGAAACTGAGGATTTTCTTGTCGTGTGGACACAGCGGAAATATCTAGCCAGCAAATACTGACCCTTGCATGCAAACAGACCCATATCCTCTTTCCGCCTGACAACTTCCTTCCTGCATGCTAAGAACAATCTACCCTTCTTTTTTTTTTTTTTTTTTCCGGACTTTATACTGACTTTATACTGACTACTCTGAAAGCCCTTGGGGAGACCAATGTAAACTTCCACTCAACAGCTGGATTCTCAGACAAATAGGCTGACACTGAACATGGTTGAAGGCACTCAAGATGCCCTATCTACACGGTGATATTGTATGAAAACAGTGTCTACATACCACAAGACGTCTGTTTTGGCAATTGCCTGAAGAATTTGACCTCTCCGGACAATTGCACTAGATATTTCAGATGCGAATCTAAAATATTTAAAATTATAGGCCAGAAAGTTCTCTTTAGCTATACTGCAGAACTGGACCTTCACATGGTCCTTCAAGCCATGGCCATTTAGATCTGAACAGGCAGAGTAAGTAGTTCCACATCCAAATTAGCAGCCAAATCCATTTTGCTCAACGTAGCACCAGAGTCGGCTTGCTAAGATATTAAAAATCACTATTCATTTTAGAGTTAGGTAGTAAGACTAATGATGTAAGTTATTTTGCTAGTTAATCACACCTTACACCTCAAGCAAGTACAACATGGCTTATCAAATTTCTTTCTGAAATACTGAAAGCTTAAGCCCAGTAGTCAAAAGCCTTGTGCATATTGGCTATATTTAATTATCAGAAAAAGTTCTTGATATTCAAAAGACAACTCAAGCTCTAAAATCTAACTCAAACTTAAAAAAAAAAAAAAAAAAGCAACATTTGCATCCTTGTATGAAAGCAGTGTCTTAGAATGTGGTGGCTAATAAAGGGCAAAATTTAAAAGCTCGTTTAATATTGTCAATAATTTCATTTGGTTTAAAACGTTTCACTTCCTGAACAAACCTCGTATCAGGATATGCCTATGCAGCCAAAGCTCAGGAGCATATAACAGGGAGGAGAAGAAGGCTATCTGTTGAAGGCAAGGCTGCCAAGCCTGAAGTCTGTTATCACCAGCTGCCTCTTTCCTCATATGTCCTCAAGTGCTCTCCAAAACTTCTACACATAAAATGATACCTAACAATGGTAAAAAAGAATAAACACTACTATGTTTTTACGGCAGTTGTTGAATTGGTAAATAGCATTCATGGCCACTTACGACCTTTTATCAAATTATCCAACTGATGAGTTTTTAAGCTTTTAATCCATACATAGAAGTTTATTTAAAAATGTAGCATATTAAAGGAAGCTTAAAAGTACCAAGGGTTGTCACCAGCATTGTAGTTAGGGATGGACTCAAACTCAGTTTTCTAGTCCCCAATCAATAATTCATTTGATTGTATGTTATCACCATGATCAATAAAATAAACATAAAAATAATATTAAAAGTATTCCAAACACTTAAGTGCTTCTATTTTGCCATGAAATGTGCTAAGAGTTTTGCTCTGATTATCTCATTTAAACTTCACTACAAACCTAAAAGCCAGATAGTATTAGTTTACAGTATTGTATTACTAGATGACATTTACTGAGCACTCATAATGTGCAAAGCACAGAACTAATTAATCTTAACAAGAATCCTGAAATAAAAGCATTATTCTAACTCTTATTGGTGGAGATACTGAGAGCTGAAAAGCCAATTAAATGATGGGGCTGGACGTAGGAATCAGAGAACCTGAAAGTTTAGAGCTCAAGACCTTGAGGGAGTCATTAAGTCTCAGGTTCCTCGTCTCTGACATGGGTCTAAAAATAACTGCCCCACCCACTCACAGGGCTGCAAATGGACCAAAGGAGAAAAGGCGTGTGAAAAATTAAAATGGAATTTCCCTAACCCTTAATGCACACAATTTCAAATCACTAGGGTAAATGACAGGCTATATGTCAATTAAACATAAAAGCCACATTTCTCCTCTGTGGCTTTTTGTTTCTTCACTTCCTTTAACAATTTCTGACATTTTCATAAGCTTGTTCAAAAGAAAGAAAACCATGCCATTTTGAGAGCAAAGAGCAATTTACTTCATAATTGATTGGGTAAAATGTCAAGAAAACGAAGAAACAGAAGGGTATTGGTGTTGGCTGCAGCTATAAAAACAACCCAGTGTAACATGGATAAAAGTTCTGGAAAAGCACAGTAAGCGAGAATCTTATGCATCTATAGTTATTTGCTCAAAGATGCTGCTACCTCAATTCTAATATTCAATCCTTAGAAACAAAAAGGCACTGATCAGCCCATTTTAGTTTGGTACTTTCTTTGGGAGGCATAGTCTCAGAAGGAAGTTATGGAGCTGCAGAAACACTCTGTCTCCATCACAGAACCCGAGTGTTAGGAGGCTCCTGCTCACACACCCACAGCCACACAGAGCTCTAGTCCCACAAAGGCAGCTCATGGACATACTAACCCTCCCAAGAGAGAAGGTTACCTGGAGTGTAGGAAGGAACATATACCACTCTTGAATGCCTCAGCCTGGTTTGAAAACATGGGCTATAAAGGAGAGGATTTTCAATAATTTCATATTATCTGCCTCGGTTCTCTCTTCCATTGGGATGGCTGAATGGCGATAATAACTGATGTTTATTGAAGGCCTTTCTGTGCAAGATACTGTGCCAAGCAATCCACATTATCTCTCCTAATCCTGACCACACCCCTCAACATAGGTACTATAATCTTAAGTATAAGGAATTTAAAGAACAGAGAGATTAAGGGTGTACAATTTATGACAGAGCCATGATACAAATCCTTAAAATCTGATTCCAGTCTCTGTGCTCCATACATTAAAGGACAGCTTCTAATTAAATAATAAAAATAATAGTAGTAGTAATAACAACAACAATAATAATAAAGAAAATAATTAAAAGAAAATAAACAGTGAGTTTATTTCCATCAAAAAAATCAACAGGCAGTTGTGACATGCTAGGTATAAAGTAATGAATAAGGCAGGAATGTCTTTCCTATGTCAACATGGAGTTTACTGTCTAGCAGATAAAATAGATACTGAATGAATAATTTTTAAGTGCACCGAATCTTATTTAAAGTTTTAAGTACATATCCCAATAAGGCATACCTCAGGGACCTTTAACCCAGTCCAGGGGACAGGTTAGGAAGTGAGCTTGTAAATGGAAAAAGTAAGGATGAGTAAGTAGTAAGTAGAAAAAAGGCAGATGAAGAGGCTTCCAGAGAAAGGTACTGGTGTGTGTGTGTGTGTGTGTGTGTGTGTGTGTGTCTGTGTGTATAGGAAGGAGCATTTCAATACAAACCAACTCCATACATCCCTACCTGCATACTAGTTTTATACAAAGAATGGTATGAGTGTTCTGTGTTATATAAAGACGAGTAAGGTGAAGCCACACTTTCAGAAATTCACAATGTCGTAGAAGGGGGAAAGCCATACAGAAATATAGGGAAAAACAGTAATAGGTGCCATGAGGAGACACAAACAAGAAGTCAAGAAAGTATAAAGAAAGAAATTAATACTGACATGAAGGGGAGTTTTTAACTGGTACTTGATGAATGGGATAACCATCAAAATTTGGTGAATGATCTACTCATGAACAGGGAACAAACAGGAAAGAACAAACAGGAACTAACAGAAAAGTTAGCCAACATATAAAGACTCAGCAACCCCTACTCTCAGCCCAAAATAGGAACAAGATCCCCAAATGAGGGAACTGGGGGTAGCTCATGAAAATTGAGGCATGGAGACAGCAGTAGGAGACAGTAGCAGAAGATAGGTAGGAGGGCTTGTGCTGGTGAATCCTGGATTGCTCCCATTTAGTTTTCCCCTCTCCTAGAAAGTGTGGTGTTGGGAGCGCAGGCTGAGTTTAAAAGGCAGACACAAGACTGGGCAGATATCTGCACCCTATGCAGCAACATGAAAAGAACAAAGACGTTAAAAAGAGAATGAGAAAAGATATTATCATACATCAGAGAACAACAGCAAAATTGTAGTCCAGAGACCTTTTTTGTAGTTAGGAACACAAAGTCCCTGAAATGTCGTACCTAGTCATTGAGTAAGTGTAAAAAGTGTCTGAAAGCCCATGAAATATACACATGAACTTCAGAGAAGCTGAAAAAAGCAAGATGGAAAATATGAATTCAGAAAAGAAAAGGAAGAAGCTAGAGAACTGACCTGTGACTAATAAACAATTGTCAACTCCCTAGCATGATACACTGTAATAAATAATAAGCAGAAATACACCTGTACAATATGCCTACAATAAATAATGACAAATAAAAAATATTTGTAGAATTATTTATAGTGCCTGAAGCATGTATTTTGACATATATTATTTCAACTAATCTTGTAAACCACCTTGTAAGATGAGTATAAATCATGTCAAAATGGAATGCCAGTAGATACTTATCTACTGAGAGATAAATGGCCTAGAAATAAGATTCTAAATACCTAAGTCCTGTCCAACACCAGTCATCTCTCCATAAGTTCTCTGAATTTAAAAAAGAAAAAAAGCCCCAGGGAACAAAGAACAATTTATTACTATCTGAAGTTTTGACCTCACCACTGACATGGACACTAGCCTTCTGGGCCATGTGAAAGATTTCTTTTGCCCTAGCAAAGCAGATTTAACTAGAGTACAGCCAAAGCAATTCTTAAGGCCTATACTGCCTCCTACTTCCTGTCATCCAAAACCTACCCATTAGATCCTACCATTCTAGTGGAAGAAAATTCCAATCCAGAATGCATGTGCCAGTTGGAAGAAGTAGAAATCACAAAACTAAGAATGACTGCCCCAGATCTCAGTCTAGGCTTTGGGAAACTCTTCCAAGTCAGTCTCGCTTTACCAGCCTTGTGGCAGTATGAAAGCTTGTTGCCTCGATGGGGAACTTATCCAAGCTCATGGGATGAGGACGAGAAGAGCTAAAAAGGCCACATGAGTGTTAGGCAATCTTCAATTTGGCACAGCCTTTAGTAATGAGTCAATGAAATGACCCAAACAATTCACAGCAGCATTCCTCTAGAAAGGAAGCCCTTAGCTTCTTTCTCCCACAGAGAAGTATTAGTATGCCCCACTTAATAGCTGTCAATGGCTTGAGTAGGAACATACAATAATGAAAAAATGAACCAGAAATGGAATCCAGATCTTTTACTTTAAATTCCTTGCTCTTAGTTAAAATGAGAACTTGTTTTATTCAATTAATTTTCATGGTATGATTTGTATATTCACAAGTAATAGCTTTGTTTCCTAAGTCCCATCTTAAAAACTCATTTTGGAGAACAGAAATGCCTGAAGCAAGACATTTATTAAATAAAATGGCAATATTGTCATTATGCTGATGTCTTCTCTGAAATACTCATGTTAGTGCCCAAGGAGGGACCAGAAACAGGACCACACCCTGATTTACACTGTTCTATTTGCTGAATATGAGGAGTGCATGGAGTACTATAGATCTGAGTCCACGTGAATTTGGTAATGTTGAAGCAGGTCTCCCAGCTATTATATTTTTCCACACCTTTGAGAACACAGAGGAAAGCCCCAGTAGTAGGAAATCTCATTCTAAGAATCAAGATTCTTAACAAAGGACAGATATGACCTGCCAAGAAGTTGGTGGGTACATTTTGGAAGCCATTTTAATCTAATATTTTGCCTCAGGAGATCTTGGTTGGTTTTAATAAAAGTCCTCAATAAGGATGGATGACCCAGCACATCATTTCTCTTGCTTCTAATTTAAGAATCTGGTACATAAAAGCATAAAGAGCATGAAGGAAATGGATCATGACCTTATGACATTTGGCATGATTTCTGAGGCAGGTGTCAGATAGGCTCATAAGCAACAATCTTGCCAAATCTTATCAAAACCTAAAAGACAAAAAGAGAAGAAAAAAATACACACTTTATAATTGACATCAAAAAGGAAGTCATTTTATTTTTAGTTCATTTGCTTTGGAGGGAGAGCCAACTAACTGGAAAGAGTCCATAATTTAACCAACATCAGATCGTCTTACTACATTCCCCATTGAAACTTAATAAATGTTACTTTCCAGATTTACTGACTTCACAGTTTTCTCCAGTTAATGATCAGCAAGCACCTTTTATTACTTTAAATGAAAACAAAATGAAGACCTGAAATCTCGTGATCAAGAATTGATTTCTGGCGGACAAGCAAAATTGTTTGGTCTATTTTTATGGTTGATATAATTGTATTCAAAACCCATAAACAATGTACATCCACTTCAATACTTTTTCAGCTTGTCTTTGGTCATAAACTTTAATTAAAACAAAACATCCCTTAGGTAAATCAAAGGAAGTGCCATTGAAATAATATAAACACCCGAGGAACCTTGGGCTGTTTCCATGCTCGTCTGATTAGATGGAAAAGCACCAACCACTTGTGTCCATAGACCAACCAATAGAGTTTGTGACTATGAGAACTTCCTCAAGTATTAAAGATCTTTGGCATAGTTTCTGGGAAAACTTGTGCCAAATTTCTCTATTCCAAGAGAGGGTTTTCCACTTAGAGGCTGTGGTATCTATAAAGGCTATCTTTCATGAGCAGGGTGTCCTCTATTTAGCTGTCAGAAGGCCTGTCTATCGCAGGACTCAGACTGTCTGTCCCATTTGGCTGATGTCAGAAACTTATGCTAGAGTTATGGCAGAGAAAACATGTTTTCCATTACGCCTGCACCAAAGTGTTGATTAAGGTGGCACATGTCAGACCTGGGAGTAGCCAGCACTCAGAAATAGTATAGACCTTTTACAGATGCTGAAATTGTTTCCAGAAAATTCAGCATCTCAGCTTATCTTTTTTTTTTCTTTCTTTTATTTTTTTTTAAGATAGAAAAGAACCCAGAGCATTTTGTGCTTATTTTTAAGCTAGTACTTTAATCATGTCTGATTTGGGGGGCGGGTACCATATTCAGACCTTTCCTTTGTGTTTGCAGTCAAAGAATCTTGAAAATTGACAATGGATTCTATAAGAGGCAAAGATTTCAAATTTTACTTGAGATTTAGTGCTCTCTACCAAGGGTCCTCTTTGTAAGAAAATGATACTTAAGTTTTTTAGAATTCCAAGCCCTTATAAAAGCTGTCAAAACTATGCATTATTTCTCAGAAAACAACAGTGCAGGATCACAAACCTATGTGCAACATTTAAGAGTTCCAAGGGCCTCAGGTTAAGGACCAATGTTCTAAATGAAGCAGAAGTAATCACATAGCTGACAGACTGAATTTTTGCTGATAGCTAAGAATAGAATCTCTTCACAAAACATAAATACTGGTAAGTCCATGTAATTTAAGCAGTTGTTAGATTCTTCTCTTCCTGGAAGGTAGTAAAAAGCAGAGGTTATTCCAAAGGCCAGCAAGCCCTTATGTGTAAGTCTTCTGTGGAAGGTCAACTTCTTGGAAAGTATACTGGTTTCCAATGACCATTAGGCAAAACTGCAACACTCCTTTAGGAAATACCACAGGCAGTCTGAAAGTGACAATAACTAGAGTTGCCAGATTTAGTAAATAAAATACAGAACAGGGAGTTAAATTTGAATTTCAGATAAATGATAAATCATTTTTAATGTAAGCATATCCTAAATACTGCATGGGACATGTTAACAACCAGAAATTATTCATTGTTTATCTGAACTCAAATTTAACTGTATTTTAGCTGGCAACCTTATCATGATCCAGTAATTCACAGCCAGATCACTGGCTACTCCTGACAATGGGATCTACATTTCTAGTATTTTCTAAATAGTAAGAAATGTGAATTACTGGTAGAATTCATGGAATCACTGCAGTACACTCTTGGGCTATCAGTAGTTAAAGCAAGCCAAAGTGATAAGAGATTGATGTTTTATCACTCTCACTTTTCCCCTAATTATTTAAATTTGGCTCACAAAGTCATTTGTTCATCTTTCTCTCACCTCTAAATCTGGGTGTCTATGGTCTTCAGTCCTCAGCCTTGTCTATTCTTTATCCTTTCCCACTTTGCATTTTCATATACCTCACCACTTCAAAAGCTTTACTAACAAACTCCCCAGTCCACACTGCTACTCGTTCTAATTCCAGACTGCTTTTCCCTGTTGCCAGCTGAGCCTTATGTCAGATATGGACTCATTAAATTCCATAATGGGGCACCTGGGTGGCTCAGTTGGTTAAGCGTCAGACTCGATTTTGGCTCAAGTCATGATCTTGGAGTTGTGAGATAAGTCCCATGTAAGGGCTCCATGTTGGGCATGGAGATTGCTTGAGATTCTCTCTCTGCCTCTGCCCTGACCCCTACTTCCCTCACATGCACTATCTCTCTAAAAACAAAACAAAACAAAACCATAATAACATCTCAACCCACCACCAAATAGCAAAGCATTGTTTTTTTTCTCTTATTTCCCTTTTCCCCTTATTCCATACTCTTAGACTAAATCTTGTATATCTACCTGTTAAATATTTTCCCATTCACTACATCCTTTCATTTTCCTTTCCCAGGACTCTAGCTTAGATCCTCATCATCTCTTTCTTGTATTAATCATGTTAGCCTCAAATTCATCTCCCCACTTCTATTCTTTTACCACTGTAGTGCATCTACCTTATGGTCTTATTAATCTCCTTCCTTATTTAACCATTTCATGAAGTGTCTACCATGGATGTACAAAAATAATAAAGACTAATGTTTGTCCTCAAGAGAAGTACATTGTAATGGAGGAGACAAAAATATATGGTTACAGAAGAATGTAATCAACCCTAGGACAGACAATAGCACAAAGTACAGTCATTGAGAGAAGTATGTTATGGATATGGATGATGGTAGTAGAAAAGGTTTTTTGATGCTTGGATGAGGTAACACCTGAAGTAATTTTAACGGGATCAGTATTAGCCATTAAGCAGAGAGACTAGAGTTCCAGGCAGAAAGAATATCATATGCAAACACATGGCAATAAAAAAGAACTTTCAAGAAACTAGTCAGATAGTATGGCTGGAATGTGTAATGCTAGGAAAGAGATGATGAGTTTGTACAGTTAAGAAGGGCCACATAAGCCACTCTAATAATTTAGCTTCTATCATGAATGCAATGGAGAGTCTTGATCGGATTTGTATTTTTGAAAAAAGTATGAAAGGATATGAAAAATAGTTTGTGGAGCGCCTGAGTGGCTCAGTGGGTTAAGCCTCTGCCTTTGGCTCAGATCATTGTCTCAGGGTCCTGGGATCAAGTCCCACATCGGGCTCTCTGCTCAGCAGGGAGCCTGCTTCCTCCTCTCTCTCTCTCTCTGCCTGCCTCTTTGCCTACTTGTGATCTCTGTCTGCCAAATAAATAAATAAAATCTTTTTTAAAAAATGGTTCACAAATGATGAGGTCTGGGGCAGGGAGACGGTAAGAAGCTACTGCAAGGATCTCTGTGGGAATGATGAAGACCTTTATCAGGAACAATGATACTAGGAAAGAATTCATGGGACATTTGGGAAGAAAATTTTAGATTATTTGGTGATGGATTACATGTGGAAGGTAAGGAAAAGCATGTCTTTGATTATATGAAGGTTTGGTGAAACCTTCTCTAATTCCCACTGTCCACAGTAGTGGTTTTTAACCGGGGATGATTTTGCTCCTCAGGGAATATGGTAAAGTCTAGAGACATTTTTGGTTATCAGAAGAGGGGATATTAGGAGAAGCAGAATGCCCCTAAGCCCAGGCACAGAACAGATGCACAAGATAACCCCTCACCACAGAGAATTATCTGGTTCAAAATATTCATAGTCCCACTGTTGAGAAATCCTATTATACAGCAGTAAGGATCTCTTATCCTGAGATTTACTCTTGAAAATATTGCCCAACTTCCTTTCCAGACTAAATACCTATCACCCTATAAGTGTTCTCTAGACCAAGCAAAAATAATCTATTCCTGATTTCTCAAATGCATCTCTCATTCTCAACCTTAACAATCTTGCTTTTACTATTACTCTCTTATCCAGGAACATTCCCTCACCACCGCACCCAATCTCCCATTTAATTGTCAAAATGCTACTACAGTCTCCTTCATGAAGTTTCCTATAAATCGCCTTTCTGCATCAACTCTCTGCATCTATTTTGTGGCATTCATTACATTATACCTGGTAACATACCACTAGTTAGTTGACTGACTTTATTGTATCCTACTCTTTGAAGAAAAATCTTAATAGGCCAAGCACAATGCCCTCAGTAAAGTAGACATTCAATAATTAGTTGCTAAAATTAAGTATGACTTTCTAAAGCAGTTGTCTAAAGTCATCAATGCCTAAGTTTCCTTTTTATTCTAGTGGACAATGCATAATTGACAGTTCTCATTTATAAATGTGAAAACCTATGTAATGCCAATAACCTGTAACTTATACTTAGTTCTAAAATATTGAACTTTCTTAGGACATTGAATATGTACATTATCACAGGCCATGAAATATTTGAGTTTTGTCCTTAAGTTCTTGTTCCAGTCCGGGTTTTGGATTTGCTTAGTAGAGTAGATGCTTAAGATTCCTTATGCATCTTTACACACTGATTTACCTGTCTACCAGGTGTTCTACATTGCCCTCCAACTGCTCATTTTAAGCTATTTAATTCTGCAATGCATGTTTCATTGCTGATATCCTTAGAAAATTTTTCTGCCTGGTAAAATAAAACCTGTTCTTTGTCAGTTTAATAGATGCCACTAAACTACTTCGTAGAAACACTGGGAAATATGAATGGCATGGGTGGCCAAGACTTTGCTTCTAGATTTTTACTTTATTGCCTTTTGACTTTTACAAGACTTACTTAAGGACAAAGATTGATATTGCTTAGTCCTCTGAGGGCCATGTATTCATGACAGGCATTTCCTTTGCCCATGCACTAATTCATTTCTTACCACCTCTGAGAGAGTTTATTTTTTCCAAACCCTGTAAGGTCTATGAAACTGAAAAGAACCTCTGAATCACCATGTCACTGTACACAGTGAGGGTAGGCTTGGCAGTTCTGGTTGCTGTTGCCATGTTTGGACTTCAAAAGCCTCAACAACAGAACACAGACAAATCTTTAGCAAACAAGGTGATTTAGAAACCAAACCACCTTCCAAGCTACAGAGAAATTGTCTCTTTTATAGCTGTGGGGGAAAAAAAAAATCTAGGCAAAGTATAATTTTCAGAAGCAGATGTTTGTGATAATCTTCCAGACCAGGATGACTTTTTGCCTTAGGCTATAAATAGTGTCAATTAATAATCAGAGAGATAGAGGATAAATAGATGGAAGGACAGATGGAAAGAAAGAAGGGAAGGAGGAAGGAAGGAAAGATAGATGGGTGATAGGAAACAAAGTCCTAAGAATCCAAGTCTTCCTGAGAATATTAAAATTTGGAAAAGAAAAAGCCAGACTATTGTTGATGTTATCTTTTCTGAATTTGTGAACAAATCACATAAAATTACATTAATTTCAAGTATACAACATAAAGTTTCAATAGACCCTGAAGACCTTAGATTACATCTTATTCATCTTATTTGTTTTCACATCACCTGGTCCAGGGCTTTGCATGTTTTTAAGTGTCCAATAATTTTTACCGACTTTGAATTTGGTCAGACTTGTGGTACAAAGACAGGTGTGGTCTAAACTAGCTGTACCAAACCCCTGTAAATACAAGTTCTCTTTATATAATAATAAGTATTGAGACCTCAGTTTTCAGATTAAATTCTCAACTAATGTTTACCATACTGATATAGAAATATATTGGTCTTTCTTTAAATTTGAAAAAAAAAACTTTTTATTTAGAAAGAACAATGGACGAAAATAAAGTGATTAATATTATTATAGTAAGAAACAATACATTTAACTGCTAAAATGACAAAAAAAAAGAAATCCAGTTGAATTTAGTTAATTATATATTTTTATCCAAGGGTTCAGACCATCCAAATGTCTGTTTTGGTACATTGTTGTGATATAAGAATAACAATGGAATGAAATCCAGGAGACTACAACATTCACTGCAACATGAAACTGCAAAATTCACTCCCAGATGGGCACCTTTAACAAGGTATCACCCAGAATATTTAGGTAACATTCAAGGACTGCTGCAGGGCAAGTCTAGCCAACACAAGTGAAGCACGTATGTGTTAATCCTATGTTAAATATTAACTTTTATAATAACAATTCTAACTACAAAGTCATGAAACACTTTTTACATCTTCCAAGAACCTCCACACACTGTTTTGGTAATCATAGTCTTGAGATGAAACAGGAAGAACACTGGTCTTCCCAGTTTATAGATTTAAAAAAAAATGTTAATACAAGGTTTTAAATAGCTTGCCCAAGTACATCTTCTTTCAGTTGGGGTCAGAGAGAGGATGGTGCTCATTAAAATTGAAGGTAGACGTATGCCTGCATCGTTTATCTGTTTCACCAGAACATACCTAGCAGAGTGCTGGCACATCATAAATATTCAATCATTTCAGTCGTTTATTTATTTGGACATGATTTACTGAGTATCCATAATGAAGGAAGAATAAAAGTCACCTGACCTAAGACCAGAGTTGTATCTTAAAGGTACAGTAGGAAAAACAATTTGAGGGTTTTGAAGGGGCGGGGGGTGGGAGGTCATGGAGCACTGGGTGTGGTGCAAAAATAATCAATACTGTTATGCTGAAAATAAAAAATAAATTTTAAAAAAAAGGTACAGTAGTAAATTCAGAATCAAAGTGTATAATGCCTTAGTGCAGCACCTAGATTCTCCCTTTAGGACTGAGGCAGTCCTTCCCCTGACTTACAGATCACAGTTGTGTCCCCCTACAGAGATTGACCTTGTCTAAATGAAATGGTTTTGACCAAGGTTACGTTTCCTCCTGGAAACAGCCTGTATCTAGTGACTAGTCAAATACAAGATTACAAAGCTTGGGCCCTTTGCCTCAATTTGGGAAATCTTTGAAGGATCGTTCAAGCTTTAATGCTCCGAGTGAGATCATCTGAGGCTGTTACTGCAATCACACCGCAGCTCAGCATCTTCTCTGCCTGGGTCTGTTGCCCTCACGCCCTCATAGGTGTTGTTTCTAAGTCTCCTCAACACACCTGCATCCAAATCTCCAAGCCTCTGTTTCGCCAGGATCCTGATCTGTGATGGTTGGTACCAGAGTTCTACAGGGCAGAATCTAAAATGAGATGTTCATTTCTGGATACATCCAGAGTCCCATTTGAACTTCAAGCTTCGGGTGCCTCTTGGTTACTTTGGGCTCTTCTGATCAAGAGATCAACACATAAAGAGAGGAGTCACTCTCCTAACAGTAGCAATAGGCCCTGAGAATTCAGGAAGAAGGAGGTCTATTTTTACATAGAAAGGACAGAGAATATGTCTGGGACACAGGTGATCCACTGGGACATCTGATAATCTAGTGGCCAATTTTAACAATAAATAGACAAGTACTACAGCCTTGGGCTGAGAAAAGTATGATGACCATAGGCTGATAGATGAGAGTCTGGTCATTCTTCCAGGTATGCCATCTGGATCACCCAAGTTGTCAACCAAGGGGAAGGGGAAGTCTCGAATGCACAGCTAAGAAGGGAAATGATGACTATTAGGTACAGCTTTGAATACCAACTATTCTGACTGGCACTACAGTTTTTTCAAACTTTCTCCTGAAAGTTTTCCAAGGAAAAGAAATCCGCCAAAATGAAGTAGCTCTTCCCAGATGGGGTGAATTTACTACACGAAGCAAGCAGATTTGAATGTCAGAGAGATAGACTTTGTTTGATTGTGTGGTATGCCCCCCAGACCTCTCTGAGGTTCAAATCATTTATTTTCTCAAGAATGCCCTTGACCAAAGGGAGCTGTTTGACCAAGTCCTTTCCCAGGGACAGACCATATCCAGTGATTGATCATTGCAAGGATACACTGCCTCAACGCCTTTACCCCATTGGAACACTACTTCAGAACTCCCTGCAGGCTGGCGGAAGCTACTGTTGCAACTCTGTCACACTTTGAGTCCTCCTTCTGTCCAGCCCCACTTCCCCTTTGCTACTCAATAAACTGCTTACAACCAAATAGCCAAATTAGTCCATCTCCCAGGGTACTTCACCTTTGAATCCAACTGGATATCATCTTATCTTTTATATTATACATGCTTTAATGGTTCACAATTTATTGGGCTTTTTTTTTTTTTCTTTCCTCTCGGTTAAAATTGTCGCTCAGGGGACAGAAGTAAAAGCAAGAATGCAAAATTACTACTTTTTTTTCCTCTAATGATTCTGGCTCTTGGGCTATGATCACCTCACTTCTCAGAAAACTGACTATAGCACTATTGAGCTTTAATTTCATCTTATGCAGTGGATTTTTTTTTACAACAAATATTTCATAAGGCTCATCTGCCTGCTGACTCAGAACCCATGTGGTAGCAGGTCTGACAAAATAGATTGTCATGATCTATTAAATCAATAATCCATGCAGTAAAGAAAATTTACACTATGAGTTCCACTCCACTCTCCAATATGCATCAGTACAAAGCTTGGGGGAAAAAGACCAGCTGTTGCAACTTGTGCATAAAGAGGTAATTTCTAGTTTGTTTTGTTTGTTTGTTTTTTTCTTATGTGATACTGGAATCACTAAGTGGAATTTAGTCCTAAATCATTCTAGTCAGTCATACCAAAATTTAGCATCACAGATCCAGAGAGACATCAAGTTGAATGGGACCTCAAGAGATCATTTCTTGCAGCCTGACTCAAAGCAAGGTTTGACTGGACTACTTCAAATATATTATTCTGTAAAGTGTTCTTACAGCTTTCAAACAACATACCCATTCTAGGACTCCAAAATCTTCATTAATGGTAAATTCTTCTGCATGTAATAACTTTTTTTCATTTTCCTATATTGAACAAATAATGTATTTGGCCAACATCTTCCTCATCATCTTTCCTATACTTGGAGAATAGAAAATACTGCTTCAACTTTTCTTTAATAAGTTTCCCTTAACCTGTCATTAGATCTTGTTTTCCAAGATTTCGTCTAAACTTTAAATCTTTCTGTTAAATATAGAGGAGTTAGAGAGAAAATTGACTTACTAAACAAAAATTAGTAAAGAGTCTTCACCAATGACATTAAATCTTATGACCACTAAACAAAGGTGATTAATTTATGGCTGACATAATTGAGTTATTAAATCCCCATTCCACACTATGGGGGTAATAAACAAGTGAACAAAAAAACAACACACTAAAGACAATGGACCAAACAATGTAGAAAAAGAGCTTGGGTCTCTGCTAGCATCTTTGAGAAACTGAATAAACAGCAGCAATAGCCTCTTTCCTGACTTCTTGTTATATGAAAATAATAGAACTTTGTTTCAGTTGCTATTAATTAGATGTTCTGCTACGTGCAGCCCATCACAATCCTAACTGACACCATAATTATGATGATGAGGTATTTATGATGTCACTTCTACAAGTGAAGTGCTCCCCAGCATCAATCCTCCCTTCTTAGTGCAAATGTTTAGTCAGTGTCTGCTAGTATCCATTTGTATCATTTTCATTAATGTAAACTATTTCTCAAACTCTGTAAGTTGTTTTCCCTTACTAACTGCCTAGCTGTATCACTCTTCTATGTTGAGGAGAGGACAGAAAATGACACCAATGATGGCGAGAGAGAAGGCATAGGGTAAATTACTGGGTCTTTGGTTTTAATGTTACCACATGCTAGTCCCGGGGATTTTGAATGAATTTATGTCATGCGGCTGGGTGAAGGGGTGGAGAGGGATATGGGCAAGGAGAAGAATCCTTAGTCATCTCAGGATCCAGGTGCAACTGAATTGTCCACCCCCATCCCCCCCCCGAGTGGGTATCTTATTTCCATTCCTTGCCACATGAAAAGTAATAAGGACATACACCGAAACCTCTCTCAAAATTATTTCCTGAAAGAAGAATTTCTGGCAAAGTCAGTTTCTTTCCCAACCAAGAAGATTTAGTTTTCAGTACCAAAGTTCTTTGTAACAAAGTTAGCAATCCATTGGGTGGTCCTACAGCTTCAATTCTAGCATCATAATGAATTTCCAGGTTTTACTTTTACGGCCATAGGAGTCAGACATTTGCACAACTCTTATATATGGCAATGCTATCAATAAGCTCAAAGTATTACCCTTCTTAATGTCACGAATACCATAACCACAACCACCACCAATTGATATGATATCTTCCTTTGTAGGGTGTTATTTATTTCCTGACTTTCTAGAAACAACCTACTTAATAGATGTGAAAATACATGACTAATGGAAAAACGTGTTTTTCGATGTTACTTTTTTTCAAATATTTACATAATTTTCTTTTAAAAATTACACAGAGACAACGATATTGAGAAAGATCAAGAAATCAAGAATAGGGAAAAATTATGCACCATGTAAATTCTTGATTATTTTAGCTTTATTGAAATATTTAATGTTCTTCGGTTTATGAAGGTATTGACTATGTCTCTGGAGCTATAAATAAGTTTTTAATGGGTTCAAATTTGAAGGGACTAGAGCTCAGTAGGAATTCTTCATCTGTGATATGGTTTTGCCATCTTAGACAAAGAATAATCTGTATTTCTTTGAGAATAAGACAGGCCTGGCCTCATTATAAAATGTACTGAGAATAATTCAATTATCTAAAATGTCCTATTCCTTGAAACACTGTTTCTAAACAAGAGATTACTATAAAACCACATTAAAAGCCATCTTAGAAATGTAGATAAGATTTTGAAGTTTATCCACCATGCCCATCATAATTGGAGCATGTAAGATCACTCATCAGTAGAGTGTCATCATTCATTCACCTGCTTTCTTTGGCTCTTAAATGGTCAGTACAACTCTCTACTTTCAAAAGTACAAGTATCTACTTTCAAAAAAAAATTGTAATTAGTGAACAAAAGATGCTAAACTCTACCAAGATTTGTTGGCAATTTGCTACATTCAGACCAACTTAAGCACAAGTTTGTACCTTGCCCAATTCTATCTAAAGACTACATAATGAAAAACCTTTTGACAAGTTGATTAATAATACTGAGCTGTTAAAGTTCAGCTGAGTGAGCAATTAAACATTCCAAACAGCAATGAACCTTCAGAAGGTAATTTATGATAATTTTATGCACAAGAGCTCAGTGGCTTTTTAATTTGATAGAATGTTAGTAGCACGAATTTCTAACAAGGGAGTGTCAGGGTTCCATACATCACTGAGATTACTTAAACATTTCAAACGTGGCTGATGAATGAAGTTTCTTGAGATGTGGGGAGATACAGAAGGTGTTGGAAGGTTGAGATTATTCATCATATCAATTATTGAGAGTGGATGCACTGACATCATACTCCCTGATCATATTTTATGTCCACAGTAAAGATAAGTCAAGCTTGAAATAACAGACTTTCCCAACTACCATCTCTGTAGGTAATTCAACTCCCTTAACTTCCTTCCCCTTCATCTTTACACCTTCTTTCAAACTCATTGCCCCTCTTCTAATTTAAATATCCAGACCCCTTTATTGAAAAAAATCATAGGGAAATAACTAAGAATAAAGATAACAATAGAAGAGCAAAAGTGGAAAAGGAAGAGAATGAGTACAAAGCAAGAATCGTAGATTCACAGAGTGAAAAAGAACTGATGGGATATACTAGTTTAATCCACTCTTTTCACTAACACACACATACACACACACACACACACACACACACACACACACACACCAAATTTGGAAATCCCTCTACTGCATCCTCAGCAATGACCATCCAGCTCTTCGTTAACACGTCCACCCTTGAATTAACACACCACATCTCTGGCAGCCCCTTTCCTTTGCAGATAAAAAATAACATGGTCTGTTTTAAGCAAAAATGAATTCCTCTTGCTTCAATTTCTACCCTAGAATTCTTGAATTTTAAAACCGGAAGACACCCTGGAGATCACTCAGGCTAGAGTTCTCACTTTTATTTATGTCATGGACCATTATATAGCCTGTTGACATGATTATTTGACCCACACATTTTTTTTTCTTTTCTTCTAAATTTAAATGAATTATTCACCTTGAAAAACCAAGCATTTTACATAAAACCTGGATCATCAACTTGAAAAGCTGAAAAATTAGAAGTTCTAGAAACACATGTTCCTCCATTCCCAAATAGCAATATTTGGCTGGAGCTTAGTTGCAGCTGCCCATTTAGAGGAAACATGTTCTCTTTAGCTCATCACAAGCCCTACCATCCCCTGTAGTCTTACACTTGGGCAGATTTAGTCATGTGCTATACCAGCCTGAACCATGTAGAAATCTGAGTTTGTGACCCTGATTTAGTTTGACCACTTTGTTTTATAATCAAGTAAATGAAGTCAGTAGCAATAATATGATCTTAACCAAGGTCACTAGCAAGTTAATGGTGGAACCAAAATCTTTAGCTCCTGATCCAGTGCTTACTTCATTAGATGGTAGTTTTAGCTTATCTTTCTCGTCACTTATATGCGTTTTCTTTTAGTGTAAGAAAGAGGAAAAAATACATTAATCTGACTGTAACACAAGTGATGCCTCTTTATCAATTTCCACTTACTGAAATAATAAGATGAACCTAGCTAAATTTAAACTATAAGCAAGTATTTTTTGACATATGGGTGTTTTATTGTCTATTCAATTCTCTCCATCTTTGATATAGTTTCCTGCCCTAAAATCAACGTAGCACATTAACTAGAAATTACATCACTTGAGTAATAACAACTATGGACTGTCTTTATACCTATTTCTGTTTCCTTCTAGATATGCTAGATAGCTACACAGCACATATCAAATGCTGACACAAAGTCAGTTATGTTTCTCTGCTACAAACACAGCGATTGAGTACAAGATCACCGAGACTATTTCCTACTGCTTTTATTTCATCAAATGGGTTGGAAAACAAAACCAAACAAATAAAAACAAGCTCATCTAACTATCATCTCTGCAGATGTCGTTTCTTGGTAATGTGCTATTATAATTCATGTCAGGTAAACAGTCTTGCAGATGAAGTCAGAATTATTCAGGCAAGTTTCTTCATACCCTGTAAAGCTGTCTCCCTCACATGGGAAACTTCCACAAAGACTACTTGTTTACAGAGACCATGTGCCTCATGATCCTCTTTTGTGTTTCTCCCTCCCTGGTACTGAGCATATGTTTTTAATGTTAACACTCCCTCATCTATAGAGACCATCTGCTTATTAAAAAGAGTGTTCTCCTCCCTTCTTAGCCAGCTTTTTTGCATGGTGAATCCTCTCTGCCAGTTCCACAGATTCGGGGAAATGAAAAAACGCTGTGGTCTCCAGTTCCAAATGAGAGGGTTTGGGGATTTAGGCGGCCTTTGCAGAAGGAGTGGAGGGTGCTTTTATGAAGTCCAAGAAAGAGAGGTATCACGCACCTGAAGCTGTGCATTTTCTGCTTATATAGCCTCTGGGTAAAGCTGGAGGGTCCTATTTCGAAACCCTGTATCACTACCACCTAACCCTGTGGTTCTTTATTTTCTATCTTTGCACCTATGCTCAATTTCAGAAATACTCTAATAATAAGACGGTTTCCCTGAACTTAATACACTTAACCTTGGAAGTTAAGTAGGAATTAGGCAGGCAGGTGACAGCTACAGGCAGAAAAATTTCCACAGGCAGAGACATAGTGTAAGAGCATGTGATATACAGTAGGACAAATAGCTTGGTATTTTTTTTTAAGATTTCCTTTATTTATCTGAGTGAGAGAAAGCATGCAAGAGACCATGAGCAAGGCGGGGGGGGGGGGGGGGTTGGAAAACAGAGGGAGAATCAAATTCTCTGCTAAACAGGGAGCTTGGTGTGGGGCTTGATCCCAGAACCCTTGGATCATGATCTGAGCTGAAGGCAGACACTTAACCTACTACCAAGGTGCTTGGTAGTAGATTAAGGGAGGTTCTAGATGAAAGTACCTTTAAGGTAGTAGATTAAAGAAGGCAGACACTTAACCTACTACCAAGGTGCTTCAATTGCTTCAATTTTTTAAAAACGTAGGGTATATCTAAAGGAAAACCAAGAAACAATGAAAGAGAACTAGAGGAAGACAAAAACACTGAGCATGAAAAACCTCACAGTTATTTAAGGTTGATTTGGCTTATAAGTCCTGAAGTTGAATTTTGATGCCCTAAATCTGGGGGATCTCAGTTCAAAAAATTGGAAAGGTCTGGACACCTGGGTGGCTCAGTCCGTTAGGTTTCTGACTCTTGATTTCAGCTCAGGTCATGAATTCAGGGTTGTGAGACTGAGCCCTGTGTCAGGCTCCAGCCTGGGTGTGGAGCCTGCTTAAAATTCTATCTCCTTCAGACAAACCAGAAGAGATTCTTAATCTCAGGAAACAATCTGAGGGTTGCTGGAGGGAAGGGAGGCAGGAGGGAGAGGGTGGCTGGGTGAGGGACATTGAGGAGGATTTGTGCTATGGTGAGTGCTGTAAATTGTGTAAGACTGATGATTCATAGACTTATACCTCTGAAACAAATAATATATTATGTGTTAATTTAAAAACTTAAATTAAATTTTAAAAAAGATTCTATCTCCTTCTCCCTCTGCCTCTCTCTCTCTCTCTCTCTCTCTCTCTCAATCCTCTTCTAAAATAAAAATAATAATAAATAATAATAAAAATAAGCATGAACTCTTTCTTTGAGTTTGTGTATCCAAGAGTACAGGAGTCCTTGGAAGAGGGTGGATTTGAGAAAGAAGCTTTATAGTGTGATGTGGTAAACTTTTCTCCCAGAGAAACAATTCCTACTAGTATTTGAAAGAATCTTCATAACTTAATTGGTAATTAGTAATGGGGAAAAAGGGCAGTGGTGAACAGCATGGAAAGGCAAGAAAGGGAAACATATCTCCTCTAGACTGAACTACCAGCTCCCCAGTCTGGAAGGAGAGACATGGCCAGAAAATGGCAGGGAAAGCAAGCTTCTGGCATGCAAGAGCTCTCTCCTCCACCTGGAAGATTATAATAAAGACAGGAGAGGAACTGAAGAAGTATCAGTAGTTAACATGCCCAAATGCTTGACTGCCTAAATTGATATATTTTTGAGTAAAAAAAGACATAATTAATAATTTGGGGACAATAGCTATAAATTAGACCGTCCTGGGCACAGCAGGACAAATTATCATGCTATTTAAAAGACACCGAGATTTAAAAGACTTTCTTCCAATTGATCCCTCTTCACTGAGTACTCTGCCTTCCCTCTCTTATTCCCAAGCTTCCCTGACTTAATGGTTAGTAGCACCATCCACCAGGTGACAAAAACTAGAAATCTGATTCTTAATTTCTCTCCCCTCTAATGCTACTCCCTCATTTAACACCCTTCAAGGTTTCAAGCACGCCCACTCCTAGAAGAAAAGTCACACTCCTTATCACAGGCTTGCATGATCTTGCACCTCACCTTCCTCTTGAACTTCATCTGATGTCATTTTCTGTCTTGTCTCTCTATCCATCTGGCCTTTTTGTTTCAACAATCAGGGTTTTTTTGTTTTGTTTTTTGTGTTTTGCTCAACAACCAGTTGAGCATTTATCTGCTTTGTGGTCTTTACCCCACTTTTCCCTGTGCCCATTATGTACTTCTCCTAATTCTTCATATGCCCAGCTTCTCATTCTATATCTTAGCCCAAACATCTTCTAGAACATTCTTGACCCTCACCTAAAGAGGGTCTCTTTTCTTCTACACACACAAATATCAGAGCAGCCTGTTTTATTTTATTCACAGCAATTATCATACTCTGAAATTATCTTGTTTGTCAAGCTAGCTCTTTTGTATAAAAACAGACAGGCCAATAGAGCAGAATCAAGAGCCCATAAATAAACCCACATATACACAGTCAACTAATATTTGACAAGAAAACCAAGAATGCTCAATGAGGAAAAATAGTCTTTTCCAAAATGGTCCTGGGAAAATTGGATAGCCACATGCAAAAGAATGAAATTGGACCTCTACTTTGTACCACTCACAAAAATTAACTCAAAATGGATTAAAGATTTAAATATGAAACCTAAAAACAAAACTCCTAGAAGAAAACATAGGGAAAAGTCTCTTTGACATTGATCTTGGTGACAATTTTTTGGATATGACAACAAAACAAGCAACAAAAACAAAAATTAACAAGTGGGACTACATCAAACTAAACGTTTCCACACACCAAAAACGAAACAAACAAAAACAAAATCTCCACAATCAACACAATAAAAAGACAACCTATGGAACCAGAGAAAATACTTGCAAACCATATCTCTGACAAGGGGTTAATATCCAAAACATACAAAGAAATCAAACAACTCATTAGCCAAAAAAAAAAAAAAAAAAGTATATATCTGACTAAAAAATAAGCAAAGGACTGAATAGACATTTTTCCAAAGAAGACATACAAATGGCCAACAGGTCTATGAAAAGGTGCTCAACTCCACTTATCATCAATGAAATGCAAATCAAACCACAGTGAGATATCATCTCACACCTATTAAAATGGCTTTTACTAAAAAGAATACAAGACAACAAAAGCTCCTGAGGATGTGGAGAAAAGAGAATCCTTGTGTATAGTTGGTAGGAATGTAAACTGGAAAAACCACTGTGAGAAACAATATAGAGATCCTCCAAAAAAAATTATAAATAGAACTATGACACAATCCAACAGTCCCATATCTGGGTATATATCTAATATAACTAATATATCTAATATTTATATATCTGAGTATATATGAAGTCAGTATCTCAAAGAGATAGCTGCATTCCCATGATCACAATAGCCACAATAATCTAAGTATCTGTCAATGGATGAACAGAAAAATTTGTGGTATATATATATGCAGTGGAACATTTTTCAGCCATAGAACAGAAGCAAGCCCTGACATTGGCAACATGGATGGACCTTGAGGGCAGACATTACATAAGTTTAATGAGTCAGACAGAAAGACAAATACTACATGATATACTTATATGTGGGATCTAAAACAAACAAATGCACAGAAAGAAAGAGTATAGTTTGTGGTTTCTTGGGACTGGGAGGGTGGGAGAAATGAGAGATGGTGGTCAAGGTTATAAGAGGAACAAGTCCTAGGGATATAATTAATGTGTAGCATGATGACTAGAGTTAATAATACCATACTGTATACTTGAAAGTCACTAACCCAGTAGATCTTAAATGTTCTCACCACACATACACACACACACACACACACACACACACACACACACACACATCTTGAATGGTAACTGTGAGGTAATGGATGTGTTAACAAAGCTTAATGTGGTAATCATTTCACAATAAAAACATGTATCAACACTTACACCTTAAACTTACACAACATTATATGTCAATTATATCTAATAAAGCTGGGAGGAAAACTGTCATAATTTTTTTTTAAGTTAGTTCACTTGTATATTGTCTGTCTCTCCCAATGATAAGCAGAAAACAATACTCTTTTGTCCATGCTAAATTGTCAATGATGTAGTCTAGTTCCCAGCTCTTGGAAGACACATATTAAACTTTTTATTTGAATGAATGTGAAATCATTGAATAAGGTCTAAGCTATTTTTCCCCCATTAGAACCTATCAGCATTAATCAAAACAAAGAGGAGAAAAGGAAAGATAATGAGCCCCAGTTCTGTACACCCAAAAATAAAACAAGATCAAACAAACCTCACAGAACAAAGTTTTTAGACTTTCCCTTGAGTATGCTTCAGGACTTTCAATCTCCTGCTGAAGAAGTCACCTCCTAAAGGATTATGGATGGGGACTTGTACGGGGTCCATTCAAAGGCTTCCCCTTTAACTCCTAGAACTTCTCTCCCGCTGTCTCTAGTCTTTCCGAGATATCAGCTTGATATACTTTGAATATGGCTAGGAACCAAAATTGGGCCTGCTGGTGGATTTCTCATAGCTCCGGGCTAAACATCTTTAGTTATCTGACAATCAATATGCACAAATGTAATTATTTGTTTTCTAGGACTTAGATGAACAAGATCATTCTAAATTCTTGTGTTATTAATACATGGTAATGAAAGTGAAATATTAATGACTTAGTCAAGTGTATTAAGAATTTGAAGTGCTGTGCAAACTGAAAACTTGCATCTTAGAGGGGAAAAAAAGCTCAAATGCACCAGATGGCTTAGTGACAGCCATTTCATTTAGTGCAGCTCAGCAGATATGTTTGATAGCCTTCAGGAAAGACCATCAACTATGCAAAAAAGGGTGCTGCACCTGATTATCTGGGAAGGCCATGCCTAAAGATATCAAAACAATGTGAACTGTGCTTCTTTGTGTCTCAAATGTGCAGCTCTGAATGAGATATTAGGGTATCTCTGGTCATCAGTTAACTGCATTGGCAATGCCTGCTGGTTTGCCCCCTCCCCCACATACTGGGAGGAGCTGTCATATCTATGGCTGTCCTTACAGTAATGATCTTTTTATCTTAAATCATGATGGAATAGAAATAGCCCCAGACTAGGAGTCAGCAGAATCGAGCTCCATGCCTAACCATGGAGCAGCTGAATGTCCCTGAGCAAGCAGTATCATGCTTTTGGGTGGAAGTTTCCTCATCTCCAATCTGCAAATGGTAAAGCCTTCCTTCCTACCTCTCTGGGATTGCTGAAAAGATTTAAAGAGATAGCACTTTATAATAAATAAACAGACTATGCAAAAAGCAGAGGATGAAGTTGTTTTGAGTCTGGATTTACTTTCTTGACTGTTAACATTTTTGTAACTGAATTATTCATACTTATGTAAGAAGCATATCATTCAATTATAGTTTCTTCTTATAGAAAATATTTACTCAAGGATTGCCCTTCTTTTATTTATGTTGGGGGGATGATCTATATACTAGGTATATACTTGCCAATTTTGTATTTCCGTGTACTATCATTAATTCTGTCTGATAATTTCAAGATTAAGAGCACTGAGGTAAAATGACAGAAGATATCTATGTATATATGTATATATATATATATATATATATATATATATCCGCATAATTAACATTTGAAAAAAGAAAAAGAAAGAAAGAAAACCACATAATTAATTAACATTTTCCCCAGTCTGATGCCATAGCTAAATATCCACAAAGCACAATTCTCACCCATTATCAAGAATGCAGAATGCTGATTTGCCACAGACCAAATGGAAAGAATCGGTCCAGGACACACGACAGAGAAAGGAAGGCAATAATAATTAGAGGAATAATTCCTACTTTTTCCAAAGCTAGAACGCTTCTCTTCCTTATGCTTTATTTGATTCTACCAACTCTATGGAGAAGATACCCTTTGAGTCAGGAAGTACTGACCTAACAGGAGACTCCCAAAGAACTGTAACTGAGAAGCTAAAACTCCTGTCATCCACCAGTAGAGAAACCTAGTGGCTTAAAGAGTAAAGATCAATGTGTTTAAAGAACTGACAGCATTTTCTCACTAGCCGACACCTATCTCCCATTTCCAATAAATCACAGCCAACAGTTACCAGTGGGTACTACCAGGGAGGTTCAAAATGCAGAAATTCTGATAGTTCAATAGCAATTTTTGTTTGCTAATCTTTAATTCCCTTCTCTTTGTTAAATTCTGCTTCTCATTCTGGAAATGTGTATTAGATATTCTGAATTTTCATCACCGGGTTATTTCCTCTGGCTCTGTCTTAATCCTCAGTTTGTTTATTTATCCATCCAACAAGTATTTATTTAGAGCCTGCTATGTACCTAGCACAGGTCTGGACACTAAAAAGGATATAGATGAACACGACATCTTTACTCTGAAGGGTCTTATATCTGAGTTAGTGTTAACATCATTCAAACATCTTTAATGATCTGATCATCAACATACATAAAATCATTACTCTGTTATTATCAGGTTCAGAAAGGCTATGCTTCAGTAACAAATAAAAATGCAAATCTCAGTGGCTTAACACAGTAATGAAGGTGTATTTCTCATTTATGTCATAGTCTGATACAGGTTGCATGGCTATTCTACGATAGTCTCTCCCGTTGAAACTCAAAACAAGACTGCTTTCAACTCAAAACTCTGTCATCTCAAAGTCTTTCATTTCTAGTCACAGTAATTTAATGTACATCTTACTATCTCCTGCCTCCAACCAGAATGACACATTACTTCTGTTCATATTATATTAATGAAAATTAGTCACATAAGCCCACCCAAAAGCACGAAGTGGGGAAATATGGAGGAGCATGTGAAATTTGAGTAAGTACCACCATTCACAGAGTCTTCTAAGGGAAATACAAACAAGTCCTAAATATATGTAGATTATTAATGCCCCCATGTACGCTAATTCCTAGCATAGTGGTTGATACATGGCAGGTACTCAATACATTTCTTAGGAATATTTGTAGCAAAGAGTAAATGATATCATGGAACATCAAAGATAAGACAAACACCAAAGATGAGCATAAGTGAAAAGTTACTTAAAAATACAAGAGAGGGGTGCCTAGGTGGCTCAGTGGGTTAAGTGTCTGCTTTCCGCTCAGGTCATGATCCCAGTGCCCTGGGATCAAGCCCCACATCAGGGTCCCTGTTCAGCAGGGAATCTGCTTCTCCTCTCCCTCTGTCTGCTGCTCTGCTTACTTGTGCAAGCTCTCTCTATCAAACAAATGAATAATAACTTTAATTAAAGAAATGCAAGGGAAACAAACACTATACCACTTTATATTGTCCTTAATAGGGCAGGTAAATTGTAAGGATTACAGGTACTTAAGAGTAGTGAGCAACCACCTTGAACTGGAATAGGCAAAAATGTTTTGTTTTGTTTTGTTCTGAAATGGTGGGCTTGATTATAGAAATGGTAAAGATTTAGACAGAGAAAAAGGTAAAATCTGGTAAAGATCTTTGTGATCAAAGACATACAAGAAGGCATATGAGAAGTGTGTTTGAGATCAGTAAGTCCATGATCTGCAGAAAAACTACCATGAGAGAAGGCTGGAGAAGATTCAGAAATTTGAGCTTAAATGATATACGTGATAAACATTTTGGACAAAAGAGTAGCAACATAGAGGTCACAGAAGGTAATTTTGGTTTCTGCTGCTGTTCTCAAGCCCATTCTAGATTCTTGGGCCTAAGTCCTGCCTCAAAATAAAACAGGAGGCTAATTACAAAGAAAATGTAAAGTCCTGCACTAAACCAATGGAAAACAATTGCCCAGCATTGTGTCAATGTCAAATTCTATGGTCTAAGAGGAATAGACTATGAAATTGGTGTAGCAAACTTTGGTTAATATCGAGAACTCTGAGCATTTAGGGAGGACAAATAATTCAAAGATATGAATTGAAGTTAGAACTGAGCTGGGTGCCTTAGTCAAACAGGATACATTGTTTAATTACTTAGAAAAATGATTTATACATATGTATAATTTATTTACTATACTGAAAATATTTCTTTTGGAGGGGAATGGGTATAGATAATTGGGCTAATATAGGTATTTTTGTAGAAAGTTTGTTTTAAAAATCAGATTTGAAAAAAAAAAATTGAACCATGGGAGTGACTTTTCAGTTCACAAGCATATTCTGTAACTGTTTCCTATAAGTGTTTTTTTTTTCTGATACATTTAAATATGGTTCTAAATGTAAATATTACACTTTGATATTTTAAAAGTAGTTTGCGAGCATTTGGTTACAAAATTGATCACTGCCAACATTGTTCAGCTTCATGTTATTAACCCTAAAATAGGCAAGTACTTTGTTGGAAGGGGTCAGCTCAGACATTTGTAATCAAGCCACATCATACTGAATCTCATAAAACTACTTATTTTACATAAGGAAAAAAATATTTTCAGTAGGAAGAATGTGACAAAACATATCTCAGTAATGAACAAATAACAGGCCTGAATCCATTTAGCCAATATTCTGTTCATAATCTAAAATAGTGGTTTTCAAACTGTGGGTGTCATCCAATTTGTGAGCCATGAGATCAGTTTAGTTGGTCACAGTTACCTTGTTGAGAAAAGGAACACAGTAGGATAGATCCAAACAACCCAAGTATTAACAACTGGTATTTATGAAAATTTTGTTTTGTTAGTTATATATGTGTGTATATTGGGATGCAATATAAAATTATTTCTTACTGTAGGTCAAGATCAAGAAGTTTAAAAATCACTGGCTTACAGGCAGTATAGAAAACATAGATAATTTTAAAGATTCATGTCAAAATAAGAAAATATTAGTAATCATTGTGATTATAGCATAGAATCACATCCACAAAAATATATTTCTTAAGGATGTTAGGTAGATCCTGAGAGCATCTGAGTATTTCCTAAACATCTGTACAAAATTTTCTTAGTTGTTCTAAGTCTATCCCTTCTTGGCAGAGAAGAAACAAGCCTGGGATTAAATGGTTCTACTTTAGCTATTATCCTTATTCCATTTGTTCCTAGCAGAAGACCCATTCTCTCTAGTTCTTCTTGTTCTGAGCATAACTGAAACCACACTTTTGGGTTTTGTTTTTATTTTGTTGTTTTGTTTTGTTTCTTTAAAGACTTTATTTATTTAATTGACAGAGAGAGATCACAAGTAGATGGAGAGGCACGCAGAGAGAGAGTGGGGGGTGGGGAAGCAGGCTCCCTGCTGAGCAGAGAGCCTGATGCAGGACTCGATCCCAGGACCCTGAGATCACGACCTGAGCCAAAGGCAGCGGCCTAACCCACTGAGCCACCCAGGCGCCCCTGAATTTGTTTTTTTGGTCATCCACTTCCTCATCTGACTCCATTCCCTCTGCCTTTAGTTTCCTGTTCCCATTCTAACTGATTTGTGTCTATTTCCATGTCAATTCTGGGTCAGGTAACCTTTCCTCCGCTTTTGGCTAATGACTATTGGAAAGATGGATTCATTTGAGGTCTCCCATGCAGCAACAGTAAATTATTTAGCTCTCTCCCCTTTTCCTCTTTGTCATTTACCAATTTCATACCAGCAGATGGTTTCACTTGTTTGAGGGTGTTTTGCTGAGCAAACTTGAATCAACTTTCCCAATATTTCCCACCCACTATGGCTACATCTCACTGACATTACTACAACAAATCTCTTACCACACCACTACAGCTTTATTCTCCACTGACCTCTGGTCTAATTCGTTTTTTAAATGTCCACTCTCTCTTAGTTCTTGGGCATGCTCTTGGCCTTTTGGCAAATCCTTCATTTTCTCCTGCCTCCCTTGACCTTTCCCTTGGCATCCATGCATGATTCTTTATTCTTCAGTTCAATTTGAGCATTAAAGCCCTGTAGCTATTCCTTGCATAACAGTTCCTTCAGATTCTAGTATAGATTACACAGCTTTTCTCTTGACATTATTCTCTACTGACCTCTTTGCTTCCAAAAAAAATGGTGACCTAGTTGAAGTAGACCTTTTATGAAGACAGTTTTCTATATTTCTGAGATATTAGATGCTATCCTTGAGGTTATTTCAAGGTTATTTTACAAGGTGATGAGCAAAGGAGTTGCTGTATAATAAACCTGGGTTCCCTCACTGTAATAGGACAGTTTATTCTAATTTGATGAATTTTAGAATTCTTATCATTTTTTCCTTTATATGAGGCAAAAAAATGTTAATGATTTTTTAAAGTCTATTCTGCCCTCACACAGCAAAGTATTGCTTTCTTTTCCATTTCTCACTGGGAAATGCCATTGAACACTGCAATGGCTCTGTCAGCAAAGGGGTCGATGACATTTCAGCACAGAATCACCACCAGCTTAGGAAAAGTAATCCAAAGCAGATTTTACCAAACTGCTGTTTCCCCCTTTCCTCCTTTTTCTAAATGAACCCTATATTCCCCCTTGCTTGGGTGCCGTTTCCTCAAACCCAATGCTCTCACACACCTAAGATCACTCTGGCAAAAGATAAATCTGAGAGCCTAATTTGTACTACTATGGTACTGAGTTACATGTTATCTCTCACTAAAGAACCTACTGGAAGAAGGCAATATTTAGTTCAAATATATTAATCTCATTGGGAAACTCAGGCTCTCTGAAATGTGTGTCAGGAGAGAAAATAAAAGCAGAGGTGACTGGCAAATTGTACCTTGTAGGTGACTGGTTTTTGTATCTTCATATAGGTCTGAGCGAGAGCCCAATTTGGAAAAAATTCTTGTTTTACTTTGTCTCTAAAGATATTCCTCTTCTAGGGAGTTCGCATCTCCTGTCAGGCAGAGGCTGCCCTTTTCCCATTGCTCATTGCCTCTCTACAAAAATAAAAGCAGAGCCCAGAAACACTCACCATCTACTTTGGGATCTTCGAATGTAGACAATAATCAACTACAGAGACTTAACTGACATAGTTCCTGATTACTAACTCTGCCACATTTTTATTGTTTGATAAATTTAAGAAAACATACTAAAGTAAAAGGGATGTGAAATCCAGATTTATGGGTTTTTGAGAAACCCTTGCCCATTTCAAACATGAAGGACTTAATTTACATGTTGTTTAGCATAAGATAGAATGACATCAGGAGAGTCTCAGGGATTAGCAGTTTTATTTTTTTTTTATTTTTATTTTTTATTTTTTATAAACATATATTTTTATCCCCAGGGGTACAGGTCTGTGAATCACCAGGTTTACACACTTCACAGCACTCACCAAAGCACATACCCTCCCCAATGTCCATAATCCCACCCCCTTCTCCCAACCCCCCTCCCCCCAGCAACCCTCAGTTTGTTTTGTGAGATTAAGAGTCACGGATTAACAGTTTTAAATTCCCATTGTGGCCTAGGTATTAGCAGTACCTTACTGCCATCCTTCTTTAATAGAAAGTTACAAGTTTCCAGAATTCGCAGGTGTCTGGTTGGCTTCTATCCAGGACATGAGTATAGAGGAGAGGTAATCAATATGCCCTAGCCTGTCCCACAAGGTTTATTTTAAAGATTACTTTGAGTTATGGTAAGGTCTTTGTGAAATAGATCATCCTTACAGAGTCAAGCAGATCCATGGAGGTGTCCTGGATGGGTCTTTAGGGAACTAGAGCAAAATGTCAAGAAGCCCTCGAAATCTCTGTTTTTATTTTATGAGGAGTAGGAGGTCGATAGTAGTGATTGGTAGAGCTCAGTTGATGAAAAGGTCCATAACATGGGAGGAAGCTTCCAGGCGTGATTGGCAGAGGGACCATCCGGGTTGCTGGTTAGAGGCAAGAATTAAAGTTGCATAAGCAACATGAGCTAAGCCCAAACACTGGGTAATCTAGAAATAGCCTTGTCAGAAAAGCCATGCTAGAGAGAATTACAGAAATCAATTTTGGTTGCAAGCAAAGCCTTGTTTAAAATTTCAGCTTGCTAGATACTAACAACTATGAGAGGTTTTTCGATTCAAGAAAATTGGAGGCAAATGCTTTGGGATACTACTGTGTGATTGACATGGCTAAGTTCCAGGAGAGAATTGTAGTGTCTTTATAATGAAGTTTGGGAAATCTTCACATACTGCTACACTATAGTAGTAGTTTTTATCACTCTAAATATTACTAGTAGGTGAAATAAAAGTCTTTATGAAAATTTTTATAAATTGTATTACTGATATTGGTGAAGAGTTGCTATCAGTTTATTTCAGTATTAATTTCTCTGAAGTAGTAGAGTCTTCTTTTTAAGTAAGTCAGTGTTTGTGACAGGTGACAGTAAATTCTGTGACAACTAAAAAACTTTAAGTAACCGACAACAATTTAATAGGACTGCTTATAGTGGTGATGAGAGAAACAGATGGAAACTACTGGAAGTCCATGGGGCCTATGAACCTGATCAGATAAAATAATCACAAAGGTCATTTGACAAAAGGTGCTAACTCCTCATATGCTCTGGATCCTGAGGGAGATTTCTTGGCTCTGTTGGGTTTTTTTCTTGCTGTTGTTGTTTTTTCATTTCTTCTTTTTTGAACCATAGTGAACAGACGGTGTTATATTTGTTTCAGGTGTACTATATAATGACTCAACTATTCATACATCACTCAGTGTTCATCATGATAAATATATGCTTAATTCCCTTCCCCTATTTGACCTATCACCCAACCCAAATTCCCCTCTGGCAACCACCAGTTTGTTCTCTGTATTTAAGAGCTGTTTTTTGTCTGACTTATTTCACTTAGTATTATGCCCAATAAGAAGTTAATACCCAAAATATGTAAAGAATTTATATAACTCAACACCAAAAAGACAAATAATCCAGTTTTAAACATGGGCAGACAACGTAAATAGACATTTTTCATAAAAAGATATACAAATAGCCAACAGACACATCAAAAGATGTTCAACATCACTAATCATCAGGGAAATGCAAATCAAAAGCACAATGAGATACCACCTTACCACCTATCAGAATGACTAGAATGAAAAAGACAAGAAATAACAAGTGCTGGTGAGGATGTGGGAAAAAAAATCACCCTCGTGCATTTGTGCTGGGGAGAATGCAAATTGGTGTAGCTACTGTGGGAAATAATTTAGAGGGTCCTCAAAAAATTAAAAATATAATTACCATATAATCCAGTTAATTTCATTACTGGATATTTACCCAAAGAAAATGAAAACACTAATTTGGAAAGATATATGTACCTCTATGTTTATTGTAGCATTATTTACAATAGCCAAGATATGGAAACAACTCAAGTGTCCATCAATGGATGGACGGGTAAAGATGAGAGATACATATATAATGGAATGCTATCTCAGCCATAGAAAAGAATGAGATCTTGCCATTTGCAATGATATGGTGGACCATATCTGTTGTCCTTACTTAACTACTTCTCCTCTCTGCCTTCAGTGCTTACACTTATCATTCAACTTATAAATTCTTCACTTGATCCTGCCATTCCTTCTAAGCATGGGGCCATTTCATAAAAAAGTCTGCCCCAACTTCTTCATTTTCATCTTCAATGTAAGCACTTAACTGCATTGCAATCTGGCCCTTATCCCATTAATTTCACTGCAACCAAATTTCTCCAGCCTCACTAATGATTTCTTCTACTTCTTACTGCTTCAAATTCTGTATGACATTTAATGTTTTGATTACCTGCCTCCCTTTTAAGAAGGTGTTCTCATCTAACCTTTGTAATTGTTCTTTATCTGTTTCTTGTTTAAATCTTCTAGAGGGGGTCACGTGGATGGCTCAGTTGGTTAAGCCACTACCTTCAGCTCAGGTCATGATCCTGGAGTCCTGGGATGGAGTCCCATATTGGGCTTCCCCTGCTTTGTGGGGAGCCTGCTTATCTCTCTCTCTCTGCCTGCCCTGCTGCTTGTGCACTCTCTCTCTGTCAAATAAGTAAATAAAATATTTTATAAATAAATAAATAAATAATTCTATCTATCTTCTTGAGGTCCCCCACTTCCAGCCCCCAGCTATCACTCAAGTTTGTCTTTGACCCTATACTAACTGCCTCTGCTTTCTCTCCTTCATAGAGCTCTTGAGACTTCAACCATCATCCTTATCTTCCAAATATTATATGCCAACTAATACATTTCATACATTTCTATCTAATTAATCTTCAAATACCAGTTCTTTGTTTATGTTGCTCTCCATTTTAAGAGCCAACAATGGTGCCTGGAATCTTCCTTTCTATTACAGTGGTTTCCTTATTCCCTTAACTATTCTTTATTATCATTCTCTGCTCCCTGAAACACTGTCCCCTATTTTTGCCATTAATACAAATTCTGTTCTTCTCTGCCCAACCTCTACACTTGACCTCTTCTATGCAGCATGTTCTGACCAACTCTAGTCCAACAATAATATTGCTTAATTAAACTTTTCTATGTCACACAGTATAAAATTGCATTTTATTATCTTTTCTATTCAGATCATCAATCTCGAAATATAATATACTGTATGATTCCACTCATATGACATTTTCAAAAAGACAAAACTATAGTCATAGAGAACAGATTAGTGGCTGCCAAGGGAGGGGGTGAATATAAAGAGATAGCATAGTGAGCTTTTGGGGGTGATAGAACTGTTCTCTATCCTGACCATAGTGATTGTTACATAAATCTATTCACGTGTTAAAATTCATTGAACTTTACCCCCCCCAAAATCCATTTTACTGCATGATCACTTGAAAAATATAATTTATAAGAAACTTAGGGTATGGGTAATGTTTCATCTCTTTTTCATATTGAAAACTTTGGAATTGAAAGGAGGCATGAAAATAGTAAGCTGGTCTGTGGATAAGACTTTGAAAAATCAGATTTATCCTCCGAGTTATGCATGCTTCTATAAGGAGGGCAGCAGCACACATGTATTAGCCATAAATATGAAGAGAAATCATAAAGTAAAACAGTATTTTATAGTAAGTGCCACTCAGCCAATGTGATAAATGGGCAAAAAAGTAGGCTTCCCATAATACCTTCTCTGGAATTGTAGCTATGCGTGAATGAGACAGTAAAAAACTACAGGTTAAGATATAGGCACAACGTGGGATGCCTGGGTGGCTCAGCTGGTTGAGAGTCAAACCTGATTTTGGCCCAGGTCATGATCTCTGGGTCATGGGACTGAGTCCCAAATCAGGCTCCGTGCTCAATGTAGAGTCTGCTTGAGATATTCCCTCTTCCGTTTCCCCTCCCCCTACTGTCACACACACACACACACACACACACACACACTCTTTCTCTCTCTCTAAAATAAATAAAATAATATTTTTCCAATGATACAGGCACAAAACATCAACTCTAAGGATGGCAGAATTTAGAAGAATCCCAGGTCACAATATTTTCTCTTAACTCTAGGCCATTAATACCTAGTAAAGAGTCCAATTTCATCCAGATTTCATAGCTTCTCTGTGTTTTTACTTCCTATCTTGATAGAAACAATGGTCATATTTGTACACAGCCAAAGAACAAATACAACAACGACTCATTTCACAATTCACGCAGTTGACTTCATGTATTTTTGATAACACTATCATGTTTCTGAGTTATTAATTTTTCTCCTATGCAGTTTGGGATCCAGTAGGGGGCACGGGGATGTATATCATCTTGACTATCATTTGATGCTACTTTCATAGCTAAATGCCTGACTCTGGGTGAGCCTTAGCGAAAATCTCATTCTCTGGAAGGTTTTTTTCTAGTCTTTTATAATCTTTATCAATCAAAAGTTACCATCTCAGGGGCCATGCCTTCTTTGCAGACGCTAGAACTCCCACAATTCTTTGTTAAGCAGAACTCCTTTGACTCAAGGCATGATCAATATATCTTAAAACTAGAGTCAGTTTCCTTTGTTAGCTACAACAATTTCTCTTATTGCCATTCACAGCTGGAGACTTTCTTATTGAAATGTAATCAACACCATAATAGCCTTGGTATGCTCAAAGTTTCCCATGATCCCTTCAGAGGCCTTGAAGCACTCATCCTTTAGGAAGGCTGGATCATGCATAACACTATGTGTAACATCTATTGCAATGGCCCCTGGCTCTCTGTGGGATATCCCAGATATTACGGGATGGAAACTGGCCCCTCCTAAAGCGTCTCATCCAAGATGCTATTCAAGGTTCGAATGTTTCCCTTCAAGGAACAAAAACAGGTTGGAACATAATTTCTTTTACAGAGACTGGGTTCAATAGGAGAGAGCTCTAACACCTGTAGGATGCCCTATCCCAGGGTTTTGGGCTAGGACTCCTAATATGTCAAGGAGGCCAAGCATATCAGTACTACCTGCCTCCTCTTCTTCAAGTACTACTGCTGCATTCATATAAGCACTATCTTCAACCCATTTTCTTAAAAAATTCTATGTCTGTTGAGAAAGGTTTACTTAATTACCTTCAGTCACAATCTTTAAGGAGTTTAACAGACTCTTAATTCTGGCAGGCTATATAACTCCTTTAGACAATGGTTTTGGAAACATGAAGCAAAAAAGTTAAACTAGAGAGCACAACTTTGGGATCATTCTTAGAGCCCCACCACTCACAGTAAAACAGACTCCTAAGTTTTCAGGTAGCACCTTCCCAGCCCAAATGTTGAAAAATGAGCTCAACCATCATGGAAGTAGAAGGATATCAAATGGACAAAATTAGGGTAAACTTAATGCTAAACACCCCATGAGCAATCTTTAACCAATGAAGGTTGAAGAACCACCTTTCAGAGGGAAAATTCTGAAACATATTTCATATAGCTTCAGAGTTCCCCAGCAAGAGTGAGCCCCAACTGCCCACAGTGGAAACCCACTCACCAATATAATATATTCTTTTTTGGCTTCTCTTTCTTCCTTCTCTCATTTCTTCACTCACAATGCTTCCTAGCATAATCTTCAAAAAATAAAAAACTCCTTATATTCAATCCTTGTAACAGAATTTGTTTTTGGGGAAACCCAATATAATACTATGTCTGTGACTCAGATATAGAATCTCTACGATTTCAATCTGCCAGGCTTTCTGCTAATCAGACTTGATTTATTTTTATTCAAAGAATATTTACTGAATGCCTAGAAGACAACAAGCAATTTAATATTATTATACATAAGACATCACACTTATGGAATTCTTAGATTAAAAAGAGAAATAAGATCTGCAAACTTAAAAATTTGTATTAGAATGTGTTACACAGGAGTAATAAGAAAGAGCTTAGAGAACAGAATAGAAAGACTGAAGGAGGTGACATTGGACCTGGACAATAAAGGACAACAGGATAAAGACATGGAAAAGTCCTGAAAGTGTCTGCTGGACAAAAGGAAAGATGAGAGAAGACTGAGTTGGGAAAGCTTAGGGTGTATATGAGAAACAGTGAGTAGTTCCATTTGTTCCAAGAACAATACTGTGTAATACGGATAAGTAGGAAGATAAAGATGAAAAGGTAGGATATTGTCAGATCATCGATTCTTGGTTTAAGTATTTTATTGAGAAAGCAATGACATGCCATTGTAATTTTTTGGAAAACATAACAATATTTTATCTTTTTTGTCCAGTTCAGGTACATCTACCTTTACCCCCTATACCAATGTCCCTACTACTCACTCTATCTAGAATTTGCTTTTTTCTTTCATAGTACTATTATAATACAGTGTTGTTTTTATTAATTAATTAATTTATTTAATTTCATTAATTTTTTATTAATTTTGTTTTTCTCTCCCTTAGTGAAATGTAAGTTCCCAAGAAACCTATTTAATGTATTAATGTATTAAATATATTTAATATATCAGTGCTTTTCATGGCATCCTGCAAATAGTAAGTACTTAATTTAAGTTTTGTTGAATAAATGAATGAATAAGTGATCATGTTTTTTGTGGTATTGATACTTCATCTGATATTTCTCTGACAGAGGCTTTTCATTTTCTCCTCTCCTCATACAACCAGTATGTTCAAACACAAATCAAACACACAATACTTAAAGTATCCTATGGTTCCCAGACTCACACAAACAACTATAACTTAAATTATGGCTCTCTGTGATTTGAGAGTGCACCAGGAGACCCATCTGGCAGGCTCTAATACTATCTTTAATCAAACCTGAACAGAGAATTTGGCTGTTTATTCTACTGGTACATCTCAAGCCCCAGACTTTGGTTGAGGGCATGGCTGGTTGCAATGCAAAGCTGGTCCTTCCACAAGGTAGGTTGTTCCTCCCACGCCACAAATTAGCCCAAATGAGAACAAGGGAGAAGAGTGGCATGTCTTTGTTCTGTCTGGCACAAGTTTTGATTGTTCTAACCAGGCCACTATCTCTATAAGTTTCCACACCTCTTGGTTAGAACACAAATTCTTGTGTTTTGATGTTAGGAACTAAAAGAGTACCCATTAGACTGAGATGGCCGTTATACCATAACAGCCCATGCAAACAAAACAAAATCTGAACATGTAAAAGTATCAAGGATATAGAATCAAAAACTAAGAGCAACCAATCACAGCCAACTAAGCTTTAACCTATACTTAATCATATAATTTCCTTTCTTTGCCTCCATAGCTTTTCTATAGAAGTCTTTTCCCTAGCTCCTACTGGCTGAGTGTTCCTAGTCGCTTCTGGTTTGGCACTGCTTCATGCAAATCAATGTTTACTTAATTCAACCCTTAAAGTTGATATGTCTCACTTATTCTTTTAACAGCATTGAGTGTGCTATACGAACACCCATCTCCAAAATCTAAAATAAAGAAAGTACTTGTGCCTACCCAGAGAACTAACTTTCATGATTTACCACAAAAGGAAGAAACTCTTGAGTAGACAGATGGGATCTGTGACTAGCTGACCTGAGCATGGGTCTTTCCTCCAGTCCTGCAGAAATGGCTTCAATG
>NC_081569.1:54684271-54856619 GCF_022355385.1 Mustela nigripes | reverse complement strand
CATTACTGCAACACCTCTGGGTAAGAGAATGTATAGAAACTTACATTACTGCAACACCTCTGGGTAAGAGAATGTATAGAAACTTACATTACTACAACACCTCTGGGTAAGAGAATGTATAGAAACTTACATTACTGCAACACCACTGGGTAAGAGAATGTATAGAAACTGATAACCCCACCAACTATTGGCTATAGGCAAAAAAATAATCAGAGCAGACAGAGGAAGGAAATTCTTCTCTCTACCCAGAACTGCCAAGTGGCATGTGAAGATATTTAAGGAGAATCAACAGTTAACCACTAGCTGTGATTACCAATAGCAATGATCATAATGGAGGAAAACAAAAAACAACAACAACAACAAAAGAATATCACAAATCAAATTAAAAAAAAAAAACAGAAAAATGACTAGATAAAAGAGAAGGCAGATGTAGATAATCTTTTATCTCAGCCTGAAATGCTGGATTTTTAATCTTTCTTAAGATTCCCATCCTTTCCAAATCTCATTGTTTGTGGCCTAATTTCTCAACTAGTTCCATCAGTGTCTTTTGTTTTCATTTTTCTAATCCAGACTCCCAAATATTTGCCTGTTTACCCATTCTTCTCTTCCTAGTTCTTTTCTTCTGTACCCTTTCTTTTCATTTCTTTATTCCTCCTTGTCACTCCATACTTGTTAAAAATTATTTGCATATAGCATTCATAATAACTTCATATCTTAGCAAAGTGACTTGCATGGGGGAGGATTTCAATAAATATTCATTTAAGATGACTTACCACCTCCCCCCACCACCACCACCGCTCCCCACCCCTCAGAGCCCTCGAGCCATCGGTCTTTTTGTAGGTTGCAAAATGAATGAAGTGCAAGGATTTCACTTTAGGAAGAAACAGGAATCAGGACTTTTGTCACTGACTTTCATGAACTGGGCTTCCAACTTTTAAATGTGGTGCATAATTGACACTTTGATACTTTTAGGCTATGGTGTATTCTCACACTCTCGTGGGGAAAAAATACTTGCTGACACAATCAGGAAACAGATGGTGACAAAGATCTTATACTTTGGTGCCAATCAATATGTTTTACTTGCCACTACTAAAATCTCATTTATGGGACCCAGGAATTTAAAGGAATTTTTCTGTTCTTTTTTTCTATCCTTTAAAGACTATTTTTAAGAATCTTTGGGCTTAAAAGTTTCATTTCATTTTTTCTCTTCAGTACTAAAGTAATTCTAGGAGGATTGTGGCTTTTATCTGCCAGAAAATTCATGAATTAAAGTATTTTATTCTTTACTGTTGGTGACAGAGTAAGTTTCTTAACTTTTGCCCCCACTATCCAAACACAATCCTTGAGCATAGCTACCCTAAACTTGAAAAAATAATCTTTTGGAGAATGATAATTCTGCAGTTGTGAATTGATATAGCAACAGCAATGTTTCTCCGCTCCTTTCATACGTGCTTATTTACCTAATGGTGACTCCTTGTCAAACCAGCACACAAAAGGAATATTTCTTTTTTTTTTTTTTTAAGATTTATTTATTTTTTTGAGAAAGAGAGGGAGAAAGGGTCCAAAAGGGGGGGGGGGGGGGCAGAGGGAGAGAGAATCAAGCAGACTCAAGGTAGGGCTGAATTTCATGACCCTGATAGGTGGACCTGAGCCAAAATCAAGAGTTGGTAGTTTAACTGACTACACCACCCAGGCGCCCCAAGGAATATTTCTAATAGGAATAGATAACATTCTTATTCAGAATACAAAAACTTAATGAGTTGAAACTCTATGTTTGAGGAGAAAGAATCAGATAATCCCAGTTAACTGGGAAATTCTCCCCAGACCAGAAGCTTCTGAAGGGTAAGTTCAATGCTTTATTTTACCTCAGGGTCCACGGACCTGTATTTAACAAGTATTTGCTGGGCTGAACCAAATCTATGAACTGGCTAGATAGACAGCCACCAAAAGAAACCCCCTTTGTTATGTTATCTCTAATACATATGATTTGCATCATCACCTGTGTAGGGTTTAGGATGCCTAGAAATGTATAGATGAGTGAATCACCAGCCTGGGCAAATACAGGAGGCTGATTTAATCAGGCATCTTCCATCTCATGGTGCTTTTCTCCCCCACTGCTCAAATCAGTCACTAACATCTCTCAAAAAGTTTGAAAATATTTGTTAAATATGAATCCATAGAGGATAGAGAAGAAGAAAAGTACAGTGTGTTGAGCATATACTTTATACCTAGCACATATAGGATATACACTGTATCTCTCAAAACAATTGTACATAAAGCTGTTATTATTACTCCTGTTTTACAATGAGGAAACAAAGCCTCAAAGATACTAATTAACTAGCCTAGCAACACAGAGATAGACTGTAACATAACTGGGGTATAAACCCAAGTCTCTCTAACTGCAACATCTGCCGCACAGGAAGATTACTTTTAATTTCCTTGAATCTAAACAAATTCTGTGCTCCTACTTCTAAGACCATAAATGGGTCATTACTTCTAATTTCCCCCAGTTACTTCTCTGGTGATTTACCCACCAGATTTGGGGTTTGACACCCTAAGGGAATTCTTCAAGTATGTTTTCAGGTTTTCATTCTTCTTAGTCCCTTCTAAAAGCCCACAAAATGCCTAAAGTATAGTGCTCTAATGAGCTTCCTAACAAATTCTGCAAACTCCAAACTGGTTACAATCTGAGCAAATGTGCCTTGTAGAAACAAATGCATGACATATGTATCATATAAGGCCTCTAGTCAAAATCCCCATTTTGCTCAATAATAGAAACTCTTTGGCCTTTCCATTGGTATTACATTACCTGGGCCCTCCTCAATTATTTCTCTGATGGGCCCTCTTACTGTTTTCCCTTGGGCTCACGTTCTCTGTCCATACTGTCTTTCATGTGTTCTAGTCTTGCTTGCAGTGTTCTAGTCTTGCTTGCACATCTAAGCCTTTGCACTATCTGTTCCTTCTGTCTGACACCTTCTTCCCCAGATTTATAGGCAGCTCCCTCTCTTACCTCCTTCAAGTTTTTATTCACAACTCACCCCATCAATGATATCTACCCTGATTATCCTATTAAAAATTATAACCAAACATGAGCAAGAGTTCTCAATCTTCTTTACCCTACACAGCTTCATTTTTTTTTTCTTTTTTTGATAACATTTATCACTTTCTAACAGACTTTTTATTTCAATTCTTTTTTAGGCTCATTATCTATTGTCTGTATACACCTACCGGGACATAAGCTTCAGAGACAGGGATTATTTTAAATTTCATACATGGATATATCCCAAGCACCTAGAAACACTGCATATAATAGGTGCTCAATAAATGAATAAGTATGCATGTAAACACATACACATTTGTGAATCTCAAACACATGAATTTCTCAGGGTATCACACAATATTAAGAATTACAGTAATAACCAAGTTTATGAATTTAGATTCAACTCACCCTGTTTCATATTTCTCTTGCATCAATAAATTCAACAAAAATGTGTAGCATTGAAGTTAAAGATCCAGCAGCACACGTTTCTTCAAAATGCAATCAGATACCTGTGTATTTTCTTTGTAGTAGTAAAATGACTTATTTGACTCAAAGGCCTCAAAGTCCATGTATCAGGGTAAAAATACTCCCACATAACCCAAAAAGTATACACACATCAACATAAAAACACTGGCAGACTCTAGTTTATGTTTTATCTGTTTTTCTCCAGCTGTCTGTTCATCATTCAGCTTCTCATGCCTCTTTAAGTCTGTACTCTTCTCTAAGGTGTAGCCCTCTCTTTCTCCTAACTCAAGAGGAAAATGGTCTCCATCAAACATGGTGCTTTGGCTCAGATTTCCTTAAGCACAGCATCAGATTTATTGCTGGCTTTATCACTTATCAATAAAACCAGTTTCCACACCTTGTTCTATCTCGACAGCCGTCTCCCCAGACATCAGGAACCAAGGTTTACAGAGACTCCTGACTTTATCTGGGCCCCCGTGATGTACAATATCATGGCAACAAGGCCCTTTCTCTTTGTTCTGGGGAGACTTGAGCCATAATGTGGCAGCCTGGGGTTCATGCTGATTGTGATAAAGAACAGCACACTGAGCAGTTTTTCTCACTCTTCTCTCTCTTCTCTCTCTCCTTTAAAGAAACAGGTGTTGGCATGGATTAGAGAAAAATTACATCATCTTCAAGAGAAGAGGAGGAATAGAAAGGAGAAAAAAAATAGGGAAAAAAAGTGGCAACCAGACCCAAATACATTTGCACATATAAAGCTGTTCTAATGAGAGCCAAATTGATTTGACATTCAGTGGCAGTTTGAAGCCAAGAAAAGCAAAGCAGCCTACAAAAGGCCTAGCTCATTGTTTATGGAGTGTCATACTCTATCATCTGTGAGACCAATAACAGGGATGGGAAGGCCTTTAAAGGCAGGGTGTGTGCTGGGAAGGGCTGTGTGGATACCACCAATGTCAGATCTGATAGACTGATTGAACGTGGCTTCCTGAGCTGAGATGGTGTTTGTCAGATGAGGCGGATATTCTCTGCAGATTATACATTAGCCAGCAAATTTGTAAAGTGTTAGCATTCTTTGAGGATGTGTGCTATGCACAGGGAGGCACATTTTACATTGGTCTGGGAAAAAGAAAAACCCTCATGAAAATATTAACCAACGAAAGACAGTAATGAATTATGTGTCGTTCAAATGGAACTATATGCATAATATTATAGAAGCATCATTACCATGACAAAAAAAATGTTTATTCTTAGCAAACAATGTGCATCGCAGGTATGTACATGTATACAGTTGACAGGATGAAGAAGATCATACTAAAATAGAAATTCTTTCATTAGCTTTATTTTTCAAGAAGCGGTATGGTCATTTCAATAGTGTTAACTAGCCAGGGATTTACTACTCTGCAGCTCACTGTTAAAAATACCTGGAAAGGAGTGAGGTGTTTATTAAACGTCAGCACATGGCAAGGTAGATTAAATAAGTCTTCCTAGAAACACGTGAAATGCTAGAGTGTACCGTCTGTGTATAAAGAAGATTCTCTTTTCCCTTCTCTCCAGCCTCAAGCCCAGGCTAAGTATTACTTTGATATTAGATTCAGTGTAAGATTCCAATATTAGTGTTTACTTTTGGACTTCAAAAAGGAAAGTTAATTTCATTGCAAGGTATTGCTGAGTGATATCAAATCCAAGATTTCAGCCTCTTTCATCTCAATTTTCTAAACACTTATAGGACTAAGAATAGAATTTGACCTTAAGTAATCTAGACCTCACAGTGTGTCTCCAGTATAGATTTTATAGCACCATAAAATACTGTGTATACAAGATAAAGAGTAAAAACAAAATGATATCATAGGAAATATAGTAATACATCATGAATAACTAGAACTCCTATTAATTCAAACATATACATCTTTAATGTAAATTCAAATGGAGAAATGAAAAGTATTATTATTGATAGAAATAATAATAGTGCAACTGGAATTTTATTGTTCACATTTATCTCGTACAGCTTTCAAGTCCTTGATATTCCTTAGGACCAATAAGCCTCAATCCTTCTTTGCCCCATCTTGCTGAGGGTCTGGAATGGGGGGATTTGAGGAATTACACATAAAGAGCATCTGGAATTATTTACCAAACCCACTGCACTCTAGTTACCAGCATTCACATAGTGGGTTACAGGCTTTTTATACACCTTTATGGAACATAAACATCTTACTCTGAACCCAAACAGAATCCCTTAGCCTGTACTCTGCAGGATACAAGAACAAAAGCTCCAGCAGTGGCCAGGCTGGGACACAGTGTTTGACATACAGTTTCTATCCCTCCTTGTTACCACCACACCTATGGAGCCACCACAAGGATTTCAATTCTACAAGCATTTAAAGTGCTACCACGGCTTGATGCTGGGGATGCATAGTGACTAGTTCTTACTGTGAAGGAGCTTACTGTAATTTACAGAGTGCTAGGCAAAGATAATTCTTACTGTCTTGAGATCTCAAGCCTTTATACCACCATTGAAGTTTATGCTATCTGAAGGCATACTGTATGCCTCACTGAACAGAAGGATTAACATCTCCTAACAGGGATTTGATAGATCTGGAGTCCCAGAGCACCGAAATGGGCAGATATAGAAGCTTTAAATTAAGACACAGCCACCTTTACCAATAGAGTGTGTGGTCATGGAAAATAGGGATTGAAATTAATGTTATAAATAATTGTATAGTGGTTGTTTTCAAAATGCTTTCACACAGGTGATTTATTCTGATAATATCAAAGAATTTGGTCTTTTGATGGGGCAATTAGAATTGGGATCTAATGAATGGATTATATACTTAAATTTTATGGGCTAAAATTTGTGTTGCCCCAAAATCATATGCTGAAATCCTTCTCTACCCCAATATGATGGCTTCAGGATGTGGTGCCTTGGGAGGTAATTAGGATTAGATGGGGTCATGTGGGTGAAGTCCTCATGAACAGGATTAGTGCCCTTATAAGTGTCATAGAGAGCTTATGTCCCCTCTCCACTCCACCCTATGAGGATACAGTAAGTTGGCAGTGTGCTCATGGGAAGAGGCTACTCATAGTTGAGTTCTATGCTGGCACTCTAATCTCAGACTTTCAGATTCCAGACACGTGGGAAATAAATTCCTGCTGTTCACAAGCCACTCAGTCTATGCCAGTTTATTATAGCAGCCTAAAAAGACTAAGACATCAACCTGAGGGAATGATCTGGCATGACTAGTGTAGATGCGACACAGAACTCATTCAAAGGAGAATCTTCTGGAAGTACCCTCGCTCTTTGGATGGAATTTGTGCTTATTTATATTTTCCAGTATAATTTCTGTGAATCTCAATAGCAACACAAAAATGATTTGAATTCTTCTGTATGTAGGTATTTGATAATGTTTAGAAACATTTTAAGAAAAATTTGAGTCAAGCTGATCAGTTTATGTGTTCTATGAAGCAGGGAAATTAATATAATTAACACTTCTGAGCCTTTGCCATATAAATTGATCCCTGCTAATTGCTTAAGCTAAAAGAACTGCCAGACTCACTCTACCCTTACTTGATAAATAAGAGCAACCCGACTGGGTTCAAATATTGCCTCTACTTCTTACTAGCTAAGTAATCTAACAAAATTTAATAAATCCTGTGTCTCCATTTCTTCATCTGTATAATAGGGATGGTAAAGGAGGTGCGATAAAGATTAAACAAAAATAAACACTCAGGAACAAGGCACTCAATATATGAAACTAACAATGCTGAAATAATAAGTGTTAATTTAAAGAATAATTCCAACAACATATTTAGAATAATTCAAAAAATGTTTCACTAGATTTGTGATGAAGTATGTTTTTCAATTTTAGAAACTATTTCTTTAGTTTTGGTGGTAATATTAATCAGGGAAAGTTAAGAATGGTGCAGAAATTTTGCTGATCATTTCTCCTAAACCAATAACATTCCTTTAAGAAGTGCTGGATTATGTGTATTTACATCATCTTCTTCTACCTATACATGTCTTTATTGGCACAGGAATGTGTGGCTCTCCACATTGGTGAAATCAATAGTCTGTTTTCTGGTGTGAACTTTTATCAATTCTTTGTAGGGTTTCTCATTATGTATGCTTGCACTGCTTTTCCTCATAGGCCAGATATAGCTTTCTATAAAGTTGGTCACCCTATCCTTGGTTGAATCACTCTAACACCCCAAATCAAATAAACATGTATGCTGTTCTGTCTCAGAAGCAAAAACCATAGAGGAAAAAACAAATCGTGTTTCTCTTCTCAGCTTTGTTTAAAAACCATCGCTGGCATGAGCTACAACAATAATAACAGCTATTCTAACAAGGTGCCAGGAAATAGGTATTATTACCATCTCTGTATCACAGATGAGTAAAGAAGAGTTTTAGCACAGAAAGAAGGGATCATACAGCTACTGCCTGGCCAAGACAAGATTAGTTCCCGTTTCTTGTGCCCTTAACTCCAGTTGCACGGCTGCCTGGGATTATACGTGTGCGGCCACCTCACAGGAATCACAGCCCTGTGATAAATGGGCATCTCCTAGCAATAATAAACTGGCTGCTCTTTCAGATTCAACAACTAGTGATTAGAATTTGCAGCATGAGCAGCTCCAACAAGTTCAGGTTTCACAGACAGAAAGAAAGCAGGGCATCAGAACTTTTTTTTTTACACATTTCACCAAATCTAATACTGTTTGAGCCCATATTTTTGGTTATCAGAAAGTTTAAATGAAATGCCTTTGTGCTCAATAACATGCAATTAATGATAAAATAGATAAAAAATATTCATTGAAGATCACTGACCTAACGAGAAATCTGACTTTCTACTCTTAAACTTAATATACGTTTAATATGGGTATTTTATGTAGTTCATATGATATGCATAACATAGTTATAGTCTGAATAAGTTTGTAAATAACATTACTAAGGTTTTGGCAAAGCTATTTTGCCATTATTTCTTACCTCATCACCCTCTCAATTACTTTGCACAGAATGCCCTGTTAAGAAATAGCACATGAGGGACACCTGGGTGGCTCAGTGGGTTAAGCAGCTGCCTTCAGCTCAGGTCATGATCCCAGCATCCTGGGATCGAGTCCCACATCGGGCTCCTTGCTCCGCAGGGAGCCTGCTTCTCCCTCTGACTCTGCCTTCCACTCTGTCTGCCTCTGCTCGCTCTCTCTCTGACAAATAAATAAATAAAATCTTTAAAAACAAAATTAAAAAAAAAAAAAAGAAATAACACATGAGGGCGTCTGGGTAGCTTAGTCCATTAACTGTTTGCCCTCGGTTCAGGTCATGATCCCAGGGTCCTGGGATTGAGTCCCACATGGGGCTCTCTGCTCTGCAGGGAGGCTGCTTCTCTCTCTGCCCCTCCTCCCACACATTCTCTCAAACTCTCTTTTTCTCTCAAATAAATAAGTAAAATCTTTTTTAAAAAAGAAAGAAAGAAAAAGAAGTAGCATGTGAATAAATTAATCTGAGATTGGTGCTTAAGAAGGGACAGTTTAGTTTTGGATCCCAACAAGCTGAAAGCATTATGCCCCTTCCTGATACAAAGAGATGTATCCCATATGATAGGTCAGAACAGGTCTATTATTTCTGACTCTCTATCTCAGTGAAATGTATCATATTTAAATCTTAAATATCTGAAACTTCAGTTCTCAAGCAAACAAGCTTAGATTACAGTTTGGAACACTTAGACAACAACAAAAATGCCTATGATTAAGCAAAATGTCACAAAATCCATCATCATAACTTGTGCACAGGGGGAGAATCTTCAGGTCCTCTCACTCAGAATATATTTACACTCTCTTTTTCTATACTGCAAAAGAGCCTGTTAGGTTTGGTTTTGTTTTGTTTTCCCAACTTCCAGCTCCACAACAGATTAGATACAATAAATTAATGGGTGAAGACTGCTATCTAAAGACACATTAAGGATGTGGAGAAATATAGAAACACACCAAACTTAAACCATATTCCCAGCTGGGGCCATTTAGTATTGGAGCAAACAGCCACTCTCCAATCAAACCCCAAAATATTTTGTGGATCATTAATACATTATAGAAACTTATCATTTGCTTCCATGATAATCACCTTGTATAAATTGGATGCCATAAAAATTAGGTTCAGTATATTTTGTATAAGAAGGCAAAAGGTTCCTAATACATTTTAAGAAATATTTCTATATGAAATGCTTCAAATTTTGTCTTAACTTTGATATTTAAAGGATAAACACTAAAATAACAAGAATACCCAAACACACACAAAAAAATGCATTCCCTGAAGGCTCTAGACTATTGTGGTTTTATTAAATATAACGGTTTTTGAAGAATAATACTGCTATGTCTGAACTGGTTGGTGTCCTTAATAGCTCCCTCTCCACCCACAAAGCCAATGGCTTTCTGTAAGTGCAATTCCAATATATGTTCCAAAAAATACCTCTAAGCTCCACTTCCTGCTCACCCTTCCAAATCCACAAATTCTGGTTTAGTGTCCCCAGTCACTACCCTGTTGCTTTGTACCTGCTTTATGCTTCAATTGCATGTTTAGTTCCCAATTCTGGCATTAGCCCTGGACATAATTCTGATATCCCATAGTTCCATCACCTAGAGGAGCACTGTCTAAGAGAAATATAATGTAAGTCATATGTAATTTCTAATTTTCTAGAGGCTAAATTTATTTATTTTTCCATGTTTTTATTTTTGTTTTTTTAAGTTCATATTTAAATTCCAGTTAATTAACACACAGTGTGATATTAGTTCCAGGTATACAATACAGTGATTCAGCACTTCCATACAATATACCTGGTGCTCATCACAAGTGCTCTCCTTAATACCCATCACCTCATTAACCCATCCCTACTATCTACTTCTCCTCTGGTAACCATCAATTTGTTCTTCATAACTGAATCTCTTTCATGATTTCCCCCTCTATATCCCTCTCTCTCTTTTATTTTAGAGGCTAAATTTAAAAAGTAAAAACAATGGAGACAATTTGATAATAAATGTATTTAACTTAGTGTCCTGTAATGATGCTAATATATGAATAAGGTTGTTACTCTTTTTTTATGCCAAGTCTGAAATCCTGTATATATTTTACACTTTCCGCATACCTTATCTTGAACTAGCTACATTTCAAGTGCTCAGTGGATACATGTAACTAGTGGCTAACATTGGATAGTGTAGCTCTAAAGCACTTGGGCCATGATCATTCCAACTCCCAGGACCCCCACCCAGGCTTAAACTTCAGATTCCTGATGGTCTCAGAGGGTACTTTGTGTAGCAGGCTACCTTATTCTCTACAGGCTCTACATATGTATTGGTATGTAGCTAATAACAATGTCATTTTAAGCAACTTTGTCACCTATATTTTTACTAAAACGCTTTTAAATTTCTTTTTCTTCTAGTTGACAGCAACATAAACTATGTGAAGTAGATAAAGCAGGCATCAGTATCCCCATTTCATCGATAAGAAAACTGAGAATCAGAGGGATTAGTGATTTATTTAAGGTTGCCCAGCAAAGATAGTAATTAAATGAGATCCTTGTGATTTTTAGTTTATAGCTCTTTCAATGATTCCCCATTACTCCTTAAAGCAATTAAAGGATGAACCTATTTGTTGATTCTTGGATGCAAATTCCCAAATGATGTAGACATCTGGTCAGCAGTAGCCTAATTCACTCTCTTGAGCAATGATATCAAACATATATTGAAACACGCACAGTCGACCCATAGACATCAAGGATAATAGAAGAAAGTCTGCATGAAATATGTGGGAAAGATGTTTTTTCTTCATGTATAAGCAGAACTAACACTTGGCCAATGATTAAATCACATTGAGAAACCTCAAAGACACATAAAAAAGGAAATTCTTTGAGGGGTTTGCTTCTTGTTTATTTTTTAGAAATGAAGTGATCTAAAAAGAGAGGACAAGCTCATTCAGTTATAGCTTTCATATAATTACCACAAACTCTAATGCAAATTAGACTGTAGGTCTGCTCAATGTACATTTCTGTGCTTGCCAAATTATGTTTGGCAGTGTGGTCAAGCAAGAACAGATGCACACTGGGCCGAGTTTTCTTGGGCTGTTCAATAATTAGGAGGACCATGTATTATAATAAACCACATCCCCTTGGCTAAGATTTGGATGCAAATTGCACACTAATTCACTTCCAAGTTTTTTGGAAGCTCACCAAGAGAGATGAAAATCAGGGAAATATACTGTTTACTTCAGGAAATTTGTTTTAAACTAAATATGGCTCATTTCTAAGAGGCGCTGGGGAACTCCATAAGAAATGTAACAATAGCTTTTTCAGGTTCCATTCAGCAGGAGTAAGAAAATGCTAAGGGGCCCCTTTGAAGAGCTTTTCATAAGTTAACCTGCCAGTTCTAACCATCCTTATGAACACACTGAGGGAGTCCTAAATGCAGAATAAACAGCAGCTTCTCATATCTGTCAGCTTTTTCAGGATCTGCCTTAATAGCAGACAGCCTCTTCACCTGGGTTCTGCCCAGTGAGAGTATTCTACATCTAATGCCTGAACGAGGCCACTGGCGTAAAGCTCAGGATGACTCTGAAAAGCAAGACTCCCTTTAGAGCTCTATTATGTTCACCTTTCTTTCATAGGTGTTAATCCCCAGTAAACACTCTAAATTCTGTCTCATCATCTGCTTCCAGAAAACCCAGCCTAAAGTCAAGCTTCTATCAATGCCCTTCTACCCAATCAGAACCTATGATATGAATGCTAGAACTTGATCATGTTCTCCAATTAATCAAGACACTCTAGCCTCTCAACTTAGCATCCCCTTTAGGATTCATTAAGTCACTCCTTTCAAGAAAGTCTCCAACACTTTTTTTTTTTCCCCAACACTTTCTCACCTGATCCAATCAGTCACCCAGTATCATTCTTCAGATTAATCTCTATAGAAATGCTAAGTACAGATTATAGTAGTAGATTCATAACTGCAGTAAATAATCATTTTCTAAGTTTTTATTTTTAGATAATTATAGATTCACATGCAATTTTCAAGTTAAAGTCTCTGCCTTCTGCTGGGGTCGTGATCTCAGAGTCCTGGGATCTTGCCTCACATCGGGCTCTGCTCAGTGGGGAGCCTGCTTCCTACTCTCTCTCTGCTTGCCTCTCGGCCTACTGTGATCTCTGTCTGTCAAATAAATAAATAAAATCTTTTTAAAAAAATACAATAAAATCACAAATATCCTTCATCTAGTTTCACCCAATGATAATATCTTGCATAACTATATATATCACAACCAGGAAATTAACATTGATGAAATCCACTGATCTTATGCAGACATCACTAGTTTCACATGCCTTCATTGGTGTCTTTGTGTGTATGTAATTCCATACAATTTTATGACATGTGTAGGTTGGCATGGCCACTGCAATAGAACACAGAACAGGTCCATCACTAGGATTCTTGGTGTTACCTTTTACAAACACAGTGCAACATCCTTCCCACCTCCTCTTCCTAACCACTAGAAACTACTGATATGTTCACCATTTCTGTAATTTTTTCATTTCAAGACTGTTATATAAGTGAAATCATTCAGCATATAACTTTTGGAGAGTGGTCTTTTCATTCAATATAATTCCCTTGAAATCCATCAAAGGATGTGTCAACAGTTCTCGTTTTATTGCTGAGTAGTATCCCACAGAAAGCATATACCACAGTTTATTTAACCATTAACCCATCAAACGACATTTAGGTTATTTCTACTTTTGGGCTATTAAGATAAAGATGTTTTGAATAATCATGTACAGGTTTTGTATGGATGTACATTTCCATATTCTAAGATAAATGCCCAAAGAGTACATTTGCTGGATCTTTTGGTAAACACATATTTAGCTTCATAAAAAATTGCAACGTGGCTATGCCATTTAAAATCTGCACTATCAGTGTATGAGCGAATCAGTTTCTCAACATCATCAGCAGGATTAGGTGTTATCATTTTTGTTTCTATATTTTAGCCGTTCTGATAGGGGTGCATGACATCCCACTATGGCTTGAATGTGCCTTTCCTAATAGCAAATGATGTTGAACATCTTTTTGTGTACTTATTATCCTCCTCAGTGGAATGTCTATGTCTTTTGCTCATTTTGTAATGGGATTATTTGCTTTGTTATCGTTGGGTTTTGAAAGTTCTTAATAGAATCTAGATATAAGTTCTTTGTCGAATATGTGATTCGCAAAATTTTCTCCTACTCTGCAGTTTGTCTTTTCTTCTTCTTAACACAGTCTTTGGCATAGCAGAAGTTTTAAATTTTGGTAAGGTCCAACTTATCAATTTTTTTATGGATTATGCTTTTGTTGTCAAGTCTGAGTAATCATTTTTTATTGTGAATTTTATATTCTGATTAAGAAAGACAACCAGGTTGTGTAATAGTGAATATAATCACATATTTTATTACACAATACTTGCAGATGATCTATTTCTTCTCAATTCAATAAGAGACATAGTTAATTTATGAATGTGAATAGCTCACATTACATTCAATATTTATTCACTTATTTGTTTAATCAATATTTTGAACAGTGCTTGAACTGAACTGCATATTTGACATAACCTATCACTCACTTTCATGCAAAACCCCTTAATGTTGTAACTTTACATTGATTCTTAAAACAGTGACATACTTTGTGTATTCTTTATATTTTACTAGAAGTTGCCTGAAGACATAAAGTTCCACACTTTCAGTTTTATTCCAAACAAGCTCTTAATTTGTTAAAGATAAATTGTGGCATCTGTTTTGTGGTGGGAAAAGTTCAGTAGTAAAGTGCCTAAATGATAGAATAATTTTCTACAAGGCCAAATAATATGCTATGTATTTAATAAAAGTTCAAATATAAAAATTATAGACAGCACTGAACAATTTAGTTGAGGCAAAGTTGAAAAGATATGATGGCTTCCAAGAAAGCCTTAATATTAGACAAAGGAATAAAATATAAAATTGAGTACCCATGATCATAAATACGCAATGGCAGAAAATTTTAAATTACTTATAGACACATACAGGTTTTAAGTCAGTTGTGCTCACTTGAAAAAATAGAGACATCATCATAAGTAAATCAATAAAACTGTAACAACTGTTTTGTTTTGTTTTTTAAGATCTTATTTATTTATTTGACAGACAGAGATCACAAGTAGGCAGAGAGGCAAGCAGAGAGGAGGAAGTAGGCTCTCTCACTGAGCAGAGAGCCCAATGCGGGGCTCAATGCCAGGACCCTGGGACAATGACCTGAGCCGCAGGCGGAGGCTTTAACCCAAGGAGCCACCCAGGTGCCCCACAACTGTTTTTAAAAAGTGAATGAAACTTTAGATTATGCAAGGGTTAAAAAATAATGTGCAGAATATTTTGATATTAACTATATATACATATTAAATAATAAATTCAAATCAATATTCTTACCTACTAAGCACTAAGTTCATCAAGGTTTAATAATATTAAGCATATTACATAACAGAAGACTTGATAGTATTTAAAAATGGGTAAAATAGTTGTTACAATAATATTTTCTAGTAATTTCAAACTCTTTTGCAAACCAATTAATGCTGTAAAGGAAAATACCTCAAGAAGAAGTTTCTGCAAGTTAATGGAATAATAATATGTAAATCTGGGAACAATAAAGTGGACATATTTAACCATAGAGCTTGGAGAAGCAGAAAGCCAGTCAACAGAGACTGATAGAGAGATGAAATGATGAGAGGAAAAAAAAAGAAAAAAGAAAAGAAAGTATTGCCTGGGTTACTGAAGATTTTAAATTACTTATTCCCAAATCTTGGTTGCATTCTTGCCCTCAGTTTTGTGATATGCTCTTCTATCTATACAATAACTTTTTTCTTTCTTTTTTCCTGAATTTAAATCATATGCCCAACCAAGATGAAGTAGTAAATACCAGATTTACCCTACATCCTTAAAGAATTTTAAAAAGAGACAAAAAGGATGGAATAAAATGGACACTGGACAACAGAAATCACAGGGCAGTGATCTCCGAGAGAGTAAAAACAAATGATTTGATCCTTATGAGGGCCTGAACTCACTACATGAGGGGATTTTCCAAGCCATAACATAAGGGGAATCCAAAGACAGACTGTAATCTTGCTAAGTTTCAGAGACAGATTAAGACTTTGGGAGGCCAAAGTGACTACAATCTTGAAAGCAAATTACCAGAGAGGAGAGGAGGTTGCTACCAAGAGAAAGAATGCAAGAAAGCTGCAGAAGAGGTCTCCTTGAGTCCTTGGCTGGGTACTGATCTGCACATGAGTGTAAGACCAGGAATAGAATACCAGAAAGTGGTAGATCAATCCTCAAAGGCTAAATTGGTCCAGAAATAGGTTCTATTCTCACTAGCTAGAGTAAAAATTCCTCCTAATACATGGGGTATGGGGTAGAGTCCTCAGAAGTACACTACTCTATGGTCATAAAATTAGCTTAAAATAAAGGATATCTGGACCCTTGTTAACAAACCTTGAAAGGAAACCCCAAAGGATAAAATTGGACCCAAGTAACTTAACTTTATCTGAGAACAAGTTCTCAAATATTTAAAATATTACTCTCTCCCCAAATCCAGAAAATAGCAAACTAAAATTCATGTATACTAGCATCCATTCAAAAATTGCCAAACATGCAAAGGGAGAAAATATGATGCAAAACCAAGACAAAAATTAATTATTAGGATCATACTCAAAGATGTTGATAAATATTAAAACAGTTAAAATCAAGATACTCTATATTGTAAAGAAGGTATAGGAAAGCATGAAATGTTGAGGAGAGAAGTGGAAAATAAAAAACAAAAACAGACCATACAGGGCTGAAAAATAAAGTATATGAAATACAAATCACACCAAATGCTATTAAAATCAGAATAAGCTTTACAGAAGAAAAAGTCACTGAGCTTATAAACACAGCAATAGAAACTGTACAAAATGAAATACAACGAAAAACTAGTAAAATTAAAACAACAAGAGCATCAATGGTTTTTGAGAAAAAACAATAAACCTAAAATAAGGATAACTGAAACCCCAGAAAGTTGAGGGGTAGAAAAACTGTTTGAAATAATAATGGCCTAAAATTAGCAAAATTTGATAAAATACAGAAATCCAAAAATCCAAGAAGCTCACCAAAACTCAAGCAGAAGAAACAAAAAAGAAAACAATGCGAAGGCATATCACAATAAATTAATGTAAACTAGGGAGTTGGGGGAAAGATCCTGAAAACACAGACTAAAAATGACACTAGATGAACAATTACAAAAAAAGAGTGAAGTAGACTTCTTAAGAAACCATTTAAGCCAGAAGACAATGGAACGTCATCTTCACAGTACATAAAGAAAAGAACTGTCAACCTAAACTTCTATACCCAGCAAAAATATCTTTTAAAAAATGAGAGTGAAATACTTATTTGGCTTACAAAACTTGAGAGAATTAATTCCCAGCAATCTAGACCTATGGAATACATTAAAGGAAGCTCTTTAGGCAAAAATAAAATAAACCCATACAGAAATACAGATCTACTCAAAGAAATGAAGATCATGGAAAAGATTAAATTATGGTAAAATATAAAAGGCATTTTTTTTCTTTTTTTTATCTCCTTAAAGCAAAATCACTAACAATATATTCTGTGGCTTATAGATTTGGAAGTAAACTTTATTACAAAAATAGCACAAGCTTATGAAGATCAAGACAGAAATACATGGTTAATAAGTTTCTTACATGATATGCAAAGTGATATTATATTATTTGAAAACAGACTGTGATAACTTAGAAGTATGTAATGTAAACTCTGCATCAAGTACATAGAAAAATGAAATAATAAAGTAGAGCTAGTATATAATGGAGATAAAATAGAATTATTTAAAAAAAACTAATCTGACAAGAAAATGTAACAGAAAAAAAAGAACAAAGAACAGACAGGACAAATAAAGCTTATATAGCAAGATGAAAGATTTAAACCAGATCATATCATTATTTATATAATGTTTTAAACTCATATAATACAACAGTTCGGTGATGGAAACATTCACTATTTGACTGTAGTAATAGTTTCATGGGTGCATATATAAGTCAAAAACTGATCAAATTATATGCTTTAAATATGTACGATTTTTTGTACTTCAATTATAGCTGAATAAATTTGTAAAATAGGTAACCAAAAAAGACAGCAAAAGAAAGAAAATAATACAATTTAAAATAATCCCCAAAATATGAAATACTTGGAAATCAATTTCCAAATACTTCAAGTAAAATGTATACATTGTTAAGTTACATGAAACACAAATAATGCTAACCTATATCTTGTATTAAAGAAATTCACTTGACATATAAATACGTTAAAAGTAAAAGGATACCAAAAAGATACATCATGAAAACACAAGCCAAAAGAAAGCAGAAGTGGCTTTACTAGTATCAGACAAATAGATTTCAGAACAATGAATATTACCAGGAATAGAGAGGGTAAATTCATAGTGATGATGGGGTTGATTTTTCAAGAGGCATTAATTCTCCTAAATGTGTTTGTAATTAATATCAGAGATTCAAAATAGATGCAGAATAGTGCTCGCTTCGGCAGCACATACACAAAATAAATGCAGATTAACCTGAGAAAACTAAAGGCAGAATTAGATAAATACATAATTATAAGTAGAGATTTCAATATCCCATTCTCAATAGTCAATAAAGAAACTAGAGAGAATATCAGTATGTCTATTTAAGACTTGAACAACAATATCACTCACTTAACCTAATATATGTTTATGGAATACTCTCAAGCAATAATAAAATGCATACATTTTATAAGTGCATATGAATCATTTAAGGAGATAAACCATTTTAGGTCTTAAAACAAGAATCAATGAAATATAATATTTAAAAGACCAAAAATATACATTGTATGTTCTCTGACCACACTGATTTAAATTAGAAATCAATTTTTTAAAATGATATCTGGAAAATCTTCAAACATTTTAAGTTAAATGACACACAGCCAAGTAACTTGTAGGTAACAGAAGAAATCACAAGGTTAATTATAAAATATCTTTAACTGTATGAAAATAAAAATGCAACATAACAAGATATTCAAAATGCAGGTAAAGCACTGCTTGAAGGATAGCATTAATTAACTATGAAAGGGTAAAAAAGGGAAGATACCCAATCAATGATCTAAGCTACTACCTTAAGAAATTAGAAAAAGAGGAAAAAATCAGACTGAAATAAGCAGAAGAAAAAATATAATAAAGGTCAGAGCAAAAGGCAACAAAATATAAAACATGAAAACACTAGGGAAAATCAAGAAAATCAAAAGCTGCTCTTTGAAAAGAAGCAAGAAATTGATAAACCTCTAGTTATACTAATTATGAAAAAAAGAAAATACACAAATTACCAATATCATGAATGAGAAAGAGGATGTCACTACTAATTTTACAGGCATTAAAAGATCAATAATTTTATGAACTATATGCCAAGTAACTTGACAACTAAGATAAAATGGGCAACTTATTGAATGATATGAACTACCAAAATGCACTAAAGTAAAAGTAGTCAAGTTGAATGTTCCTATATCTATCAAAGAAAATGAATGCATAACTTTAAAAAGTGGTCACTTAAGGTCACACAAAATTTTCTTATTTGACTCAAAAATTATAGACTATAAAAAATATTATAAATCTTACTTCATCAAAATTAAAAATTACTTCTTCAAAAGACAATTCTAAAAAATGTAAGTGTAGGGCGCTTGGGTGTCTCAGTGCCAGTTGAGCATCTCCCATCAGCTCAGGTCATGATCCTAGGGTCCTGGGATCAAATCCTGCATCAGGCTCCCTGCTTGGTAGGGGGGTCTCCCTCTGCCTGCCCCCCACCCAGCCCCACTCATGCTTGCTTTTTTTTTCCTATCTCTCTCAAATAAATAAATTTTTAAAAAATATAAAAATATATTTTTAAAAATGTAAGGGTAACCTTATGTCTTATTTCAGATTTACAAAGTCAGTATCTCCAGAGATGGGGTTCCACATGTTATTTGAACGATGACTAATGAGAATTACTACCTTAAGTTCCCAAAGACAAAAAATCGAGAATTTCATTATGCCATTTTGGTATCCTGTATGTGTGACCAAAAGAAGAACCATATGGAGAAACAGGAGATATATATTTTCTAAAGGAAATAAGGAAATTTGACTCAGAGAAGAGAAGGTTAAGGGATTGATTAATATATTGTTCTGCAAGTATATGAATGATCTCTACGCAGTGATCTGGATACAAATGCCAGAAATTAAAAGAATGGAAAAATGAAATATGAGAAATTTCAACTGAAAATAAAAACTGGTTTCTGATAGTTGGTTTCCAAACAAGGTTGTGGAAGTTTCTCAAATGTTCATTAAGTTATCACACAGTAGATAAAACTATTCTAATCCCAAGAAGATAATCTAGGGAATTTAAGTTTCTCTCTGAGGAACTAGATATAAGGTGGCCACTCCGCGAAGTTGACAACAGTGATGTCAAAGTTCATTTGCCAAGAAGCGCCCATTCTCAACCTGCATGTCAAGAAAATCCTGACACAGGGCTCCTGGGTGGCTCAGTGGGTTAAGCCGCTGCCTTTGGCTCAGGTCATGATCTCAGGGTCCTGGGATCGAGTGCCGTGTCGGGCTCTCTGCTCAGCGAGGGGCCTGCTTCCCTCTCTCTCTCTGCCTGCCTCTCTGTCTACTTGGGATCTCTCTCTGTCAAATAAATAAATAAAATCTTTAAAAAAAAAAAAAGAATATCTGATAAAAGAATACAAACACAGTCTGTATCCTCTGTCCCCTTGCTAAATTGTATTATGTTAATGTAATGCTAAAAAACTGCAAGAGTTTCCTCTTTGTCAGTCAACTTACAAGCAAAGAGTATTAAGTAAAAATGGAGATGAAGAAAGTTCTAAAACTTTTGAATTTATGTATATCAGAAATAAAATCCACCAGGTCCCAAGAGGATGCTCCAGGTCTATCTGCTCTGTCTGTAAAATGGTTTTCAGACCTGTGTTTAAATCTAGATAATAATCCAGAAACTGGTCTATTAGCAAGAATGAAATAGTTGAGGATTTGTTTATATTGTATATCCTGATTTCCATGAACTGAATTTTGGAAATCAGAATGTATGCATCTGAAGGAATATCACAAAGCAGGTACTTTAGAAATTGAGTATTTTGCTATTACAGAAGTAATATATGCTTATTTTCAAAAACAGAGCTGAACACACACACAAACACACAATAAAATTAAAAAGCAAAGAAAAATTATTCATAGTTCCACAACCCAGAGATAATTACAGTTAATGCTGTGCTATCAACTATCTATGCACTAACCTATCCATAGCACCAAAATAAAAGCAAGAAGTGAGCATGTTTTGAGTTCCTGGGAAGTACATTCTTCTGTTAATATATGGATGCCTCTGCTGTTCCAGCTATTATGCAGGATAAGATTCAGCAAGCCTTAATTAAACATGTGGTCCCAAAGAAATACAAGAGTAGATTCCTAGCCAAAAAGAGTTCACTTCCACCAAATCACTATTCTGAGAGTTTGGTAACCTAACTGCAATATCCACAATTTAATTTTGTCTCTTCTTGCTTGTCACTTTGAACCCTAAACAGAAGAATATCATTTTTAATGGAAATATCTTATTTTTTCTTTATCTCCGATTCTCTCCATTGGAAACTATCCTTTCCCACGTAGTTGCAAAATGGATTATCAGAAGCAGGGATAAGAATATCAGAATTTACAATCCTTATAGAATTCAATTCCTTCTCTACTTTTTCATGGGTCTTTGTCCCTAAACTGTAGCAGTAATAACTCCCATTTAAAAAAAAACACCACCATACAAACAGGAACTATTATTGTTGCACATTCTCGCTGTCCTTTTTCCACAACCACGGGGAGCCAAATTTCAAATTCTTCACTGGATTTGTCATTGGAAATGGTGCCAACATGGAATTGGAAAGAGAAAACAATTGAGCTTCCTAAGTAGAACACAGAGCACAAATCCTTGAATTAGTTCTAATAATTAAAACATCTTGTGACGGGCTTCGATGACAGGATAAACTCATCTGTCCCTAGTGTAGGAACCACATCAATTACACTGGGCATAAGGAGGATGGTACACAACAAAGGGAATTAAAAATACAGAGGCTGACAATCCAGACAAAGCCTGACTCTGGTCAAAGGCAGCCTCTCCAAGTGTTATCTTTAAGCCAAGTGCTTTTAAATAAGTTTAAATACCAATAGGGGGTTAATTTGAGGCCAATTTGATTTTATTTCTGAATTAATGGTTTTTAAATCTGCTTTTATAATTTCTACTTATCAAGGATTGCCCTTCTGGTATAAAAACTGAGCCAAGACTCAGTTATCAAATTACTATGAAGGGTTCTGTTAATTAGATAGTTTATCTGTGATGAGTTGTTGACACTGAGATGATGTGTGTTAAATAATTTTAAAATATTCTGTGGGGCACTAACTTGGTAGCTCAAAGCATTGCTCTTCCATTTTTCAGACCCTGCTTTGAGTCAAACTAGAAGCTCTTAGTAAAAATTAATATGATGGTATAATACATTTCTTAAATATAGAATCATTCATATCTTAAAATTGTACATATGAGAGAATAAATCTTCTGGCACTCTTTATTAAGCTGCTCTAGACCATTCTAACTAATTCAGCCTCTTTCACATGCTGGTTGGTCTTTAACTGCTCAGTATAGACTGCCAGGAAATTCATCACTGCTGTTATTAAACACAATTCTCAGGATTTGCTCTTTTCATAGTGTTTCTTTTAAAAGCTTTTTTGGTGATTTTTGGCTTCTCTTTCTACCTCCAAATCAGGCAACCCCAGAGAAATCTCAGAAATTGAAATTTTTTTCCCACGTAGGTAAATTAAAGCTCCAGCTGTTAAGGTTTTTTCTTTCTATCTGTCAATTTTCTTTTTCTAGTTATAGTCTGTGATAACAGAGGCCAAGAATAGTCCATAGGGAATGGCTTGGAGCTTTAAAAGAAGCTGGTATCTTGGTATTTTCTAGAGGAAAAAACATTGGACACCAGTCTTTAACATCAGGAAAGCTGCTAATTAATTAACCTATAATAGTTCAAAGCACAAATCATTCTTTATTATCTCTGCAATTTCATTTTAAGCTCCCTTTAAATGTTGATTTTATTTACAGCTTTGTTGTTGTTGTTTTTCATTTTGCTATTTTCTTTCTTCATTAATTCTCTAAGACATATGGTATACTAGAAAAACTGAGTTTCAGAATTGGGAGTCCTAAGTCTTCCTAATTTTAATTTTAATGAATAGCCATAATGCATTCAACCAGCATAGACATGGCTCAGAAAAAGAGGTGGCTTCCTTTTTTTAAATTTTTTTTTTTTAAGATTTTATTTATTTATTTGACTGGCAGAGATCACAAGTAGGTAGAGAGGCAGACAGAGAGAGGTGGGGGAAGCAGGCTCCCTGCTGAGCAGAGAGCCCGAAGTGCGCTCAATCCCAGGACACTGAGATCACGATGACCTGAGCTGGAGGCAGAAGCTTAACCCAATGAGCCACAGTTGCCCCAAGAGGTGGCTTCTTAAAGGTAATGAAGTTCTTTGCAAGTCACTAAACTCACAGGAACTCTTGAGTTCATATCCTACGCTTACCACTACCTGTGTGGTCTTTGGCAAGTAGATTCTGTAGGCCCTGATTTTTATATTTATAAAATAAGGAGATTAGAATCCATAAATACCCTTTACAACTCTAATATTCCAGGATTCTTTTTATCAGAGGAAGTCACTGTTGTAAAAGAACAAAAAACAAGTTCACATGAAGCCAGCAGTATGCTAAACTGGTTTTGTTTAGTTTCTTCAAAGAAAGTTTTGAAAAAAAGTATCAACAAAGAAAGGAGAACATTGGGTATCAGATAAAAGGAAAGAACACAGGACAAGGAGTGGGTTCTGGGTTCTAGTCACAACTGTGCCACCAGTAACTTAGTAACTATGAAAAAAATTATGGGATCAAAACTTCAGAGACCAAAGATTGGACTCCAAATTAAAGAGATTTGATTTTATTATCTGAGTCCCTTTAGGCACAAAAACTCTACAATTCTAAAAAGTGGCCCAAAAGCAGCAGAGGAAGATACCTGGAAATATTTAATTATTGACAATGAACTCTGCTCTTTTGTTCCTGGTTGGAGAAGCCTGCTCAAATACATGCTGTCCCAGACCATCAACTCAGGGGTTAAAATACTCCCTTGGGAACTTGAAACAAATGCTGTTACTAAGGGTAACTTTCTGAATCTATAACATCTTGGTTATCACGATGGCAATCTCTTGAGTGTCAACCGGGAGAGATAAGGATTATAAAACAAGCATGTATTTCCTCTATACTGCTCCTTGATTTCTTGCCTCATTACCCAAAAAATAGCTGAAATGGCTGACAAAAATCAAGACACATCTAAAAATGTAAGTCCTAGTGGTACATTGCAAGAATATTAGGACATGCGAAGTGTTTGCTCTCTTTCTGCGAACCTTTCTAGAAACTCTAGGCACTCCCTGTGATACCGAATTTGGCAAAGCATTTATGTCGCCAGCAAGCTTGCATTAGTCATGCATCCCAGCCTTTTAAAAAAGATATTACCACTAATATTTTTCAAATTCTATTCCAACTAAGAAATCTAAAAGAAACAAGTCCCAAAGGAAAAATAATGCCAAAGTAAAGGTGGTAGGAAGGACCGTTTTCAGATTTTAATTATTTACCAAGTGAAATGTATAAAAGGTGTTGGATATTTTTGTCCTGAAATATCAAGTACTGGACACTGCCCAAAAGCAGATGGTATAATTCACTCCAGAGAGCCAAATTTCTTGCCTCTTTTTTTTTCCCCCCATGCTTGACTCCTTGGAACTCAGTCAGATGTTTTTCTTTTCCCTTTAAGACACTGACCCTACTAACCCTGTGACCTCCTTTTTCTTTCTTTTTTCTTTCCTTTTTTTTTTTTTTTTTTTTGCAAGCCCTACTTGGATAAGTAGCATATTCTAGTAGCCTTTGCTTTGAACCACAGTATAAGATGGACACTCTGTTCCCAACTTCTTCATGGTCCCCGGTCAAATCCCTTTAATTCTCTCTAGTCTCATGCTTTGATTTCTGGGTCTTTTTTTTTTTTCTTTTCTTTTCTTTTTGACTGGTAAGATAATAATTGGTAACATTTGAGTGCTCTTAAATATGCACTAATGATTATAATCCATTATACCTCAGTCGTGGAAGTCATAGAAAAACTATCTTAAATGAATAAATAAGAAATCTGTACTTTAAAGTTTTATCCATAGAGCTCTTGAATCCTCACAAACAACCACTTCCCTTAGTTTCCTACAAAACTATTCCAGTTTCCATTTGGAAAACTGGAATAGAGATTAAGAGAATTTCCTTAGACTACAGTCCAGGTTTAGGGAATAACTTCTTTGCTCGATATAAATAATTCACTTTAAATCCCCCAAACCAAAATATTTCCAATGTAAACCTCTAAAATATACACAGCACTGACCAAGCATGGGAAAATTTCATAATATTCATGATTTGAAAATCCACTATTACCTAGTCTAGGTTGTAATGCTAAAGAATATTTTCTCAAAATATGCTCTCATACTGATTTCAGGTTATATCCCCAGGGTTGGTACACAGTATAGACTCTGTCAGTGTATGTTGAATGGATGATGGTTGCTTGGCTATAGTCTTAAATAAGGTAGCAGCAAGTAGATAGGGGATTAAGTAGAGTAGATGATCTATAGAAATACTATAAAGATAAAAATGAAAGAGGTTGATAATAAGGTGTGAAAAACTGTTAAAAGGGGAACTCAGAGGAACTTCCTTGTTTCTGGTTTAAGTGATGAGATAATACAATTCAATGAGATAGGAAACATGGAGATGTGGGAAGCAGGTGAGTAGGTACACAATGAGTTCAAGATTAGCTGTGTTAAATCAAAAGATCTTGTGAACATCAAATTTATTCAATAAGAAGCTGGACATGTAGATTTGATCTTAATAGAGACTTTTTTACTTGGAGTTCATCATCATGTAAGTGATCACTAAAGTTTTGTCCATAAATGAAACTACTTTGGGAAGAAGGGTAGAATAGAATATCCATGTCCAGAACATTTTAAAATGATTAGGTATAAGAACTCAATCAAGGGTTGTTCATATTTTACTTTTTCATGGACATTAAAAGTATATATTTGTAGCCATATACTATGACTATTATTTCATAGAATAAGGAGAAGAAATTTTAACTTATAAAAATATGGATGATATAATCTTAAAAAGGATAATCATTCCAATTAATCAAATAAGATATATAAAAGATTTGCCTTATCATCTTTAATCACAAAATGACCGTATCATGAAATGACACCTTCTGAAGACAAGCGTTTGTGAAACACTGGTACCAGTGAACAGAGAAGACCAAGGTCAGATGTCCTGGGAATTCTCATCTTCCAGTGTTTATCAGAGGAGAGGATTCCACAGAGGAGACTGATTCTAAGAAGCAAGAAGTAAAGCTAGGGAAATGTGTTATCCTAAAGTAAGGGAAATGAACTATTTCAAGGAATACGTAGTTGAAACTTCAGTTGTCGCTGAAAGACCCAATAGATTTATTAATAAAGAATTTACTGATGTCCTGAATAAGAATAGTTTTATACAAAAATGACATGATATGAAGACTTTAGTTCAGGGCTGACTCAGGCAATACAACATTTTGTTATGAGTCCTAAATTAAGGTCAATAAGGATTTGTTGAGCATTTAGTGTACCCAAATCAATTTAAAAGATCCCTTAACAGATTAAAATATTAATAAAATATTTCTTGTCCTCAAGAAACTAATAGTCTCAAAGGAAAGATGTAAAATAAACATCAACATCTGTTTGATTATGTCTCAAAAAATATACACAAACGGCTAACAAGCACACAAAAATATGTTCAACATCATTGTCATTTGGGAAATGCAAATTAAAACTACAATGAGATGCTACTTCACATCTACTAGGATGGCTTGAATTAACACATACACACAACACACGCACGCACACACACACATTCAGAAAATAACAAGTGTTGGTGAGAATGTATAGAAGTTGGAGTCTTAACATCCTGCTATTGGAAGCATAAAGTGGTATAGCTGCTATGGAAAATAATGACATATTCTCAAAATGTTAAACATAGAATCACCATATGACCTAGCAATTATACTTCTGAGTATATGCCCAAAAGAACTGAAAAAGGTATTCAAATAAAAACATGTATTTGAAATTTCAGAGCAGCATTATTCAAGCAGCTAAAAAGTGAAACAACCCAAATGTCCATCAAATGATAAATGAATAAACAAAATGTAACATAGCCATACAATGGAATATTATTCAGTCACAAACAGTATTGATATATGCATGCCATAACATGGATAAACCTTGAAAATACTATGCTAACTGATATAACCTAGACAAAAGACCTCATGTTGTATGATTATTCCATTGATATGAAATACCCATAATTGGCAAATCCATAGATATTGGTGGTTTCCATGGCCTGGGGGTAGAGAAATGGGAAGTGACACTTTAACAGGTACAGGGTATTGGGGGGGGGGGGTGTGATGAAAATGTTTTGGAATTTGATAATGGTGATGGTTGTACACCATGAATGCAAATTACACACTTGAGTGTACATTTTTACATGTTGAGTGTAAATTACACACTTTAAAATGGTTAAAGTGCTCAGTTTTATGTTATATGAATTTTCCACAAAATAAGTCTATGAAATACAATATGATGAGCCATAAAAGAGTTGCCAAGCATTGCAAGAATATAAGGGAGGAAAGAGCAATCAGAATACTAAAGAAGGTGGCCCCTATGGTCCCAATTCTCCTCATCCAAGAACAGAAATGCACCTTTCTTTGCTTTTTTGCCTATGGCTTTGTGTTCTAGGCATATGTATATAGTCCTCAGAGGGAAGAAATTTTAAACTATCATCAATCCTTTCCACACACAGGCATACCTTAGAGGTATTGTGGGTTTATTTTCAGACCACCGCAATAAAACAAGTGTTGCAATGAAGTGAGTCAAATGAAATTTTTGGTTTCCCAATGCATATAAAAACTATGTTTATACTATAGTATAGTCTATTAAATGTGCAATAGCATTATGTTTAAAAAACAATGTACATAACTTAATTTAAAAATACTTTATTCCTAAGAAAAATGCTAACCCTCATCTAAGCTTTTAGTAAATTGTGATCTTTTTGCTGATGGAGGATCTTGTCTCAGTGTTGATGGCTGCTGACGGATGAGGGTAGTGGTTACTGAAAGCTGGGGTGGCTGTGGCAGTTTCTTACAATAAGACAACAATGGAGTCTGCCGTATTAATGGACTCTTCCTTTTACAAATGATTTCTCTACAGCATGTAATGCTGTTTGATAGCATTTTAACCACAGTAGAATTTCTTCCAAAATTAGAGTCAATATTCTCAAACCTTGATGCTTTATCAGCTAAGCTTATGTAATATTCTAAATGTTTTATGAACATTTCAACAATCTTCACATCTTCACCAGGAGTAGATCCCATCTCAAGAAACTATTTTCTTTGGTTACCTGTAAGAAGCAATTCCTCATCCATTAAAACTCTATCATAAGATTACAGCAATTCAGTCACATTTCAGCTCCAGTTCTAATTTTAGTCACTGTTATTTCTATCACATTTCCAGTTACTTCCTCCACTGAAGTCTTGATCCCCTCAAAGTCATCTATGAGGGTTGGAATCAACCTCTTCCAAATTCCTGTTAATGTCAACATTTTGATCTCTTCCCATTAATCATAAATGTTCTCAATAGCATCTGGAATAGTAAATTCTTTCCAGAAGGTTTTCAATTTACTTTGCCCAGATCCATCATAGGAACCACTATCTATGGCAGCTATAGCCTTATGAAATGTATTTCTTAAATAATAAGACTTGAAAGTGATAATGACTCCTTGATCCATGGGCTCCAGAGTGGATGTTGTTAGCAGGCATGAATACAACATGAATCTCATTGTACAAGGCCATCCGAGCTCTTGGTGACCTGGTACATTGTGAATGAGCAGTAATATTTTAAAAGAAATTCTTTTTGCTGAACAGTAGGTCTCAACAGTGGGCTTAAAATATTCAGTAAACCATGTTGCAAACAGATGTATTGTCATTTAGTCTTTGTTGTTCCATTAATAAGCACAGAGTGAGTAGATTAAGCATAATTCCTTAAGGCACCAGGATGTTTGGAATGGCAAATGAGCATTGGCTTCAACTTAAAGTCAACAGCTGCATTAGCTCCTAAAACAGTGTCAACCTTGCCTTTGAAGCTTTGAAGCCAAGGCATTGACTTCATTCAAGCTATACGAGTCCTAAATGGTTCTAGTATAAGGCTGTTTCATCCAGACTGAAACTGTGTTATTTGGTATAGCTACCTTTCTTAATTATCTTAGCTAGTTATTCTGGATACATTACTACAGCCTCTATTTCAGAACTCTGTATTAACCTTGCACTTTATGTCATTGCGATGGTTTCTTTCCTCAGACCTCATGAACCAACCTCAGCTAGCTTCCAGTTTTTCTTCTATAGCTTCCTCACCTTTCTCAGCCCTCAGAGAACTGAGGAGAGTTAGAATCTTGCTCTGCTTTAGGCTTTGTCTTAAAAGAATGTTGTGTTGGTTGATCTTCTATCCAGATCACTACAACTTTCTCCAAATCAGCAAAAAGGCTGTTTCGCTTTCTGATCATTCACATGTTCACTGGAGTAGCACTTTCAGTTTTCTTCAAGAACATTTCCTTTGCAATCCCAGCTTAGCTGTTTGCTGCCAGAGGCCTAGGTTTGGGCCTATCTCAGCTTTCTACATGTCTTTCTCACTAAGCTTAATCATTTCTAGCTTTTATCTTAAAGTCAGAGACATGTGACTCCTCCTTTCCCCTGAACATTGAGAGGCCATGGTAGAGTTATTAATTGGCCTAGTTTCAAGCTTGTTGTATCTCAGGGAATATGAGAACCCGAAGAAAGGGAGAGAGATGGGCAAACAGCCACTTGTAGAGCAGTCAGAACACATACTATTACTAAGTTTGCCATCTTATGTGGGTGCGGTTTGTGGTGTCCAAGAAAAATTGCAATAGTAACATTAAAGATCGCTGATCATGAATCACCATAAGAAATAGAATAATAACAACAATGTTTGAAATATTGCAAAAATTATCAAAATGTAACACAGACACAAACTGAACAAATGCTATTAGAAAAATGGCCCCATAGACTTGCTTGATGGAGGATAGCCACAAACCCTCAATTTGTTTAAAAAAAAACACAAAATCACAATATATGCAAAGTACAATAAATTGCATAATAAATAAATAAGCATAATAAATAAATAAGCATAATAAAATGAGGTATGTCTGTAATGAGAATGAAATTGCATATGAATGGAGAGAATTCATATAGAACTCTGTCTCTGAAGCCATTCAGAAGCCATCCCACATAAAAGCAACACCCCAAGGATGTTCCAGATTTTCAGACCTGGATATGGAGCCATTCACTTCAACAGCTAGCACATTTCTCTATCCTCTCTACCTCATTGTGTTTCACTGGTTACTGTTTCTTCCTTATCCTTCCAGTTGATTAACTACTTTCTAATTTCCCCTCCTCCAAGCTTGACTCCACTGTGGTTCTTATCTTTCCTATCATTGATTTGATACTCCAAGGATGAATTTCTAGATAACATTCTCTAGTACTTACCCTGGCAATTGTGAATCCCTCTTCCAGCTAGCATATCACCAGGATAAAGTCCATCCCCACAAACAAGATCAAGATAAGCATTGAGGAGAGAGGGAAAAAGTACTCATGAATAAAAGGAAAGGCTGTGAAAACAACTTCACCTAATGCAAAATTTTGCATAATGTACCTTTTCAACAACATTTTAAAGGGCTGTTATTAAGTTATTTGTATAAGCTGATATGTACACTCACCTGAATTTGGTCTTATTCTTCTCCACTGTCTAGGACTTAACAGTGGTATTTGCAGAAATTAATGAGGATTAAAAACTTCTCTTTCTCCTAATTCCTTTCAACATTGATTAAATAATTACTATATGTAAGTCACTTTGAGAAGTATTGTTAATAACCCAAAAATAAATATATCATGTCCTTTATGCTGAGTTGCAAGAGGGGAGAACTTAATTTAAATAAGTATAACACAAGGCAGAAAAATAATGCTATGGTAGAGTCACAAGGAGATAGAAGGTAAAGATTATATTGACTGGAGTAATCAAGAAAGTATTTGTGGAGGAAGGCATTTAAGCAGTACATTAGTGAGTCATTCTCTTCTCAATTACCATGCAGATGATTCCAAAAGAAGGAAGTAGGCAGTGACTCAATTTAATATCCTTGCAAATATGATAAACAGAATTCTTGGAAAATAGACTAATGATGCAGGATGCCTCTGGTTTATGATTGCTTAGGGTAAACAAGCCTACAATCTATGGGTTTATGATGCATGGCTCCCTATAGTACGTGACATAAACCATACAACTCTCTGGAGCACTATATAGAGAGGTTTCCTAGCTTAAATTCTCTCCATTGTGTAAGGTGACCTGCAATCCTCATTAGAGAGCTCATCTATTACTATCCCACAGTAATAGAAAAAAGGATGTGGGAAGTCATATGGGATGTGCCACCTTTCTCTCTGCCCTGCCTGTAAATTCTGAGTGCCTGTATTCCTAAAATTAGTGGGAAAGCTTGATCCCAGGTAAGATCTCCAAATTGTGTGAGTCTGATTTGACAATCCGATCTTTAGTGTTAGTTCAGTCTTCAGAGAAAAGGTAGAATTTGAAATGAGCTTACAGAGGTGTATAAGATTTTAAAAGGCAAAAATGAGGCATCTGACATTTTTAAACAGAGAAGAAATAGTTAGAGATAAGAAAGTAGAAAAACACAGGATATTCAGGCCATAATATATATCCTAGTTTGGCTATCGTGTATATAATATATCTAAGGGAACAGTCATGGAAGATAAAGCCAGAAAAGTAAGTTAAGGGCTTAGAATTCCAGGCTGAGGACTCATATTTACTTCTGTAGGAAATGAGGAGCCACTAAACATTTTTTTATGAAGAGAATGACAGAATCACAACACAGCTGCAGGTAGTTTTCCCAGCAGCTATGTGCAGGTTGCTTTGGAACAGGGAGAAATTATCCAAATTGAAGGATAAAATGGCTTAGCTCAATGATTCTCAAATGAAGTCCATGATCTCAGGAAGGTCTATAGGCACAAGCTGAAGTTCTCTTTGGGGATTTTGTTATTGTTGTTATTTGCTTGGCTTTTCTGTTTTTTTAACATTTAAAAATATTCTGTGTTCATTTTGATAATTTTTAAATGCAATTCAGGATCAGTTAGATGATCATATTACAACTGAATATCACCACAAACTGCAGTGCTTATGCCTTCTTTCTGTTTATCATTGTGTTGGCACTAATTACAATTTAAGTTGTCATGGACTAATAAGAAAAAAATAAAGGGGACTTCAGTGTAAATTTGTATTTATGCCAAGGGAAAGGCAAATGCTTTTTACCAATTTAAATTAAAAAAAAGTTTTGGGAGAACTATGTTATCACAAAGTACGTGGTAGTACATATTTAACTTCAAAGAACTTGAATGAATGTTTTCCTTTGCCTCTCCAGACTATTCTCTCTACCCTTTTCCACTATGAAGGCCTATAACCTTCGTTCCCAGGCTTCTTTGCCCTCTGGCTTCTGGTTGGGGTCAGCAAATGGGAGTTGATAGCAGGAGGTTGAAGAGTGGGAAGAGTAAGGTCAGGGTATTTATTTTGATGGCTTCCTCCCTGCTGGGATCCTACAAATTGATTGTATCCTTCCAACAAAGAGCACAGCTTCTCCAAGTCATTCTACTCATGTATCGGTAGCCACACTCCAGGCTCTGATTATTACTCCTTCATCTGCCGGACAGTCCCATGGGTGATAATAGCACTTCACTATTGCTATACTCAACCCTGTGTTTACCTTGTGTATATTTCCTTTATTAAACCCTCTTCAAATACTCCTGAAATAAATGTGTTTCATTTTCTTCCATGATCTGTCTGATACAATGAATCTCAATGGTCTTTACAATGTTTGTATTACAAGCATCAATTTGGTTTCAGCAAAGCAACATCATCTGTCACATTAAAATAAATGTGTTACTCTGAATCTTACTGATTTTATAGTTTCATTTGTATTTAATTTATAAATTTGTTTTTTTAGCCATATCTGAGCTTTAATCATGAGAAGCACATATCTAGTTTATGTTTGTATACACTTAAGTAAATGAATTAATAATAATAATAATAATATAATGTCAATCAACATTAAGGAGGTCTTGAATTCTTTGGTCCTTAAAAAAAAGGCAATATATCACTCAAATTTGAGAATCACTAACCTAGCTTATTGCTTCTAACACCACTTCCAAAACATCTCTAAAAAGCACCATAAAAGTTGCCAGAGTGTGAAATGGACAATTGATAGTGAATGCATACTGAAAGCCAAGAACTTCATAAACCCCATTATAACTCCAGAAGCCATGGCTAAAAACAACTGCAGATTCTTCCACCCCCCACGGGATCTAAGAAGTCCTGCATTAATCACTATGGCTTTTTATGTATGCTAATCTTTAAACTCCAGACTGGAGAACTGTACTCAAAGAGTCTTCTTATTTAAGCTAGTGAAATAAATTTATACCTCAACACACCCCTCTATTCCAAACATATAGCAAGTATGGAAAGGAAAAAAAAAATTCATAGCTATATATATTTTAAAAGATAAGCATCTCGGGGCCCCTTGGTGGCTCAGTCAGTTAATCATCTGCCTTCAGCTTAGGTCATGATCTCAGGGGCCTGGGATTGATCCCTGCATATGAGCTCCCTGCTCAGTGAAGTTTGCTTCTTCTGTCTCTCCACCCCTCTCTCCACTCATGTGTGTTCTCTCTCTCTCTCTGTCTCTCTCTCTCTCTCAAATAAATAATTAAAATCTTAAAAGAAAAAAAAAAAAGATAAGCATCTCCATAAATCAGAATTCATAGGGCCGAGTGAGGCTGAAGCTCCTGGCTTTCTGGGTGTCACTCCCAGAAGCAGATTGGCACCAGGCAGGTCAGCTTCATAAGCATCAGGTACTCCAAATGAAGAACCAGAGTCAGCTACACAACCTGTAGCTGTAGGTTAAGAGAACTGCTGATTGCTGCCTGGGACTAATGAGGACTTCAGGCCTAAAGAATAGGGAATGTATAGACCAGCTTTATAATAAGGAGTGAAACCTATCTGTAACTTAGTGAATTATCTTCAATATTTCAAATATCAAAATAGGATAAGAACTTTAAACCAATATTTTATAACTTGGCTCTGGGATACAGGCTGGAATGGGGGATAGAGTGGTATGTGGTATATCAGTTAGGGTTTACCCATGTTGCAGTAAGAAATAAACTCAAATAATCTGCAGGTTTATACAATAAAATTTTATTTCATGTTCACATCACAGTCTACTGCAGGTCAGGTGGCTCTCCTTGGCAGCTATCTTCTAACAGTGACGAGGAATCTGGGACAATTCCATCTAGCATCTCTGCCAGTCCAGCGATCTTTATACCCATCTACAAGCTACAAAACATGGCTATTCCACATATGCCCTTAATGGTCTTTTGGACTAGGAGTGATACATGTTACTTCCACTCACAATCCATTTGCCAGAACTAGTCTCATAATCCAAAGTAATATAAGGAAGGCTGGAAAACATGGGGGAGTGTATTAACATGTACTGAGTAGGATCCAAGTGGATGAGTCTTCAAATTTTCTAGAGAAGAAGGAAGTCAGCCAAAAGTGAGAGAAAGAAAAAATAACTTCTCATTCAAAATAAAGTTGCAAACGAATGTTTCCAAACATATGACAAAATCTACCAATAAGAAAGGAACCATAAAACAACAATCAGAGCATTAATTTGCTTCATGGGAAGTGCATTTTACAGAAAAGATAGTTGTACTTCAGATTAAGCATATTTTGTATGCTCATGGAGATAAGTGGGCTAATAACTTCTATTTTAAAAAAAGAAGAAATCATTAATATTAAAGATAAACCATTAGAAATATAGCCATTGAAATAAAAAGTGCAATGGGTAATAAAACTGAATTAAATACAACTGAAGAGAGAATTAGCAATAGTAGAAGAAGGAGTAAAGTAGCCACTCAGGATGCCAGAGACAATGACATTTTTAAAATAGGAAGAGCAATTTTGAGAGTATAAGACAAATTGAGAAACTCTCACATTCATCTAATAAAAGCCCTAGACAGATAAAATAGAGGGAATGGAAGAAAAGCAATATTTGAAGAGATTTTTATCTGGGAATTTCCAGAATTGAAAAACAAAACAAAACCATGAAATTAAGAATATACTCCAAATAACAAGAACATTTTTTTTAAAAAAATCCCACACAAAATCCATGTTAAACTGTAAAGTATCAAAAATTTTTAAAGCCATCTTTTAATCTACCATAGAAAGGTTTTTACATACAAAGGAATGAAAATAGGCCAACAACGATATCTTTTCTAAATCAATAGAAACCAGAAAATAATGGACCAATATCTTTAAAAGTTGAGAAAAAGAGATGTCAAGTTAGAATTTTATATCTCCTTAAATTATTACTTCAGAATGAGGCCAAAGGAAACACATTATCAGACCTACAAAGACAGAGCTTGCCACACAGGCACTCTCACCATAAACATTAGGGGACAAACTTCAGCAAAAAGAAAAGTGAACCACATAGAAACATACATGCTACAAGATGCTTAGGGACAAAAGCCAAAAAAATTTTAGTTATGAGAAATAACTATTGGCCATAGAAAAGTAATGATGACTGACAAGTGATGTTTAAAAGGCAAAAATAAAACTTTACAATGCTGTAATAGGGAGGAGAGAATGTTCAAGAGTAGTTGAAAGATACCAGGACCCTTATCATGATTGCCTTCTATGGCTTGGGATTTCAGATTTAGAAAGTATTAGGAGGGTCAAAAAGGCTCAGAAGTGATAGATCCATGCCTATCTCCAAGTAGGTAGCTACGGCTGGTTTTGATAAAAATACAATTTTTTGTGCCTTGGTATATTCCCTCCATCCCGTTTATTTTAACTGTTGAAAGAGAATAGATTCTGATTTGGTATCTAATATTAGAATCTTTGACTATGTTTTTTATTAAGTCCAGGCAAGTGATTATATTTTAACAATTCATTGAAGGTATGGATGTTTTTTGAGATGGCAAAGAGCTGTTATATTTCTGACTTCCGGTCAGGAGAAAAACACAGTATCTTTGCCCAATTCTCCCCATGGGCCACAAAATTACGCACACACACACACATACACACACACACGCACACAGAATTATAACGGGTTTTCACCTAATGTTACCAGGTTGCTGTAGTTCAAAAGCATTGTAACAAACTACATGAAGCACTCCAATTGCTTCACAATGGCATTTACTTGAAATTAAATTTACCATATGTAGGTGGTGGAGATGAAAAGAATCTAATAGATTTCCTAGTTACAATTAGCTTGTGAAGAAAAAAAAAGGTTTTGTGGTCAGGAAAAACAGGAGATGTTATGAATGAAATACCCATCATTTAAGCTTTAAAAACTAATTGCTTGGGGTCAGTGATAGTGATATCAAACTTTAGATATTTGGGTCCTTGTCTCTGTCTGAACTGGTTTTAGTAATAGAGGAGTAAAAACTTTAGGAGAGTTGATGTGTAATTGGTGTTTGATGGCAGAAGGAAGCAATTGTAATAAATTCATCTATAGATCATTACTGTAAGCAGCAGATAAGTCTGTTACATAGTGATAATGATCATAAGACAGAAACAAGCAGAAGAATTTTATTGGAGTATTCATTACATAAAAATTGTAATAAAAAAGATCATTCTTTCACAGAAAAACACACTGAATGATTATAAGCTTTGTTATTCAGAACACCTTTTGTAATGCAGTTTAATACAGGAACTATTTTTACTTTTTAAAATCATATTTTAAGACCAAATCATATGAAATAAATGCTGAGTTTCTTATAGCTCTGGGATCTGTGTCACCAGAAAAATGTAAAAAGTAATAAATGATTGAATACATCAAAAGAACAGAGAGCTCATACAGTGAAAATGTAAAACATATGAGCAATGTGGTTTCAAAGAAGACCATGACTTACAAAAGTTTGGAATTTCTGAACTGATTTCTTGAAGTAGAAAAAAATCTCATTTCAGCAGGTCTCTTTAGTAACATAGATTGGGATTGGATTTTTAAGAACCTATATAATTAACCGTTGTTCTCAGAGCCACAGATGTGGCTTTCATTGGTTCTTCTATTTAAATTCAATACCTTCTGAGAACCAAAATTCCTAACCATGTAGGAAGTGAGAAAATTTCATTTCATTTACCATGAATTGACTGAAATCATTTTGACAAAACAGCTACTTCTAGCCTTCTGCCTACTAACTCCCAGTTTAAAAAAAAAAAAAAAAAAAAAACAAGAAGCATGAATGAGACCACCAGTGCTTATCCTTAATGAGTAAGTTACCATTACCAAGTTGTTACTTGTTATGGGGTGAGCAATAGAAAACAGAAGGCTAAAACTCAGAGATGCACATATCTGAGTACCAGAAGTTCAGCAAAGTTGGGACTAGGTATCACAAGTCTGCAGGAAGGAAAAGTTGGGAATCCAAGTGTTGTACCAAGCTCAATACACAACACAAATAAGCAGAACAACACAAGGTAAGATTGATCCTATAGTTTAGGGGGATTGTTTTCCATAGTCTTTCTTTCTTTTTTTTTTTTTTTTAAAGATTTTACTTATTTATTTGAGACAGAGTGAGAGAGCAAGAGCAGGCACAAGTGGAGTAGGGAGAGGTGAAGGGGAAGGGAAATGTAGACTCCCCACTGAGGAGGGAGCCTGTTGCAAGGCTGCATCCCAGGACCCTGGGATCATGACCTGAGCCCAAAGGCAGCCAATTAACCAACTGAGCCACCCAGGTGCCCCCTTGTCTTCCATATTCTTTATCTTCCTGTTATGGTCCAAAGTGATCACAGGGTAGAAACAGAAAAGAAGTAATGGGAAAAGAAAAGCTTTACATACATTTAAAGTAAAACAGAAAACAAGACAGTTTGCAGTTAAATGTTAAATGAATGGTGACAGCATATACAACTAAGCCTACATAATGTTAAGAAAGGTCAAATATTTGTTCACTTGGCCCATCTGAAGCTCATGTAGACATCATGTATAGAACAAAATTACAGTCAACAGACCCTTTAGCTCTTATCTTTCCAGAGTCAGCTCACCACATCAGCTGCCATAGATTCACCGAACATGTATTTTTTTTACATTTTCCTGAGTCTATTATATCCAACTACATGTTATTTTAAGGATAGTCTGGTAAAACTGAACACCTAATTCTAAATAAAGAATCATCATTAGCGGCTTTCACTACAGAATATAAGAACAATGGAAAGGCATATTGATAATACACAATTTCACCTCTGAGACATGATTTTCTGTCTGTGCATGATCAAAAGCAAAACAAGCTTACTGATATTAATATAGGCCATTTTTCTAACTCTGCCTTCAGCTATTTCAACCACGAGCTTCCCATTTTCAAAGACATTGCGTCTTAAGGGACATGTTGTATTTTAAACTACTATGTCAAATTGATCAATTTAAAAATACATCTATGATGCACATCTCAAACAAAATCCATAAAAAATGGACAGCTTTGGAAACTAGACAAACAATTCCACTTGAATAACATTTTGGGTTAAATTTAAAAGCATGCCAAAGTCTTACAGTTAGATGAAATTTTCCAACTTTTAAAATGTTCATTAAAAAAAAGAAAATCTTTCTCTTTCCCTCTTTTGTCAACTAGTATTTCCATTTTTAACTATGAAATTTTGATTGATTTGAAGCTGTATCATTGTCTCCTAATTCAAAGAAAGTTTCAAAATAGTAGCATCCACATTACTTAGTGTTAGGCGATACCTGGGCATTTCACTGAGGAAATAAGATTTCTGCCTTCAGGCCCTTTAATTGCCTATGAGTTAACAACCACTCACAAATAGATTTGGAAAGGAAACACGAAATTCCTGCTCATTATCTTGTGAGTGATGGTGCTAATCCTGGTAAAAAAAGGAAGTAGTTTGTTTTGGAAGTCCCATTTCTCCCCATTGGCCCCAACATTCCATGGCTCTTCACCCCAATTCCCTTCCTCTACCCATGATAGTGACAATTTTAACCCAGGTAGAAGATGTATGCATGGCAAGTATTTTAGAGAGAGAAAGGATTTTCAGCAGGTTTTCAGCAGATACTATTTAGGGGTAGTATTTCAGAATAAAACGTCCATGTGGCTGGGTTAGGATGCTTTAGGAATGTTTTCTAAAACATTCTGAATTATTGTCCTGACCTTTTCAAAAAGGATTTAATCACTCAGACAACAAACACTGGTGGCAGTAACTATATTTACTTATTAGAATGCATCAGTTTAGTCCCCAATTCTATAAATTAACTACATTCAAACTGCCATTAAATGATAATTCTCTGCTGTTAAATGATGTTAGATGCTGAGTGCCAGAACTGTCATCTAAATATTTCACATTCTAAGTTCAAAGAAATGCCAGTAATTGGAGCCACCATCTTCCTCCAGGACTTAGAGAGAGACACTCTCTCCACATAACCAAAAGACCACCACCACCACTCTGATTAATATAAGAAAATGTCTGGATATGGGAATTAAAGCATGGCTCTCCTGGAGACTGCAACGTTTACGAAGCTGAAAATCAAGGAAGAAAAGATCTAGAGTGAGACTTGCCAAAGTAGAGAAAAGAAGTCTCCGGGAGAATTATTCTCAGTGACTATCTGAATAGTCCCATCCACCATTAAGTGGGCAATTGTTGGTAAGTTATTAAAAAGTTCCCAGGATACCAGGCTAGCAGAATGTCTGATGCTGAGAATGGCTGAAAGGTAAGAGGAAGATGGTATTTGGGAAAAGTCAGTAAAACAGCCCACACTCCACTACTAGGTATAAACCAGGGTCCATGATTTCCTATATAAATCCTGAATGAAATGGCTGTGCTTGAGCTGTCTTCCTGGTATCAACCCATCCCCAAGAAGACTGCCTACTAAGGGGACTCTAGCTGTAAGAAACTGTAAGTTAGATGTTCTGTGAGAAGAGTTGAGGCTAGAAGGAAAAGATTAAAGTTAACCTGGATCTCCCATTCCAGGAGATGATAGAGGGGACATTCCTCCCAGGAACCAAAGAAGGAACCAAAGAAGGAAGATGGACAGTCTGCATTAGACACAGAATAGACTTGTTGAAGGGAAAACATCAGAAAGAAGCCAAGCCATGTCCAGAGCAGAAATACAAGAAAGAGAGAAAGGAAATGAGTCATGTCTTACTCAGTTTGGGCTGCTATTACAGAATACCATGCTTTGGGTAGCTTAAACAAACAAACAAACAAAAACACGATTATTTCTGATAGTTCTGGAGGCTGAGAAATCTGAATTCAGGACACAAGCACGGTTGGGTTTTGTTGAGGGACCCGTTTCTTGATTTAAAGATGGCCACTTCTCACTGTATCCTCACATACAGCAAGAGCTAGCTCTCTGGTCTCTTCTAAAAAGGGCACTGAGCTCAATATGAACTCTCCACCCTGGTAACCTCATCTAGATCTAACTACCTCCCAGAGGCCCCACCTACATACACCATCACAGTAGGAGTTTGGGTTTGTGAAACCCAAATATGCAGTCCACAGCAAGTCATAAATCCAACTGAAGTTGGAGGGAGAACAGGAAAGTTTTGAACTGAATATGAGATTAAGTTAGAAAACACACAGAACTGAGTTTCAACAAACAAACAAACAAAAACCTAGAGGGGCACCTGGCTGACTCAGTCAACAGAACACATGACTCTTGACCTCAGGGTCAGGAGTTCAAGCCCCACATTGGGCATAGAGATTACTTAAAATAAATAAATAAACAAACAAAATGTAAAATCAAGAACAAAAACTGAAGAGACTCTTCTGATAACCGAAAAGGCTGGAAAGTCATAGAACTGGAAGTAGCACCTCAGCCAAACTTAGAAAGGTCAGCATAGTAGAGTTATCAGAGAAAAAGATCTATTTCATGTTTATCCCTAACAGGTTGAGGGTCCTCAATAAACTCATTACAGATTTTTTAAAAACTTGTATCATATTAAAATAATGTTTAGAATAAAAACCAATCCCTAAAAATCATACCACACTAACATATTGCTACTTTTCATAAATTCCTTTTTAATGCTTGCCCATATAGTTACATATTTTACATAGCTACATCCATAGTATAATTTAAATTTTGTATTTTTTGTTTCCTGTATCATATTCTGGCACTTTTTAATCATCCATTGTAAAACAAAAAACAAAAAAATCTCATTCCATTGAATTGTTATTTTATCATTTGTAACTATTGTGTTTTCTTTTTTTAAAAGATTTTATTTATTTATTTGAGATAGAGAGAGAGACAGTGCAAGCAGGGTGGCGGCAGATGGAGAAGGAGAAACAGGCTCCTCGTTGAGCAGTGAACTCTATGCAGGGCTCAATTCCAGGACCCCAGGATCATGACCTGAGCAGAAGGCAGACACTTAACTTACTGAGCCACCCAGGCGTCCCACTGTTGGGGTGGTTTTCGCCTATTAGTTCAGTTATTTATGAATACCATGTCTGAATATTTCTTAAATATTTGTTTCTAACTTTTGCTATTATAGCAAATACAGCAATTACTTTCAGTTCATACAGTTTTATGATTTTATTGAATTATCTCTCAGGATCACTGGCCACTTATTAAGGTTTTTGATATAATAAAATGATCAAATTTGTCTCTAAAAATTTTACAATGCAGCCAGCAATAAATTCTGATACTGGCTTCCCCACAATCTCACCAGCATTATATAATATATTTTTACGTTTTACTTACTTTAATAAATTTGGCCTGGATTATTGTTTTAACATGCATTGCCTTGGATTCCTCATGAAAATGTACATTTTTCTTGTTTACTGGTTTTGTTCTCTCCTGATTAAGCTGCCTCTTCATAACCTTAGTCCATTTAGCTATCAGGAGTCTTGATGTCATGCCATGCACTTAAATGAGCCCTTTATAGATTAAAAATGCCAACTCTGTTCTTCTTTAAAGCTAGTTAAACTTATCTCTCTCTCACCTTCCCTTGTAATATACATGTGCACAAGCATGGGCACAAACATCCCCTAACTCTAAAGAAGGTTCTCTTTTACTGAATTGTTCTGCCTTCTAAATTATTCAAGAGCTTATGCTATTTGGGAGGAGAGGTTCATCATTAAGTATATGATTACCACTTAAGTAATTACATTCTGCTAATTGGGGCTATTTTTGTGGCATTCCTTAGGAATAGGATTCTCTGCGACTGAGAGGCTTATTTTGAATAGCCAGGGACAATGTGCTCCATGTGTGGGGAAAAAAAATCCTTCTCTAATATTCCTTGTCCCTTGACAATTACTGAAAAAAGATCCATTTACATTTTTCTACAAATCCTCATATCCCACTCCTGTGTTAGAACAGAAAGTCTGAAGCCATTATAAAGTCCCGCAAAGAGAAGGGCCCCACACAGCCTTATGAAGGAGGCCTGAATGGAAGATAATAGGATGGGGACAAATGTCCCTTTCACAGTCAAGATGACATCTCTTCAGATGTCTCTTTTCCAGCTCTACCAAGTGCCCAGGTTCTGATTCTCCAAGGGCAAGATTTTTTGAGTGGTATGAGTAGAGAAGTGTATGCATTTCTGTGAAACCTTAGAATGAGACTTTCTGCTCATATGATTGAGGTGAAAGGATCCCTGAGAGCCCTTCTTGTAAAATCAAGGAAGTTATCCTGGAATCTGTAGCAATACTGCGTTAGCCTGGCTCCCATGCAGAAACGACACTGCTTCAATAAGAGTCAATGACTATTTCCCATAAAGCTTCTTCTCCAAGAATGTTAAGTCTTCAAGCAGGAAAGAAAAATAGAGCAGCAAGTTGGGTTGTGAGCAACAAATACAGGACAAGGCTATGTGGTTTGTAGGTGAAGACAAATTATTTTGAAGAGTATAAAGACTTTCTGGGTGCACATAAAACACACAGGAATACTTGCAACAATGGTTCCTGTTGTATTATTCATAAATGACTTATTTTGGTCTCTCTTTCTAATTTTCTTAAATTTATAACAGATCAGTTTACATTATACCTTTCTAGCAAATATCTCCCTACATTATATTAATAAAATATTTGTCCTAATGAAAAAAAATAATAAATCCAAGTAAGGGCCAAAACCTTATTAAAGATTTGAACATCTCTAACTCCTGACTATTAAATTGCTTGTATTTCTATGAACAAAGACCCATGGAATTACATGATTCATATAGGTCATCTGCTAAAGAAATCATTGTTCTATCAGCATACTGTCAAAGCATTAAAGAGAGGAAGATTATTATTATTTTTTTTTAACCACTCTTGATTAATGAAAACAAAGTCCTATGCTTAGATAAGAAAGAGAATTGCCCACATGGGTTACTACATAGCTAAGATTAAGATTCTTCTGTTCAAAAATGTTTTTCTCAACCACTCCTTCAGTTGCTTCTGAAATAAGAGATGAACTTTTGGGCAATTACCCCATTAAACTTCAAATAGCCTCTAAAGAGAACTATTTATAAAGACACTGTCAACCATTCACATTCTGGTATGAATTTCTTTACCATACTCCTTCTATTTTCCTATTTAGGAAAAACTGTTTTGAAAGGAGAAATAAGCAAAACGTTGATCCAGAGAATAGAAGATCCTAAATGCAGGCAGTACAAAGGCAATAACTTTTTTTTATTTTAAGCCACAAATGCAGGATGAAAATCCATCAAGAAATCTTCACCTACTAGTTCAGTTATTTATGAATACAAGGTCTGAATTAACTCAATCATGAAAAAGAAAATACCCACTTAAATTGTTGCCTCATAGAACTACTCTGGTCTGAACTTATTTTTTAGAAGAGTGAGATCAGAGGAGCCCTGCTCAGATATTATGTTCTGGCCATTATACTAATTCCCTAAATTCAGCCCCTGGGGCCGACATGGCTAGTTGCTTATCCAACACCCTCTTTCACTTCTGCTTCTCAACAGGGCCCTGATTTTTTTGGAGATGTAGCAAACTGTCCAGTTAAAACATTTGCTTTTCCAGACTCTGTGGCATGCTAATCATGTGGCACAGTCCTGCTCTATGAAACGTAAGCAGATGTCTGCTGGGATTGATGGGAAAGCTGTTGCTTTCTTGATAGAGTCACCATCCATTCCTGATTACTCCTTCACTCCTTTATCTTTCCTTTTTGTTTGATGAAATATTAGCATATGACATGGCAGCAAGCAACTTTCTTGCAATCACAAGATGCCAAGCTTGAGTGCAAATGCCTACAAACTATGTCTGGCAGAACAGAAAGATGGACAAAAATAGATTCCTTACTGGCATTATTGAGTTGCCACACCTACCCCAGACTACCTACTCCCAAACTTCTTGTGGCAGGAGACAAAGCCTTGCATGGCCGGGCCACGGTGGCAGCTTTCAGTTATTTGCAGCCAAATATACCCCCTACCAGGTCTCCTTTGACCCTGTTATCTGACCCTGATATCTGATACACAGATATCAGATCAGAAGAGACATCAGGACACCCTTTACTAAAACTTGCCGTAAGTAGTATCCTCTGCATTTCTGAGCAAACACACATAGAGGAATGAACTCCACTGTGATAAACACATCACCAGCTCAGAGCTCTGTTCTCCCTGACATGTCACATGCATTGATTTCATCCCCCATTCAATAAATATGCATTAAATGCTTACTACAGCCTAGTCACTAACAATACACTAGTGAGCAAAATATATAAAATCCATCTGTTATTTGAGTTTATATCTAGTTTCCATTATAAAAAATCTCGCTTTTTGTTTCTTTGTTTTTTAAGAGACATGCTCACTGATTGGAGTGGCATTAACTGAACATTTTACTTGTCAAATAGTTAGCCTGGTATCATATAGAATTCAAAACGTCCCCTCCATATAGGTTTAGGAATGGTTTTTATCATGGAATATATCACTAAAGTCATACTGAACATTAAAAGCAGAGGATTCATGAGTGAGTGCTGCAATATCCAAATTAAAATTATTTATAAATCTTTTCTGAGCAAAGAACTTTGAGACATCTAGGCTTTTACTTTTTTCCTTTCCATTGGCTTTAATTCTTATATTTGTCTGAGTAATGGAGCAGAGGTGGGTGAAAACCCTCTGGTGCTCAATAAAGTGTGTTTGTATGTTAGACTCTGTACAGAATGGAGAAGAAGCAAGCTCACAAAAGATTTAACCAGCCACTGTCCCCGACTTCATGATGACTTAAATTATCTACCCAAACTCTCTGTGACATACTTTGTGAGACCAGCCTTTAGACTTTTCACAGGTAGGGCTTCAGGAACATTTCAGAGACCAACGTGCTTTGTGCATTTAGGTAGGGGCTGATTTTTACTTTGTCTTTTCCCCCATGGACCCAGCATTCTTAGACTGGTCCTGAGTGTTCCCCTGGCTCCATAATGCATGAATCTCTTATGGAGATAGCTGATTTGGGAAGAGGCACAATGTATAATACCCTGTATAAATTACATGAAACTAGAGTGGAACCTAGGCATGCAGTAAGTAATTCATGAGTACAGCTCAGAATGCTCAAATCTGGAGGCATTATATTTTCTACCAGATCACCCCCCTTCTATGATTTAGATCTAATAGGATACATGTACTGTTTGTTTGTCTTTGTATTGGCAATATGCTTATAATGAATTGTATGGTTTCCATGAGCATACTAAAGATTGAGTGAATTAATTTTCCTGTTTGGTGAAACCAGTTTGTCCTATCCCAACACAAAGTGTCGATGATGTCAGAATTGTGCTTGAGCATAAAATATGAATATGTGCACTTACGCTAGAATATAGGCCTATGGGTTCTTTTTATTAGACTATTAAACATATGTGTGTATACATACATACTCCTACATACAAATATATAGCTTATTCCCAGAGTGGTCCATTCAAATCCTACACACAAATATAGTGCATATATGCCCCCACGTTCCCAGAAGAACACATACTGATTCCAAAGGAAACTGATTTAGAGGCAAACTATGTGTTCATTCTTTAAAACTTGTTGTCTGAAAGTCTAGAAGGAAAAATCCTACCTTATATGACTTGGTTAGGGAACCACACTTGAACAACCATGCCTGACCTATGTTCTTGAGGTAGCATGAGGTCACAAATATTCTTTAGACCATACTGTTGTAGTTTTGAAGCAATTATGAAAACAATTTCCATTTTTGAATTTTGTTGAGGATAGATTAAAACATAATATTGTGTCCTTTAAAGGATTTTTTAGTAAGTTTAAAGACTAGAGTGATGGTAAGGTTGCATGTGCCCCCTTTCCCTACCCTTCACAAACACATACCTGGAGATCTACTCTTACTGATGAGTATCTTCAAAAACTATAGGCATATGAGGATAGGGAAAGAAGGTAAAAATAATTTTCCAGTCAAAATATAAAATTAAATAGCTAAAGAAAATACATATTTCTCAAGTCAATTCACCTTGCAATAGATGAACTAAATGTACGGTCTTTTATTGACTTAAAAAAGAAAAATACTAAATATAAATTTTACTTTATGTCATTCAAGTGTTTTGTTAAAATATAACTGACAACACTACCAAACACACACACACATAGTCAGAATAACCTTGAGAACACAGGTACATGCATTCATGGTATTTTTTTTAAGGTTTTATTTATTTATTTGAGAAAGAGGGAGACAGAGACAGAGCATGAGCAGCAGAAGGAGGCAGAGGGAAAGGGAGAAGCGACCTCCCTCCCCACTGAGCAAGGAGCCTGACAGAGGATAGATCCCAGAATTCTAAGACCCAAGCCAAGGCAGAAGCCTCGCCCATTGAGCTACCCGGATGCGGGCATTCATGATATTTTTATGCAAGTCACAAATGATACATAAGAATGGGAAAGAATTAAAACTCTTTTCTGTACCTTCAGATCGATAAGTTGAATCATAATAATTATCAGCTCTGAAGAGGTCAAAGGGTGGGATCCTTTACTGAGCAATAAAACATCAAAACTTAAATGAGGACTGGATAACAACGTATTAAAGGTCATGTTATTTCTCTAGGGAATACGCGTTTGTAGGATATTATCATTGCTGTTGTTGAATCTATACGTACTATTGCAGCCAGTACAGTCATGGACTGACTTGAAGTTGTTTGGCATGTTCCCTCACATAGGAATCTATGTTCAAACTAAGTATCTAGGACTACCGATGGGGCCTGATATAATGTGAGCAAACCAACTTGTAAATGCATGTCCTTGGTTCTGATAACAGATTAATATGGTGAACTCTCAAAGTCAGTTTGGGTTCCCTTTGTTTTTCTTAATGTCAATATGTCTGAACAACAAGTCTGATATAACTGAACGTAACACTCAAGGTTAACATACACAAAGAAACATTTTTCAAGTCAAATTCCATACAGAGACAACAATAAGAAACAAAAAATATTGCTGTTCAGTTGGAAAAATGGTAGCAACAATAGCAGTTTTTACACTTGATAAATCATTTATAGATTTATTATTTCATGATTGAGTTCTTAAATTAGAAAATGTCTCTAGTCATTATAAAAGTGTATTAATTTATAAGAGAAATGTTTTCAAAAGTCCGTCAGAAGATGGTCAAAACCAAGCCTTTACTGTGGATTTAAAAAATCTATCACTATGCATGAACTTTCAACTTCTATAAAATTACTTTCCTCAGTTTTTCTAATATATCGGTTAACATTTCATCTCCTGAAAATCCTCCAGAACTTTGACTATATTATTCTGCTGGGAACTTGGCAACTCAAGCAACTGCTCAGACATTAAAAGTGCCATGATGTTTTATCTTCTTTGTATCGCTTACCCCAAACAGGCCTGATAGCTACTTGCCTAGAGCTAGGTCAGAACAGACAAGCCTTCTGAGCTGGCTCACTGAGGAGGCCGCCTGCCTGAACCGACCTTCCTCCCCATCAGTAAGTGGGCTTCCTCTGTGCCATTTCCACACTTGTAAATATTTCACTCAGTAGAATCCCCCAAGAGCAGGGAGGAAAAAAAAAAAAATTCTGACTCTTGCCCCTTCTTTCTTAACATCTTTTTCTCCTCAGAGTGGGGGGAGGGGGAAGATGTGTTTTTAAGCTTTGATGCTGAGAAAGGCTAGTGAGGCTTTAAACAACTTGCTACTTTTCAATGAACAATCCAACATTCTTTTCAGAAACTTTGTTCTCAACATTGTTAGTGATACTGTCAGTGCTAATGATAAAAATAAAAACTATTTATTGGGGGGGGGGGTGTGATCCAGGTTAATAATTGCTAGATTTTCCAATTTTATGAACCTGAAAATTAACCAACAATAAAATAACAACTGGGAAATAACACAGAGTTGCCAACTTTTCATTTTCCCTTTCTGTAATCTGAATAAATTACTATCCTTTATCTCTATCCTATCATGAAAAGACAATTTGATACCAAAGTAGTGGGAAGAATCCCTGAATAAGATATAGTTTCTTATCAAGCTGAATAATTTGGCTTAATAAAACACTCACTACTTTTTGTTTTTGCCATCTAAAACAATCGTCATTGACTGGCACCAGCTAATATATCCAAGCCATAAGCATACGCCCAATGAGCAGACAGATGTTGTCTTTTTAGTTAGTGGTGACTTTTCAATTTTTATTTTTATATTTTTTAAAGATTATTTAGTTAGTTAGTTAGTTATTCATGAGAGACAGACAGTAAGAGAGAGAGGTAGAGGGAGAAGCAGGCTCCCCTGTGATGCAGGGAGCCAGATGTGGGACTCGATCCCAGGATCCTGGGATCATGACCTGAGCCGAAGGCAGATGCTTAATGACTGAGCCACGCAGTCCCCCTCATTATTTTTATATTTAATATTGCACCAGTGCTTTGGAGCCTAGAAAGAATTTGATTGGGGTGGTTCATTAATATCTTGCTTCTTAGGAGCAAGATACCATTAGAATTTCTGTGATCTTTCAAACCCACCTGTTCAATGCTTTCATTTTGTAGATAAGAAATTTGAAGACCAGCAGAACCTAACTGTTAAACAGCACACAACTCCCCTCAACCATAGGTACAGGTGTCCACTTCCATCTGCCTATACCCAAATGGTCAATTTTCACATTTATAGTCAGTATTTGAGGGTCTGATAGGTATGAGATACTTTCACGAATTATTTCAGTTATGCCGATGGTTTCCTTAACCTTTTGTTATAGAAGTTAGCTGTCCCATTATACAGATAAGAAAAATAAAATTAATAACTAACCCACACTCATACTGCTAGGAAGTAGTGGCGTGGCCATTTAGTGAGGTCTTCTCTAAGTTAAATGTTTGTAAGTTTTACCGTGTAATTAGAAGATATTTATCAGGTGGATCCATGGGTCTAGCACTCTGATGAGTGCTACAGCATGGACCAGTGAAGTTTAGGATGCTAGGGTTGTCATGAAAAAAAAAAAAACAAAAAAAACCAGAAGTCCCTTGAGCTTCACCTGTTCTCTTCTATTTATTAAGAGAAAGTGAAAAAAAATCTATTGTAGCAAGAGTAATCCATTGTAGAACATGTCTAGAAATACTGAACTAGTCAGGTGGATGTCCCCCTCCAGATCCCAATACATTAGCTCTGAACCTCTTGATTCCAGGCAATAATGATGGCTTTTCCCCTAAATTTTGTATCCTTTCCTGTCCCTGGTTAACTTTTTTGGTATTACCTCATGATATCTACTGTACTGTTGGATAAAATTATGGTTTATTTTATGTCACCATTTATGTTTTCATATGCTTAGACAAAGTGCCTTCCTCTTACCCTAGTGCCAGCTCTGTGTGTATGTCCCATTTCCCCTTAAGGACAAAAATTAGGAACCTTATTTTGTATAGCACAGGCCTTTAAAGTAGAGGCTCAGAAATTATTGATTAATTGCTCTTGTTTTGGTTAAAAGTGTCAGGAATAGGCAAATTGTACAGTAGACAATGTTTGTCTCTAGCTGTATCGTCTCATTTCTTCTTTTAATGCTTTTCTCCTTTTTATGTTACTCTCTTCTATGCCTACACCCCCAACCCAAAAGGAACTAGTCCTTTAACATTTCGTAATAGACAAACTTTTGTTGCTCTTTCTAGAAAATTACTTTCCCCTCTAAACAAAACTTACAGTCTTTCTGTGTGGCCTGAGCTCAGATACATGTCACTGGTCACAGAAGTTGAGGTAATTAGCACTAAGTAGGATCACTAGAAGAAGTAATTTATTAACAGAGGCATCAAATATAATGCAGATATTTGGAAACACAAGGTTTCAACCCATTCACTCAACTTCTGTGATTAACACTTGAGTATGGGTTATAGTTCTCAATGTGTCCACTGAGGTAGGGAAACTGAAAGGACTCCATTGTAGAAAGGCTCCATCCTGCTGTTTGTCTGCTAGGCTCCCTTTACTCAGGATCCATATTTTGTGTCTGAATAAACCAAAGAAGCTATGTTCCCATTTCAAGTGGGAAACAAGAAAATTAATCTGTGAGTTTTGTCCTAGGCCCCAAACACTTGATAACATCTAAAAAGAGCCAGATATCAAATAACATTCCAGGACATTAGCTTCGAGCAAATAAATCTCCACTCACATATGCATCAATACCTTTGGTAATTTATGAAATAACACCTATTGTTTACCAGACATTCACCTTTAATCAGACCCTACCCTAGACCTACCGAAACCCAGACCCTTTTCCAATATAAATCCCTAACCCTAAGCAACAATGAGACTCATTCTCTTTCCTTCCTGAGTCTCCCAGACACGCCTTCTGCTAGTCTCTACCTGTCACTGACACTATTCAGTAAACTTTGTTTTCATGTTCTCTGGCTTATCTTTTATTTCTATCCTATGTGAAGCCAAGGACCCTCTTGGATGGTCCTACAGGACTCTCTCCTGGGTTTTCGGACTCAGCCTGTCTGCATCAAAACCATTAAGTAAAGCATTCATAATTCATTGTACTCATATAATTCATGGTCCCTTTTGAAACCTTTTGTTTTTCAAATAAAATTCCTTTTAAGCCATATTTGGTTTCTCATTTTATCGTACATGCACATCTGTTAATCAAAGCTTCTGGTTATCATGAAGTAACCAGTATATAATCTTACTAAACTGGTAGAATTCTAGCCAACAGTCAAGAAATTCATCTTTTTAAAAAGTCTGTGCAGTCTTGTCAGTGGATAATTTCCTTTGACATTTTAGAATAATGTCTGAAAAACACATGGATTCTCCAATATTATCATCACATTCCTGGTGGTCCAGCAAACCCAGATTTCAAATCACGGGTGAAACACTACAGACTGAACCTGGCACTAAATGCTCAAAATAGGACATTAAATAATCCTAGGGCCCCTCCTTGATATGCTCAAGGTCTACTTTCTGATATGGATAACCATGGCTTTTGAATGCACGCCTGCCAGGATTTCTACCTCCCCTGGGTTTATTCTACTTATTTCCTGACCACCTAAGGCTATCCTCAGGACAGAGCACTTAAGCACCCAGTTATCTTTTGTTATCTTAAGCACTGTGAATAATTCTAGTACTTCCTGCCTAGCAGGTGGGCTAGCAATGGCTCCCAGGGTGACATTAAACAAGGCAGCAGCCTATAAGGTTCAAATCACTCACCTAAAGTTAGACCATCCTCTGGATGTGAATCTCAGCTCTTCCACTTTTGAGTTAAGGGACTAGTGCAAGTTTCTAACCCTCTTTAGGCCTTACTTTTCTTAACTAAGAAACAGAAATAACAAAAGTACTTATCTCCTGAAGTTTTATGAGGATTAAATGACATTTGAAGAAGCATTTACACAAGAATGGCACACAGAAAGTGATGTGGGAAACAAAGACGCAAGAAAAATTATTAAATGTCCTTACTATCTACAATCCACTGACTAGTCCTTAAACAGGCAAAGTGACATTCCTCTATGGACTCAACTGCCTAGATGTCCGTGTGGACAACTTGCTAAGGGCAAAAGGCCCACCTAGCACCCCCCAATCCTGTTAAGTCTGCTTTAACATATAAAAATTCCTTCAGAAATTATCCTTTATCTCAAAACCCCCAAGATATGTGTTGGCAGTCATACCCCAAGAATATGACCCACCAATATACATCTGAAGGGTCTCATAACTAAGGTTTTAATAGATCACAATAAATGACCTTTTCTCGACAATAGCTAAGTCCCCTCAAGGTCCTGAAAACCTTGTTTCCAAAATTTCTTAGAGACTTACACTGTCCCTAAACCCCCATCCCAATTTGTAGGTATAAAAATCACCATCCCTCACAACCCCACTACAGCCGTTTCTGCCCACAGGTCCCATCCCTGTGCTTTAATAAAAATCATCTTTTTGCACCAAAGGCATCTCAAGAATCCTTTTTTGGCCATCGGCTTCAAACCCTAACATTCTCCTACATCAAGAAGTGCTTAATTATCCTCATTATTATTATTACTACTATTATTAAAGGGGAAAATAAGAACAATAAAAAATACTAGGATACTGCGACTTAAAAAAAAAAAAAAAAAAAAGGATGCATCCTTACAGATCTTTAGCCAGAGACTTAGCAGATTTGAGCTGATCATCATCGTTTTGAGAGTTAACAAAGGACAAGAGGTAGATGGGAAAACAAGAGCAAGGAAGCTGAAGCAACAGGACAGAAAAGTTTCAGTTATGGTCCATAGGACTTCATGTCTCTCTTTCCTGAGTAATTCTTCATGACTATGTTTCTAATCTTAAATATCATAATATGGATAAAATAGAATAAAAAGAGACACTGCTTGTTTTAGAGAAGAAAAGTGTTGAGGAATTCTACAAGGTTAAGTGGAGAGATTTTCCTTGTACATAGTTCAGACGAAATGAACTTAATAATGAAGCTAAGTCAGGCCAAGACTTCCAACTTTCAATTCTCGTAAGTTATGTCACTAAATTTCAGTGTTGGATTAGCCAGGAGTGAAAATTTGTTCTGTAAACTTAAAAATGTGAAAGCTTTATTAGTTTCCTGTTTCTGCTATAACCAATTACCACAGTTTAAATGACTTCAACTACAGGGATTTATTATCCTACACTTTTGAGGTAGAAGTCCAAAATGAGCCTCGCGGGGTTGAAACTGAGGTATTGGTAAGGCCTAGGGTAAAGTCCATTTTCTTGCCTTTTCCAGCTTCTTAGAAATGGTGTGCATCCCTTGGGTAGTGGTCCCCTTCCATCTTCAAAGCCAGTAATAGCCAGTCAAATCTCTCTCTAGCACTGACTCTTCTGCCTTCCATTTAAGTATCCTGTGATTATAATCCAAGCTAACCTTCCTCCAGATCAAGGTCAGTCGATTAGCAACCATAATGCCATCTGCAACCTTAGTCTTCCTTTGCCGTGTAAACTAGCATATTCAGGGATTCCCGGGATTAGAAGAGCCACTGTTCTGCCTACCTCAACAGTGTACTGAGTGCATTCTGCCTTAGCTCTTCATGCTTACAGAACTCCAACAGAATAGATCCAAAGTTTACATTCTCATATATAGGTAATTAATACCATTAATGGAGTTTGCTTCTGAGGTCCAGTTAGAAAGCAGTTCTCTTCACTTATAATTTAGGAAAATGAGTCAATATTTCTGAGCCACAGCCCCCTCACATTAAATCATAATATCTACCTCAATTGTTGTGAGAATTAAATGAATTAATTTATGTAAAGAATTTAAGATGATGCAAAATGAGAAGTCCATACAATTAATTATTATTGCATTATTGTTTTATATTAGCTTGTTATATATTATATTGTTATTATATTAGCTGTTATTATTATTAGCTTTATGTTCTATATAATCTCTGAAATTCATGTGTAGTTTTATTTATTCCTCAGTCATTATCAGCTCATCCGTTTATTCAGTCCATCCATTGATCCACCAGCATTTATTGGACATCTATTGCAAAATGGAGAGCGGCACTATACATAACAGGAATAACAAAATCTAATTGGATAGCATTTTGCAATTTCATCTATTTATCTTATCTGACTCTACTTACAAGAAATGGTTCCTGCTCTTAGGAATTTATAGTCTCTTTAAGAATAGCAATAGTTTACATACAAATCCAGCCAAATACCATAAACACAGTACTGAAGGTTTGCAACATAGACAATTCACTAAAGCCTGAGACTCCTGAGTAAGCCTGTAAAGTAGGGGGAACACACCAGGAAATGACAGTATCCACTATCTTAGCTGAGACTGGGCTCTTCTTTCACAAACAGTGAAGACTAGACCCAGCAGGTTAACTAGTCTCCAATAGTCAAAGAGAAAAAGAACAACAGCAAATGTAAGCAAAGAGGGAAAATAATCTATGATGTGGTTGCTGTAATACCTCCATAAATTCCTCCATCAAACAGTTAAACCCATTCTATAAACGTCCAGGTTCATGTTTCTTCCAAATAAGGGAGCCGTGGAAAAAAAAAAATATTTGCACAAAATTTATCAGTTTGTGACCCGAGAACATTTCATAAGGCCAGCACTGTGTCTCTTCCCCCAGAGTTGGTGTTTTTGTGTATCCACTTGCTGTTTCATATGTTAATCATTGATCTGACAATCATTTCACACTGTAGAGGACAGCAGGGGGGCCTGGGGTGGGGGGTAGTTTGGGTAGTATTCTCCAAGGTAAAGAAAAGACCAGTGCAAAATAGATGGAATGGGGAACCCAAAAAAGAAATAGTAAATGAGGGCACAAGACAAGAATTTCAGCCTGACTGTTCCATTCCTTCCACGAATCTCTAGAATCCAGTTACCCGCCTGGAGCTTTGCTCCCAGGTGGATTTCTGGGAAGAGAAAGCCACCATTTGCTCCCTTTACCCTGGGGCCACACAGCTGCCAAGTGTCAGCTGAACAGAGGTGCATCAGAGGCCTGCAGTCAAAAGGCAGCAGGATGGCCAATTGCCATGAATTTCTGCAGCGTGTCTGGCATCTTGGCATCTTGCTGCTCTCCCCCTCCCCCAGGTTAATTGCTGAGAATCTCCGCCTTGAAAGCTGCTTACCCTACCAACTTCAGCTGTTGCCCTCCTTTCCCGTGCTGCTCGAATACCTTATCTCCTTCCACCCTGGAAGTGAAATGAAGTCTGTCATATACCTGGCTGTACTTGTGAGACCACCTAGGCTCTAATGTAAATGTTTCTTTCCCCCCCTTACATACCCCCACGGGTAAAGGCAGAATTGCCGCGTCCCCCTTGGACCTGATTGCTAGGCAACACTCAGCCATGTGAATTTGTCACTTCTGTTTGGCGCAAATTTCAATTTCACCTCCAACTGTAACAACACTGCTCGATATATTTTAGATGCCACTGCGGTTGGATGGCATCCCAGGAAAGATGTGAAGTACTACTGCCAGGAATGAATGATTGGCATTGGGTAAAGCAATTCTCTGAACTCAGCCTTGGCATACCATTAATTGTTAAGTCTGTTCTGCTACCACCAACCTCTTGTCAGAATCATGTCTATTGTAAGCCTTTGAGACAAGAGTCCAAATGGTAGAGCTCTCTCCCTCTGTAAGATTCGAATTATGTCGATAACGAAGCAGTGGCTTTCTCGGCTCACAACATATTACTTCTTTCTACTTTCATCTATTGGCTGCACTTCCATGTGCAAAGAAAAATAGTTCTACGTATGAATATTACTGAGCTAAGAGCTACTATGTGCCAATTCAGATTCTGGCCCTGATAAGAAATTTACCTTCCCTTTGGTTTCTTCATCACAATCTGCTTTCATTCGTGGTAACAATTAAATGCTGCTATGAGGAAACAAGTTATTAATGGAAGAAGATAAAAATTAATGCCAAACATACTCTGCTGACAATAAATATATAATATTTGACGTGCAAAATTTACATACCAACATTAAATCAGAAAACAGGCAACATGCAAACAATTATAATTTTTGAATAAACACGTACCATCACTGGCAAGATATAATGCTATAATTCCCAAAGCCATCTAATGTGGTCTGTCCAATGTTTCTATATACATGTTGAATATTATCTGTCCTTAAAGACACGTTCAATTGCAAAACGACCTTCATCAAATATCCTTAAATACTACACAACTGCCCAATCGCAAAGACGTGACAGTGTGCAATGCTTTCATTTCTGTGCTCTGTGCTAAATAATGGTGAAATTAGTAAATCTGTTTTGATTTCCCCTTCAGCCCCTCCATCCACCAACTTTTCAGTCAATTGGTTATTTTTTTTCCTCAAATCAAAACATCCTCAGAAAGCTTGGAAATATTTTCCTGGAATGAGTCTAATTAAATAGAAGGAGTCAGTCAGCTATGAGTGAGAATAGGGTTTTAGACTGCGTGCATTCCCTGATTCATTGGAAACAAAAGGAGTTTCTGTAACAGTGTGAATGAACCATGAAGTGTGCATGTTCTTTTAAGAAAGGCCAAGGGTGCAGTTCTATTTTCTTAGCTCTGCTTTCATATTTATGTGTCTCATTTCCAGCTCATTGCTGATGCCTCAGTTGCGCTATCCATCACCACTTTTATCCTCCTTGTTCCTCAAAAAGAACATAAAATCCTTTTTTATGTGGTGGTAATATTATTGCAAATAAAAGCAAATACCAAAATCTTTATTAGTCTGCCAAAATAATAAACTATTTAATAAAAGCATGCTGTAAAAATAAGGTCATTTGCATCACTCAAGTTACTTGCAGGAAATACAGAGAATTATTGGTCAAAAAAGTACAAACCGACAGCAATTATTTCTGTCGTTCATCTGACGCACTGTGCATTAGGGTTAAAATTCTGTTGATATTTTGCATATTTCCTAAATTTACATGTCTTTTAATATTGCTCAAAACTGGTTTGGAAATTGGAAAATGGGGGGAAAAAAAAAGCCCAATTCTTACAAAATCCTGATTTCCTATTTGTAAAAAGATCTTTGGTGAGGGAAGGGTACTAAGTAGACCAGTCTCTTTTCTGATACCTTTTTCACAAATATGGAAGCTGACCTACTGATAACCTTGATATGCTAAGATTTATTGCCTAAATATTTATCATTTTAATATCCAATATTAATTTTATTTGCTTTGGATTTGTGGCCATGCTTCAGCTGTATAATTTTCCCCTCTTTGTATTCACCTTTTGTCATTTCTGCATGCACACCAATATAAGATATTTTATTTGAGGTTAGTTTAAAAGTGAAAGTTAACAATAAATGTACTATTTGTAAATAAATGTCTAATGTTTGATCTTTTAGCCTATTGTAATATAAACCCACTGATTCTTTTTCCCTTGTAATTTCCATCCTCAGCTGGCAGATTTGCAAATATGCAAACATAACATAACATAACCAAATCATTAGGGTGGTAAGGACATAACATAACCAAATCATTAGGGTGGTAAGGACTGTAAAAAGATCTTTGGTGAGGGAAGGGTACTAAATGATGAGGGTACTAATCATTTGTGCAGTCCTTAAATTGCCAAGAACAACCTGTATACCAGTTCTTCTACATAAAAAGCAAACACAACAATTAAATATTATAAGCCTTTTCAAGACTATATATAAAGTATTTACATTGTTTATTTCATGATGACATTTAAAATCATGACAAGCTCAACAAACTCCAGGTATTACTATTTTTACTTTATAAAGCCTTTGTCTATGGTTGTTTTCTTTGGACCACCAGATTAATGATGCCATTTTTACTGACATCAGGTTAAACTAAGAAACTAAGGTACAATTTATAGACAACCTGAAGGATAATTCAACTACAAAATTTTGGACATGTGAAATAATACTTTTAAAGGCAATTAAATTCAGATACTTTGTTATGGCCTGAATTATGTCTCTCTCAAAATTCACATGATGAAGCCCTAGAGCTCCAGTCCCTCAGAATGCGACTGTATTTGGAAATAAAGCCTTTACAGAAGTTATCAATTTGAATGAGATCATATGGGTGGGTCCTAATCTAATCTGACTAGTGCCCTTTCAAGAAGAGAAAAGTTAGACTCATGAAGAGACACCAGAGGTGCAAACCTAGAGGGACAGACAAATGAAAAAGCAACCAATAGGGCAGCCATCTGCAAACCAAAGAAAGAAGCCTCAGAAGAAACCAACCCTCCCAACACCTTGATCTTAGACTTTCAGCCTCCAGAATTGGGAGAAAACAAATCTCTGTTGTTTATGCCACCCAGTCCATGCTGTTTTCTTATGGCAGTTCTAACAAATTAATGTGCTATATAATATAAAAAGGAATTTTTAAAAATCTATTTATGATATCAAATCATAAATATCATTATTTTGACTGATTCTACCATTTGAATTCATTAAAGACAATCCAACTGACTGCTGACTGTGAGCAACTCAGGGTCACAATAGAATAAAAATGCAACCTGAACCCCTTAAATTCTGTGTTATCACACAGATGTAATCTGAAAATCTTGCTTTATATTTGAAATTCTTTGTGTCTCAGGAGTTCTTAACCTGGGGTCCACAGACCACACACACACACACACACACACACACACACTAGCCTCTTAATATTTATTACATGCCATATTTTGTAGGCTTTGTATATATTCATTATGATAGGGAGAATGTGTCATTCCCAAAAGTCAGAACCATTTAAACCTTGGGACACACTTTCTATTTGATTAATCAGTAGGCAAGACAGATTATTCCCTAATGGAAATAAAACCCAATGCTATATGCTTTTGTTTAGATGGATAATCATTTATCATCAAATGAATGATCTGGCTAGTCCACAGTGGAGAAAGTCATGGAACTTGAAAATTTTGTCAGAGGACTATATAAATCATTTCCCCCCTTATAGTTACATGTTTTCTGAGACAGTTTACTGGTTTGTCACTTCCAGGCTCATAAGGATCACATAAGTTCTGAAGATTGTCAGTATTGTTAGTCTGAGGAAAACATCTGCAAATTTAATAAATTTTATTCTCTGTAGAGAAGAGCCTGAGATTAATTTTTTAATCTGGGCCACGTGTTGTTTAGTCAAGACTTGCCGTTATTCCTAGAAAGTCACAGTTCTTTCTTAGTATCATCTACAAGAGATTAAGAAGCTTTCCTAAACAGAGATGACATCTCTCAAATAACACTTGTTGGATTTGTCTATGTGGGTCTATCTAAATTCTTGCCAACATCCTTTTGGATTAATCAAATTAATACTGGGAATTATGCCAAGGGGAAAGCAATCACATGTGGGAGAATCAAAAGAGTTGAAACATAACGTCTTCATGATGCTGGTTTGTGGTCCAGCTATATGCTCTGGAATATGCCCTAAGAATTAAAGAGAAGAAAGGATGTTTTTCATCTTTTGCCACTCATCTAAAGAACCCATTCTTGGCTTTCTCCCCCACCCCTGGAAATTTAGTGTAGCTCTTCTCAGAGGGCACCAGAGTAGGTTGCAACCTGTCTCAGAAGTAGAGCAGGGAGCAAAAGTAACACTATGGCTTCTGGAACCAATAGATACCAAGGTCTCTTAAGGCACCAACAGTTTTAAAGCCCAGCTAGAGGCATCATCTGATTTGCTACCGTGAGTAGAGACTTCCATTCTCAGAAGCATTTGATGAGGGGATCTTCTGGGGAAAATGACTGGAATACCTGCTACTAAGAGCAACGTAGACTTGGAAAATTGTAATCTGTTTATTAATGTAAATGAGACAAATTTTACCATAGATGGCACTTTAAAAAATCCTTTTTTACACAGGAGTAAACTATAGCCCATAGAAGATAAGGGTCTCAAAGTCTGTAATAGACCCAGGACTCAAACCTGTTTTTACCTGATTCCAAAGCCAGTATTTATTACAAGACCACCATTCCTTTATCCATCCTCTTCTTGCTTTGTAAAATGCAGCAAGTCTGTATGCTTATATTAAAACGGCCATTTAAAAAGTAGTATCATCAAACCTGAGATAAGCAACTTAAAGAGTACAAGTTTGAAGTGATAACTTAAACATAGAAAGGAAGCTAAAAGGCCTCCCACTAAATGCCCATAGCTCTGTCTAAATAGTTGAAATAAAACAGTTGTGAACACTTGGAGAGAGACAAAAGGCTGGAGAAATCTCACCAGTTTGCAAAATTGAAGCAAATACATCCATATTTTGACTTCTAAACCAGACAACCACACTTTCCCATAACCATTTCATCCATAGTACATGCATAATAAATGCATTTATAAGACAGTATGATATTACATTGGTTTCCTGTTCCTGCTACAAAAATTACCCCAAACTTAGTGGCTTAATATAACAGAAATGTGTTCCTTTACAGTTGTCCAAAATCAGTTTCACCTGGGCTAAAATCAAAATGTCAAGCAGGGCCACACTCATTCTGGAAGCTCTAGGAGAAAATCTGTTTCCTGCCTTCTTCAGCTTCAAGAACTGCATTCTTTACATTTCTTGGCTTCTGGTTCCTTCCTTCATCTTTAAAGCCAATATAATGTCATCTTGCTTTAGTCATCACATGGCCTTCTTCTATATGCAAATCTCCCTCTGCCTGTCTCTTGTAAGAATGTTTGTGATTATATTTAAAGCCCACCTGTAGGGGGCCTGGGTGGCTCAGTTGGTTAAGCAACTGCTGAGGTTGTGCTGGTGGAGTCCCAGCAGCAAGTCCCACATCAGGCTCCCTGCTCACCAGGGAGTCTGCTTCTTCCTATGACCCTCCACCCTGTCATTCTCTCTCTCTCTCTCTTTCAAATAAACAAATAAATCTTTAAAGCCCACCTGGATAATTCATGAAAATCTCACAATCTCAAGATTCTTAACTTAATGACATCTGCAAAGATCCCACAATCTCAAGATTAACAACCACATTTACAGAGATCCTTTTGCCATTTGAAGGAATATTCCTAGGTTCCAGAGATCAACTCTCCTGGATATCATTGGGGGATATAATTTAGCCTATTACAGGCATTTATACAAAACCCATATCATTAAGAAATACTAGAAAATTGAAGGACTTATTCAGATATTTTTTAAAAAGTCTCTAATTTTTTAAGAAATTGGTAGTAATATTGAGTGCTTACTTTGTACCGTTACAGCTCCAGATATTTTATAAATGCTGTACAAATTAATAGCAGAAAGACAAATTATAAGATAGGTCCTTTGTTATTCCTATTTTAAGGATGGTGAAAGTGAGGCACACAAAATAAGATGACCAAACTTTCCCAAGGTCATAACTACTTCACTAAATTATCAATATTAAGTACAGCTGACTCTTGGACAGCACAGGCTAGAACTGCACAGGTCCACTTATACACAGATTTTTTTTCCATAAATACAGTACAGTACTGCAAATGTATTTTCTCTTCCTTATCATTTTCTAAACAGCATTTTCTTTTCTCTAGTTTACTTTATTATAAGAATACAGTATGCAATACATATAACATACAAAATATGTCTTAATTGACTATGCTATCAGTAAGCCTTTCAGTCAAAAGTAGGCCATTTAGTAGTTAAGTTTTCGGGAATTCAGAAGTTATACATGGATTTTCAACTGCACAAAGGTTTGGTGCCTCTAACCCCTGTGTTGTTTAAGGGTCAACTGTATTTTCACATATGAACAAACTGCTTAAAATATCATTTCATACTGACCATGTAGTTATTCTAGTACATTACAGTTTATTGACTGGCAGCTACAATATGCTCTTTGTATAAAGTTATTTTCAGACAAACTTTAATTTAATTCTTACTTGGAATGGCTTCTAAACAATAAACCCATTAAGCTTCTCATTCTGCTACTGGTAATGATAATCCTATTTCCTGAGCACCTTTCTTTCCTCCATATGGCACAAAGTTCAGGATAGAATTACACAGTAAAAGAAAGCAATTTCTCCCACCAAAGAAGCATGAGATAGATAGCAGGCCTTGGCAAGCCTTGGCATATGCTCAATTTCTGTTGTTATTCAATTCATTAATTGCTTGTTTTCATTTGAAAGTCTTCTCTGAATGTGTTCCTTATAACTTTTAAAACTTCTTTTCATACTCTTGTTTGCAATGGCCTCTTACAGGCTTACAGATGGAGATCTGTTTCCTTTATCCTCATAGGTCACCCATGTTCTTGTTTTTCTTCGTAGAAGAGGAGGGGAGAGTGAACAAAAACAGCTCTGTTGTTTAAGATCTTTTACACACATTCCTTAATGTTTGGAGCTTTCTCTAAACCTCAGCTACATGGTGGTGTGTTGGGAATTTCTTTCTGGAGTTTTGAAGAATGTACCTTAAATAATGGAAAAGTTGTAGAATTTGAAGACTCACTGAAAAGTTACATTTGATCCCAAACCCACTGGCAAGGGTTATGGGTTTTACTTTGTTTAGGTAAGTTTCAAGTTGCCCCAAGCATGCATGATTTGCTGTGTTATTAGATTACTTTCCTTGTAACATTATCAGAATACATAATTGTTCTGGTGCCTTTAGCTTAACTAAATAGAGTGCCCTGAAGGGTAAGAGTTTCATACACTGTACCACGTAGGAAGATGAATCGTTTTCAGCAGATTCTGGCCTTATCGCACCTCTTAACACGTGATATTGTCTATTTCTCTCTATTCCTAAGAGACAAATATAGCATAGTAATATTATGCATAAAAAAGTCATTGTCTTGATGAAAGGGTGACTGATGGCTGTGATAACTCCAAGTCATGTTCAAATGGAACCTACAGAAAAAAGTTGATCTATTATTATTTTTTTTTAACTGTGAACAAGACTGATAACAGATGATACTGAAAAAAGGAACCATAAGGTCAACAGTGTTGAGAAGTCTAGAAGCTAATTAATACAATGGTAGAAATTCACGAGAGATAATTAGAGACCTGTGACAGACATTGATTGTACTTGTAGCTTTGTTTTAGCCTACAGGACAGTAGTTATTTTAAGAGATCTGAAGAATTACAGGTATATGTATACACAAAAGAGAGGGAAAAAATCTGAAAGTCTTGTTCTCACGATTTTAAGTTTAGGGTTATCTGTAAAGCTTTTTAATTAAAAAATTATTGAGGAAGAAACATCTGATATTTCAGGGAAATTTATTTCAGAACAGGGAACAGGTTCCTCAAGCGACTTAGCAGTTTTCAGTAGCATCAACTGTTACAGTAAAAACAAAGATTTCTAATCTTAGAACTTGGCAGGTGAGTAACAGATTTCTCGATATAATGTTTTGTTTTGGGGAAAATAAATGGATTTGTGATTCTTTTTTGTTTGCCTATTTTACATTCAGTCACCTATTTTATTACCCACTTGGGAGGTTGATTACAAATATATTTAATTAAAAGAATTCTTGGTTCTCTCTTAACTGAACAATTTCCTAGAACTTTTGCTTTTTTGGGGGATCTATAAGGTAGTTCAAGTCTATAAAAATGAGCATATACTTGAATACATTGATATTAAGATATATGTAGGCCTATGCCTGTGCGTGTTTGAAATGGAAGAGAGGACCTAATTAAGAAGTTGAGTTTTTTGTGTGTTAGAGTTTCTTTTTTAATATTATTGGTTTCTGTCACTTTATTAATTTCTCTCAACTTTTTGATTTTACTGATCGCAAGCATTGGGAAGAAGGTGCAGAGTTGTTTGAAATATTATTACACCCTAAAGCATACCATCTTAGGTTTCTTTAAGTGAAATGAATGTTGTATTAATGAGGGCTGTTGTCAACGCTGTGCCAGTAAAACTGCCAATTAAGACAAGAAAAGGTACTCCTAGATATTTTTTTAAAACACGAGTTAGCTATGTAATTGGGCTATATAAAAATGCATTTTAAAAAATAAATTTCCACTAATATAACATTTTTGGGTTGCCTGGAGTCTACTTTAAATTGTGTTCTTTCTGATAGTCTTTACATGGGCCTTGCCAATATTCCCTTATTCACTTGCCCACTGTAGCTAACCATGTGGACTTTAGGAGTAATAAAGACTATGAATTTACTGCACAAGCAAATGTCTCCTGAGGTGAGAGCAGGCAGGAAAAATACTAAGTAAGTCAATTTCTGAAAATTATTTGCAAGGCTGCTTTAACAAACATTACAAAATGAAAACAGATGGTCCTTAGGATTTGCATTATATTAACAAGGAAATTAAAACCCAGAACACTAAGGGTATTTTATACTATAGTGGTAAAGGGACATAAGCCAACATCTCAGAGGATATGGTACTCTGCCCTCACAAAGTAAACTGTGAAAATGCCAGATTTCCACAATATTACCTGTTGCAGAATGAGGTCATCTAACATACTAAATCCTCTTATATCTTCCTTCAAAGGGTCAACGTTCCTTACTTTTTGTACATTGATATTTAGAGCACAGCAAGGATTGTTGTGAAGCATGTCATGCCTAAAACTCTTAAATACTTTCAAACATCAGCTTAATTGTCCTTGATTATTAGCATAAATTTTAAAAATCATTGGTAAAAATTTTTTAATGACACACATGGTTAGAATAATCTTAATTGTTTAGGAATGGCATAAAAACAACCACACCCTTTAGTTATGATTATTTCATATTGAGCCAATGCAATATGCATTTTGCCTCCATAAATTTGATAATCCTCTGATAAAACTCCCCTTAACACTACTATAGATTTAGTGGCTTGTTTAGGTAAGTTTCTATATTAGCTTCTCTTTCTCTATCAGAAGAAAAAAAAAATTACTTCTTTGAAATTACCATTTTTCTTTAGAAATCACTTAATTCTTTTCTCATTTATGGTCTCAGATAAAACACATTAGGCCCATTCCATGTCAGTGAAGAATTTTCACATAATTTAAAATATTTTCTCTTTCTTTTTTTACACGTTACTCAAACTAGGTGCCCAGCCAACCACTTAATCACCCAACACTGACTATGTCTTTAATCCATGTTAAGCACGAGGACTAAAGAAAAATACTCATATACAATCTCTTGTCTTAAGAGACATATATCGTTCAAGGTGCTAGCAGGAAAACAAAAGAATTCAGTGAAAGGACTATTTATAGAGGTGTGTGCAGAAGTGAAGACTCAGCAAGGGATGTTGATGTGGCCAGGGACTGGCAACTATGGGAAGCCTAAATCATTCCCAGGCCTAAAGTGGGTAAGGGAGGAAATACTAGTATTCTGAATATGTATATATATTCTTTGGACAGAAGAATGTAGCCAGAAACACAGAATGAAGACAGAAAGCAGGGAAGGAAATATTCTGACTTTCTGTCTGTTATTCTCCTGCCTGGAACTCTCCTTGGGAAAACCCAGCAGAAAGCTAGTGGGTGAGGACCTGGCTAATGCAGTCTAAGTAAGTTCCACATTAGGGCTGAGAATAAATTGGGGGTATAAGAAGCGGACCCTGATGTAGCTTCTAAAGGTCCCTGCCTCCTGATATCCATTCCTTGTGTAAAATCCTCCCCTTAAAGGTGTGCTGGACATAGTTACAAACTTCTGATGAACAGAATATGACAAAAGTGTTAGAATATCCTTCCATGATATGGTTCCATCCTGGGTTCCACCTTGAGCTTCCATCCTGAGTTTCCATCTTGGATATTCTCTTGTTCTCTCACTTGCTCATTCTATGGGAAGTCAGTTGTCATGTTATGAACTTCCCTATGGAGAGTCTCACATGGCAAGGAACTGAGAAAAGTCTCTAGCCTAGCAAGGAACTGAGGGTCTCAGTCCAACAACCACATGAGGAACGGAATCCTGTCAATATTCACGTGAATGAGCTTGGAAGTGGATCCTTCACTAGTCAAGTCTTTGGATGTGGCTTTAGCCTTCTGAGAGAACCTGTGGCAGAGGACCTAGCTAAGCTAGGTCTGGACTTCTGACCCACAGAAACTATAAGATGATAAAGAATTGTTGTTTTAAGCTGCTAGATATGGAAGAAATTTGTCATCCAGAAATAGATAACTGATACATGGGGAGGGAGAAAAGTCTGAGAGCAATCAGCACAGTTCACCCTTTGCCTCACAGCATTTATTTCTGCCTCTTCATGCAGAAACTCCTGCTTTCCACAGAGCAGGAATCACAAATGTGATACTAACTCCCATCAGCTATCCTATAATCATGGAGTTATTTCAGTTCATCCATGTCCTTTCCTGAAACTTAAAATATAACTAATCCTCCCATGAGATCTTTTCATATTCAGTAGCAGAGAAAAGAGGAATAAGAAAAGATAAACATCAGACAGAGCCACTATAATAATACCTGGTTCTGTAACTAATCATGAGACCTAAAGAGATATCTAGCACTTGTTTTTCCCTGTATTCTTGTTGATTGGGCTTATTTACCTGGTAGAGGTAAACCTTTATTCCCACAATTTAAAATCCTTAGTAGTGCTGTCTTTATTGAGCTTCCATGTTTTCCCATTTGGCCATTCTTATGGAATAGTAAAAGGTTCTTCAGTGAAACTCCTTAGTTCTACCATGTTTTCCTAGTTGCTATTGTATCACAGTAACCTGATTTCCCCATGGCAACCGGATCCAATTGCCTTAGCCAGTAAAGTCAGGTTTTCCTGTTGGTTCTTCAGCATGAAAAGCCCAAAAAGCCAAGGGACAGTCTCAGCTTCCAATTTAATGGAATAGTAACTATGTTTCCTGGCAGAAATTGTCCTACCTTGGGAATTAGAACTTCTATTTTTTAATTTTTAAAAAAAATTTTTTTTTAAAGATTTTATTTATCCATTTGACAGAGAGAAATCACAAGTAGATGGAGAGGCAGGCAGAAGAGAGAGAGGGAAGCAGGCTCCCCGCTGAGCAGAGAGCCCGATGCGGGACTCGATCTCAGGACTCTGAGATCATGACCTGAGCCGAAGGCAGCGGCTTAACCCACTGAGCCACCCAGGCGCCCCGGAAATTAGAACTTCTAAACCTTCTGAATCTTTGAATGAAATATAAGATATAAAAGTGAGAGAGGTAGCTCCCATCTCCACTCTTTGGTTCCTCATCTGCATTCTATAGCACAGCAACCTAAATTCACCAGTGGTTGTTTCTTTTCTCTTTCTTGGCAGGGTAGGGGGTGGGGGGAGAAAGAGAAAGAATCCCAAGCATGCTCCATGCCCAGCGCCAAGCCTGAAGCAGGGCTCCATCTCAGAACCCTGAGATCATAACCTGAGTCAAAAATCAAGTGTCAGATGCTTAACCCACTGAGCCACTCAGTTGCCCTAACCAGGGTTTGTTTCTAAGCTGGTGCCTCAGCTGAGAAAAATATCTAGTTGAGAATATATTGAGAAAATGTGCAAATAACCACAGGATGGATCTGTGGACTTATTAGAGCTACTATTAAACAGAATGGAGTCAAAATTTTATCACCTTAGCTTCCTCAGTCCATACCATGACTACTGGACTATGATGGTGTTTTATATCCTAAGTACTGGCAATATCTCAGAGTCAGTCACTATCTAAAACCCTCTAGAAGGCCTAGGAATTCTGGTGTTTCCCCCCCCCCCCCCAATTTTTCTTGGTAAGTAATTCAATAGGTTTATTTGGAAAAGCCAAGGACCTCATTTGTGGCCATATTGCAGGCCACACTTCCTCAAAAGAACCTGGCCTGCTCCTTCATTAAAGGGCTTTAGATCTGCATGTTCCCAGATGCGGGAACTGGGTCTGAAGCTAAGAACTGAATATGAGACTACAAAAATTTAAGTCAGTTTTTATTTTATATAAATCAAGAAACACCTTAGGGGGTTGCCCATCTGTTTAATCCCCAGTAACCTAATGATCACTTGGTCATTGGCATATGTCCATGCTAGTCAAAACACTCTGATTACCATTCTGGAAGCTAGGTGCTTTTCAGATAATTGTGCCAACTTGTCTCACAGTTAAGAACAGAAACTTGGCTGCACTACCCTGGGATCCCATTTTTTTTCTGCTCAAGTCAGAGGGTTCATTTTCAAGGCACCACTACCCATATCCATCATTAGCTGTTAGAGACAGCCACCACAGGAGTTTTCAAGGATGTGACTGTTCCCCTCACCAATGCATTTTAATATTTTTAAATGAAAGAAGTGACCTCTGGATGTTCTGGGAGTAATGAAGGTGAGAGGACAGTAGAGACAATGGCACATTTTAAATCTCTTCTAACATTCTCATTTCTTTAAGGCATCAAATTTCCTTTCCTACATTATGTCAGGGTAGGTTTTAATCTCAACCTCATTGATTATGGGCAACTGTTAAGTCCCTGGCTTCCATACCAGCCAACTATGAGACTCACTCCCAACTGTTCTAGCTAAAACTCTAAACCTCAAATCTCAGTAGAGGTCACATACATACGTTTAACATATTCCAGTGGTTCTCAAACTTTAATATGTACAGAATCGCCCAGAGGATTTGTTAAAACAGATTTCCAAGCCTCATGCCCTCTAGTTTCTGATTCATTAGGTATAGGATAGGACTTGGGAATTTGCATTTCTAACAAGTTGTCAGGAGAGAACTGATGCTGACTGGCCCAACAACCATACTTTGAGAAACACTGTTCTAATTCAATCTTGTAGTTCATTCACCTCAACCTAATCTCTTTAGAATTCAACCTAATTCATGCCCGCAATTCTTGCTTATACAAATTGGTAAGATGATCTCCTCCCAGAGCAGACCAAGTCATTTTCCCTCAGGGTTATACTGGTATTTAATTCTCTTTATGGCCCTAAAGGCTATAAGGGGTGTTAAATTGAGGAGAAGTTACTAAAAAGTTTCCCTGCAATGAAAAACTGTTTTTTCAGACGATAGAAAAGAGCTGCTTTCACTCTCAAGGTAGGTTCAAGACAATTAGAGTTTCAGCCTCACCTATGTCTGTCTAAGTGTCCTATCTCAAATCTCAATGTTTCACTTTTTTCCCAACAAATGCCCCTACCCTTATATAAGAGACATGAATTCTAAACGTGGATCCTAGGATAGAAAATCTTCCTTAAAACATCCATAGAAACTTTTCTATATTCCTTTCGTGTTTTGGTTTAAGAGTTCAAGCACTAAGCTTCGCTATTTCTTTCTTACAAGCTTTACCGACAAAGAGATATCCAACCCAGCTCTCAATCTTTTAATCACTGCTGCCATAGTGATCAAATGCCACAACCACATTATCTCCTAATGCCTTGCCCTGGTTGACATTCTACCCAGCACCAATACCAGTGATTATTAGAGTACTTGGTGTTGTCACTGCCTGCCCTGAATTACATTTTATGACTCACCTTCTTACACTTAATTATCTACTCAGTAAACTTGTTCAAATTGAGTCACTTCATTTTTGCATACCAATATGATCTTTCATAATTGTTTCCCCAGTTACTTTGCTTCTCAGTGTTCTTCAGAGGAGTTCAAAATGTGGTTTAGAAGTATTTAATATCAATAATTGAAAGTCCCTTATGACAATATTCTATGACAAGACAACTCATTGAAGTAACATAATTTCCTAAAAAATTAAGAAGAGCAGCCTGCATTTAAGCATTCAAATTACTTTGCTTTTAGTGTCTACGCTATTCATTCTTCCACTCATCACATATCTTTAAGCACTTCCTATGCACCAGGCAGACAAACAGGAACTGGAAATACATCAGTAAAGGTAAATACATCAGTAAAGGTGTATATGATGGCAAAGCAGATGGGGAAAGAGATCAGGGTGTTTCTTCCCCAGGGATTGCTCTTTCTGGCGCACCATTTTGGTAGTGGCTGTACCCCTCCATTATTGCAGCTCTTACTGCCTGGCCCCTGTTCTATCGCTCTATTCTCTAAAAAAGATCTAATGATACCATTTTCTTCCCTTGTCTCTTTAGACATATAGGTACTATTATCTTTCTAGTATTGCTAGTTCCTGGGTGTCTCAACTTCCCTTGGTGTTTATTTAATCTTGCTCATAACACACACATACACACACACACAATCTTTTCATTCAATTTCTTTCAAATTCCAGCTTCCTGCCATTAGCTTGACTGGTACAATAAAATGGGACGTCTTTGCCTTTGTGAAACTGAGATTGTAGTAGGGAATATAGACATTTAGTATGTTATAACCCCAAAGCACAAGGTACAGTGGGGAGGGGGGTTATCTTGTCTAGCCTGCCATGTCCAGAATGGTTTATTGTATGAGATGTTAAATATCACATAGCCAGGAGTAAAGAGATAGGTATGTGTGTATTTAAGTTTTGGCAGATAAAGTCTTCTGTGTTTTTGCATCAAAGAGGTCTGTGAACTAAAACTACTTGAGAATCTTGAAGAGTGACTTCAAGGAAAAACGTTTGCTATTTTTGTTAAGTGTTAAGATAAGGTAAATTTTGCCTTATTCAATTTCACAGTTAATTCTCTTTGATCTAACACCTTTAGAAGCCATTCCTATACACGCTTGCCAGGTTGCTGCCCGCATCTATGGGCAGTACTATCTCCTTCCTGATATAACTCAGTGGCCTCCTAATTTCAGTGATCTCTAAAATCTCAGTAGTTTGCAACAAGAATGGTTTACTTCTCAATTGTTGTAAGCGTCCAAACAGCGAAGGGCTCTGTCTCAAGACCTAGGCTTTCAGAGCAAAGGGTGATGATTATCAGTCTCTTGAGACAGGGAAAAGAGAATCAATGAACGATGTGCTGGCTCTTAAGCGCTCTTCCCAGAAGTGAATTCTGTCACCACTGCTCATTTCATTGGCCAGAATAAATCACATGATCACTGGGCAATGATCGATGATCTCTCAGCAAGGGACTCCATAGGGAAGGAAACTAGAAATTTTAGTGAACAGTAATAAAAGCTATTACATGTATCAGATAGAATCTTGCCAATGGATAGAAATCAGGTAGTCTTGGAAAGTCTTGGCAAGTCTTAGGAAACAAAAGTCTCTTCCATGAGATACAAAATTAATATTAAATATTTAATTAGGTTTAGTTTATATGGGCAAAATATTCCTATCTATCCATGCTCATTAGTATTCTACACTAATAACATTAGAACATTTCAACTGATTGACAATACTTACTATGCATTTTAAAAGAAAGCAGAATTAAGAACACATAAATTTTCTTTTGCCTGAGCAGGGCAAAGGAGTCAGTGATAAAGAAAGAGAAAGAAAATCCTATAAATAAATCAGATAGGTTAATTTATTTGTTCTTTATTATTTTATCGCTCCACCTTTTATTTTAAAAAATATTTGAGGGGATTTTAGAGAAATATTCTTCCTAGTAAATATTTTAATTATCAATATTTTAAGATGTTGCATCAAATTAGTATCCACTACAGTTTCCCAAAGAATTTCTTATCTGCAAAAAGCATTCATTTTCCCAGGTCAAAATACAAAATTACATGGACTCAAAATACTTATGTTAAAATTCTGTGTGTATAAGTGCAAACAAAAATTAAATGTGGAAAAATGAAAATAAATGTTTGTAAGAAAATACAAGTACTTTCTTCTATTTAATTTCTGGAATAATGCCAATAGAGTGATAAATTATTTTAAGTATTCACTATTATTTATCATCAAACATCCCTCATTAAAGGGATGCCTGGGTGGCTCAGTCAGTTAAGCATCTGCCTTTGGCTCAGGTCATGATCCCAGGGTCCTGGGATCAAGTCCCACATCAGGCTCCTTGCTCAGTGGGGAGCCTGCTTCTCTCTCTGCCTTCTGCTCCCCTACTTGGCCTCTCTCTCATCCTCTCTCTCTGACAAATAAATAAAATCTTAAAAAACAAAATCAAACCATCCCTCATTATTTTGATTCCATAGATGCTTATATACTCAATTTGCTTGCTTAAAAATCTTACCTATTTCATTTGTCATTTTTTTTTACTGCAGATAAATTAAATCATATCAACCACATGTTCTCCTTCCTTACACCTGAATCGTTCTCAAATATCACTTATCTGTCTTATATGTGCACATGCTCAGATAATAGATGAGAAATGAAAAACTAAATTAGAATTATGCACACACATAATCCAAAATTCACATTGCTAAACACAATAAAATTTTAATATCCTGGGTTCTATAAAAAAAGCAACACCAATGTACAGAAATCTTGGTGAAATAAAGCTCAAAGAGAAAAGGGCCATAAATAAAATGTTCAATCAAATTCTAATGTATTCTATAATTGCAATGAAAATGTTCCAAGTTTAAATTCTCCTTTCATATGCTAGTTTTTCAGTTCTTCTTGGAAATTGCTCCACTTCAAAGAAATTTGGGTTTTCCATTTAAATAAACTAGTTTATTTAACTATTCCTTCTGTCATTGAGTCACCATTTAGAATTTAGTTTGTTGGGCTTTTGAGTTCATCTAATTACTGAGAAATACACAACTGGACCGAGAAAGTTATTATTAAGAGTTTTCCAGATCCTTGAGATATTGTTATGAATGTTTGCAGGCTATATGTGTCCCATGATGAAAAAGAAATGACAGATGGGCATGATGTTTACGATGCTCCCAAAATTTTCAAAGCTGTAGTCAAACATTTTCAAATGATTGATTTAAAGTCTAGGGCATTTGTATGTTTGGACAATATTTTAGAGGAGTAAAAATAGATGTAACATTGAACCTGATGTCATCACAATTTAAGTTCATTTTACAGAGAAGTACTTAATGAAGAAAATCACTGGTTGAACATGTCTTCTCTATATTTCTCAAGAAATGTTCTTTTCCAATGAGATTCTCTAAGGAAGACTTACCTTCTTTTTTTAATGGATTATTACTAGATTAGCTCTAGAAATTCAGAATGTGTGAGAGTATACACCATTATTTTTTCAAAATTACAGAGTAGACAATTTTATGATTCTGAAGCATAATCTGGCCTGAAAGTCAAGAATCTGGGTTCTAGTCGCAGCTTGGTCACTAACACATTGTGCAGCCAAGCACTAATTACCTGATATACCTATGTGTCTGTTCTTTCATTAGTAAACTGAAAAAATTATACTTTCTTCAACCTATTTCAAAGGGATATTATTAGGATATATGAAACAGAACTTGTTAAAGTACTTGGAGCTTGTCAAAAGATGATCCATAATTCCACATTATAATTATAAAGCTATATATCCCACAAGACCAGAATATTTTCCTAAATAACAATGAATACAAGTATAAAGAAACAATCTGGAAAGAAACCTTTCAAATAGAGAATATGAAAAACACTAATTTATCACTTTAAAAAAACCTCTTAAATTCTATGATGCAATTTTATAGACAAAACATTTGGTAATGAAGCTTGGGACTGGATGTGGATATTAGTCTTAGCTCAATGCATTGAAGATGCAACAATGAACTTCAAGAAGAATATCATCATCCATCTCCAACTTGCTGAGAGACCTTCAGAGTGGAATCTGTAAGACTTACAGACTGGGGAAACATAAGGGAGAAGGGGAAGTTAAGAATTAGCTTGGAGACTAAGTAGGTGGAGGATGATGTCCTCAAAAAACTAACGAACTGGTAGAAGTGTGACCTGGAGTAACTGGTGGGACTGTGACATGTCAGGATATTGACCTTAGTTTTGAATGTGCTGGAAATGCAGGTGTCCAGAGTTCTTCGAACTTTACAATCACACTTTGGAGGAGTTTCACTTACCCATGTTAGCTAGAATTTGGAGCCCTAGTGTTCTTGGTGGAGACCTGCAAAAAACTTCATTCTTTACCATACAGTAGTTAAAAAGAATGAGATAAATCTATATGTAGTGATACAGAATAATGTCCTAGATATATTCGGAAGAACAAAGTACACAATAGTGAATATACTATGCTCCCCTTGGTGAAAAATAAAAGTGATATATGCTTATATATATGCTTATATATTCATAAACTCATTCTGGAAAGATACAGAAAAACGGGTAATGTGTTCCCTCACAGGAAGGGATCTGGGGGACTGGAGGTCTGAGGAAGCAGAGAGACAAATTTTATTCCTTGCTCTGAAAACTACATTTTCTGGTATGTACTCACTCCAGCTTTCTTTTGACCAGTCTTTGCATAGTATATATCTTTTTCCTATCATTTTACTTCTAACTTGTCTGTGACTTCATATTTATACAGTGTTTCTTATAAACATGGTAGTTGGGTCTTGCTTTCTGGTTGAATCTTTCAACCCGCATTTTAGGTGTTTGGACATTAACATTTTATGGGATTATTGATTTAAATTTAGATCTAAATCTACCAGCTTATTTGTTTTCTGTTTCATTTTTTTTCCCCTTTGCCTTTCCTCTTTTATTCTTGCCTTCTTTGGGCTGAGTATTTTCTATAGGAATCCATCTTCATCCCTTTATCGGTTATTAGTTATAAATCCTTGCTCTATAATGTGTGGTGTTTGCCTAAGAGTTTGCATGTGACAGATACCATGACCAGTGCACTTATATATATTTAATCTTCATTTCATAAGGTAAGCATGGATATCCCTTTTTTACAGTTGAAGGAAAAACTTCTTGGCAAACTTACTAAGTAACACTCAGAGCCAGAATTCAAACTCAAGTATGCCCAACTGCAAAACATATTTTTAGGAAAATACTGGAATAACTTTTCAACCTTCAATACAGTCAGAAGTCCACAAAAAGGACACAGGCTAAAATCGGAGTTGGTATTACATTTTAATGTATTGAATATACACATAGAGACTGTAAAGGGACAAAGGGTCTAAATGTAAAGAGTTGTGAGAATTCAGAAATAAAATCAACATGTATAGTACTGTTAACTTTCTCTGTGAAATTGGATATAGTAAAACAGAACAATGAAAAGAAACATAGAACAGTGAAGAAATTTTATGAACAGTGAAGAAATTCTGTAGAAGTAAAATCTTAAGGCAAAGTTTTAAAATATGTTGTTGATAATATTAACGTGTAATGCAAATTTCCTTTCAGATATTATAAGTGACTGGTGCCTGAAATCAATACAGTATTTGAAACTGTAAATGCAACTGAAGATGGTTTTGGAGGCTTTAGCACCTCTAAAATGTCTAATACTACCCTCAAATAAGCTCACAATGTAAATAAGAGTACTGTTTACCATACAAATGCAGATTTAAGACAAGTCCCTTGCCTCTACTTTTAAATACATAGTCTCTCCTAGAACATCTTGGAAACAGAATTCCAGAACTCCCATTGTTTGGGAAAAAGAATGAAAGAAATAGTCTAGCCTCCTTCAAAGTTTCCATCCATACCAATCGGCTCCATCCTTACCAATAACTTAATGACAATTTGTTAAGACATTAATTGCATATAAAAATTTTAACCACTTTTAAGTGTATAGTTTGATGAATTTTGGTAACTGTATGCCATTATATAACTACTGCTTTAGCAATATGTAGAACAGCACATTTGCTCTTAAAAGTCTCCTCAAGGCCTTTTGCCCTTGATGATCTCTCCTTATCCCTGACCCCAGAAAACACTGATCCCCTATCACTAGTAGCTTTCCCTTTTCTAGAATTTCATACAAACAAAATCATCCTTAATGCAGTCTTTGGTGTTTGACTTCTTTCACTTGGCATGCTTTTGAAATTCATCCAAGTTGTTGTGTGTATTGCTGAACAGTATTCCATGGTATAAATATACCATTTGTTTATATATTCACCCATAATGGAGACTGGGGTTGCCTTTGTTCTCAGCTATTATAAATAATGCTGTTATGAACATTCACATATACTTTTTTTGTGCACATATGTATTTATTTCTCTGGGGTAAATACCTAGAACTAGAATTGCTGGGTCATAAGGTATAGTATGTTTAACTTTATAAGGTACTGTCAAACTGTTTTACAAAGAGGCTGTACCATGTTTGCATTCTTAACAACAATGTATTAAAGTTTTAGTTTATTTATATCCCTGTCAGCACTTAGTATTGCCAGTCTTTATAACATTAGTTATTCTAGTGAGTATGTACTGGTATTTCACCGTGGTTTTCATTTATCAAGCAATGTTTCAATGAAAGAGTATTTCTTTTTTAGGAAATTTTTTTTCTTTTTTCTTTTTATTGTTTTTAATTTTTTATTTTTTATAAACATATATTTTTATCCCCAGGAGTACAGGTCTGTGAATCGCCAGGTTTACACACTTCACAGCACTCACCAAAGCATCTACCCTCCCCAATGTCCATAACCCCACCCCCCTTCTCCCAACCCCCCTCCCCCCAGCAACCATCAGTTTGTTTTGTGAGATTAAGAGTCACTTATGGTTTGTCTCCCTCCCAATCCCATCCTGTTTCATTGATTCTTCTCCTACCCACTTAAGCCCCCACGTTGCATCACCACTTCCTCATATCAGGGAGAGTATTTCTAATTTGTGTCTTCCTATTGACAAAAGAATCAGCTGACTCATACACATGCTGCTTTATTAATGTGTGTGAAGGTGTGTAGCTTCATCTATACTACATATGAATGTAGTTTCATGTAGCTTCCATCAGTTCCCTACAATATGATCTATACTGGAAGAATGGTCAAGTTGATTTTTGTATTCTATAGAGCTGAAGAGTAAATTCTACTTCTTTGTAACTTCATCAGAGAATTGGGTACCTATGAGACCTACCCTGAAGCCATCAGGTATCCTGCCTCTCTTCCTTCCTTCCATTCTACCAATCATCTCTTTTTCCAACTATCATCTACTCTATTAACAAAAAAAGTGTTAATTTTAGAAAATCAAAATAATATAGTAAGATATCTATAAGAAAGACAAAAAGAAGATTCAATTTTACCACCCAAAGACCCACCACCATATTGATGATATTTTTCCAGATTTCTTTCTATATTAAATAAAAATAGACTGTGATTATGTTGGTCTCTTTAATTCTTACAACAACTATGTGTGGTAGGTCATATTTATATGACAGATAACAAAATTAAAAAAAGAAAATTTCAGTAAATGGTCTCAGATTACAAAACTTAGTAAGTAGTAGTTGTCACAAATTGTGTGAGTCTGACTGCAGAGTGCAGTACTGAACCAAGTCTGCACTGTCTCATATATATGCCTATGTAAATGTATATGTGTGTATTTTTTGTATGATAATGCTATCATACTCAAGCTTACATTTACATAGTAACAAACATACATAAACGTCACCTTTCATAATGACTGCATAATCTTCTACTTTGTGGGTATACTATGGTATATTTACCATAGTATATTTATTTAATCAATCTCCTAATTACTGATATTCAATATGTTTTCTTTATTTTTAAGATTTTATTCATTTATTTTAGAGAGAGAGAGAGACAGCAAGCACAAGTGGGCAGAGGGAGAGGGAGAGAGAATCTCAGAGTCTGCACTGAGTGCGGAGTCCTACTGTGGGCTCAATCTTTTGCCCTGAGATCACCACCTAAGCTGAAACAGATGTTAAACTGACTGACCGACCCAGGCACCCCTCTATTTTTAATACTATAAACATCACAAAGAACGTTATAATATATACATCTCTGTATTATTGTCTAATTATTTCCTTAAGATAAATTCCTGGAGGTGGGAATGCTTAGAATGTATGCATATTAAAGATTTACTGCGTAGTCCCACATTGCCCTCTGGAAAACTTGTACTTACTTCTCCTGAAACTGAGCATGAGACTGCTCCTTTCCCCTTCTTCTTGCCAATATTGGTATCTATCTTCAAGAGGTTTTCTTTTCTTTTTATTTTTTTGAAAACTTTGCTAACCTGAAAATTAAGAAATGACATTACATGGTTGTTTTATTTCATTTATTCATTAACGGGGCTAAATATTTAGTCTCTTTAAATATACAGTCTTCTTAAATATATAGTCTTTTAAAAATATTCATCTAAGTCAAACAATACAGATGTACATGAAGTGAAAAGTAGAAGTCCCATCTCTTTTTCTCATTTTAACAGTTTAGCATATAACTTCGTAAAACCTTTAATATCTACTTACATACTTGTGCATATATGTTTAATTTTCTTTCAGTACAAATGGAAACATCTGCAACTTGCTTTTTATGCTGAAAATATGTCTTAAAGAATTTTTCATTTTTCTTTAACTGTTACACAGTATTTCAGTGGAGGCACCATAATTTATCCTGTTCTGCTGATGAAATATAGATAGATAGGTAGATATAGATATAGATATAGGTATCTCCTACTATAATTCCAGGAGTCTTCTAGAAATGAATAATACAAAGTCCCTGCCTGGATGAGATTTCTATTTTGCAAATAATGCTGCAGTGGACATTCTTGTTCATTTTTACACATATATGAGACAAAATATTAATGTAAGGTAAGGATATGGGAATTTAAAATTTTGACAAATAAACATAATAGGCCACCAATAAATGCTAGTTGAATAGAGGATAAAGATTGCTCTCTAAAGCTAAATTACAAAATTAATAATAAACAGATGTTTTATTTGGTGTGCAAAGTGATTACTGTTTTAAAAATTAGTTTCCAGGGACGCCTGGGTGGCTCAGTTGGTTAAGCAGCTGCCTTCGGCTCAGGTCATGAGCCCAGTGTCCTGGGATCGAGTCCCACATCGGGCTCCTTGCTCCGCAGGGAGCCTGCTTCTCCCTCTGACTCTGCCTGCCACTCTGCCTGTGCTCGCTCTTGCTCTCTCTCTCTGACAAATAAATAAATAAAAATCTTAAAAAATAATAATAAAATAAAAATAAAAATTAGTTTCCAAAATTTAAAAAAAAAGTAGTTTACTGGGGTGCCTGGGTGGCTCAGTCATTTAAGCATCTGCCTTCAGCTCAGATCATGATCTTAGGGTCCTGGGATGAGCCCCATAATGGGCTCTGCGTTCAGGGGAGAGTCTGCTTCTCTCTTTGCCCCTCCCCCACTAGTACAGGCACACACTCCCTCTCTCCAATAAATAAATAAAATCTTTTTTTTTTTTTTAAAGGAGTTAACTAAAATGATGATTTCTGTCATCTTGGAACATCAGAAGGTCTGGTAAAAGTGGGTACACATTTGTACAGGGCAACTGGAGCCAAGTGATGAGTGTGTAATGGTTTGCCAGTCTTCACCATCCTATATTATCTTATACTAGGCCACTTTACTCATTTATACTACCTGCTGGCTCCTATAGTTTTTGAATGTGATATTATCCATTATGAAGAAAAAAGATATATAAAAGAGACTGAATGACTCTCAGGCCTTCAATATTTAATAGTGATTTCATACAATATATTGATTCACATAATACAACAAGTTGTGTCTTTTGGAAAAAGGGGTGGTTGGCTTGGAAGCATAGAAAAAAGGTGATTCAGGAGGTGAGTGATAGCATTGTCCTTCCAAACATATCTTGGAAATAGCATATTTTTGCCAAAAAAACAGCTGACCATTTCAATGGCAGGTATAGTATAGAGGTTAAGAGCATAGACTTCAGAGCTAGACTGCCTGGGTTGGAATTCTGGTTCTTCCACTCACTATCTGCTGGACTTTGGGCATGCTGTGGACTGAGGTTGAGGACCTAAACCTAAGTGATGGTATTTAGATAGTGGCCTGCCGGAGGTAATTAGGTCATGACATCAGACCCTCCTGAATGGGATTAGTACTTACAAGAGAAGACTCTCTCCACCCTGTAAGGATGTAGTAGTCTGCAAACCAGGAAGAGAGCTCTCCCCAGAACCTGATATGCTGGCATTCTGAGCTTGGACTTCCCAGCCTTCAGAATCCCAAGAAATAAATGTCTGTTGTTTGAGCCACTGGGTTATGGTATTTTTTTAAAAGGAAGCCTAAACTGACTAACATAGGCAGGTTATTTAAAAGCTTTCTACTGAGTTTCCTCATCTGTAAAAGGAATAACGATGTATCCTACTTCATTTGTTTGGTGCGATATTTAAATGAATCACTCTACCTAAAACACTTAGAAGAGTGTCTGGTCCATGTAAGTTGCCATTATTAACACAGATGGATCAGATACTCATATAATGATAGCCCTAAATTTATGTTGCAGATAATTACTTAATTCCTTTTTTTCCTAAATTCTTACCAAGCAAACTTCCAATGGCTTCCTACAAATTGCATGACTACAGGGGGATGTACAGGCTTTAGATATAAATCCTCTCAAGGTCTCTGAGATAACTACCTGTAGAATTTCTGATTTGGTTATCTGGGTCTTTATCAATCAGTGCATCACTGCCATATGCTGCCAAGGAAGCAGAATTCAATGACAGCTTGCAACTTTTTATTACCAGCAACAGTGTTTGGGTAAGGAGAATTTCTCTCAAGTAAACTGTCAAGGGATTGAAATTATTTTGAGTTTGATTTTCTAGTCACCTATTTTGTTGGCTCTACAAATTAATCCATAGTCTTTCATACGTTAAGAGTTTGAGACTACAGAAGTGAGCTCACAATGCCTTTAAAATGTGAATCATGGGAAAGTCGTTTTAGTATATTATAAAAGGAATTAGTTTATACTGATACAGAATCTATTAACTTGTTGACATTGACTAGGCTGCAATAACTTTTACACTATCCATATAGAACACTATGCATCTAAAGGCTTGCTAAGCCAACCTTTCTTGAAATTTGAGCAAACTACTTATAGGCAAGTGGATATTACTAATTAAATATACGTTTTCCCTATTAGCTTATGAGTCCTCTTAAAAACACTTGTCAGGATTCAGTATTAGTTTGCTACTACGTTTACAATGAATATATTTGTTTTGATGCAAATTAAAGCATTTCTTTAAAATACTCTTATTTATTATTTAGATTTTTACAAATTCAGATTGACCCTTCTTCAAATACTATTCTAAGAGTGAACCCTTCTTTCTTTTTTTTTTTTTTTTTAAGATTTTATTTATTTATTTGACAGAGAGAAATCACAAGTAGATGGAGAGACAGGCAGAGAGAGAGAGAGAGAGAGGGAAACAGGCTCCCTGCCGAGCAGAGAGCCCGATGCGGGACTCGATCCCAGGACCCTGAGATCATGACCTGAGCCGAAGGCAGCGGCTTAACCCACTGAGCCACCCAGGCACCCCTGAACCCTTCTTTCTACATTTCCTACTCCAACAGGACACAATATGAAACACGTAGTATAAACATTCCTGTTCCACATCATGTGATGCTGTGAAAGTCATTTGGATCAGTGTGGCAACTATGGAGGTGACCCACTCAGATATTCCTTCAAAAACACCTGCCGTAGGAAACACAGATGACTGACATCTTTCAACTGCCACACTTTTGGATCCACTGTGGAGTTCATAGCATACCATGCCTCCCCAGGCTGCTCCCAGACTATGACTGAACACAAAAGGGATACTAACTGGCTTTTCTGGTCTGCAATGCCTCTGCTAGCAGTGCTAAGTCTACAAGCACAGAATCCCATCTAGCACAGCTTTCATAAAAAATACCCAGAATTATGTAATTCTCATGTAGAGAATGAAGTACAGGAGTGGGTCCATGCCCATGAAATCATATTGTTGTATCATATGCAGTATTGTTTATAAGAAACTGTCCTCATAGAGTACTGGAAAGGCCTACTGAAGTAACAGCTAAATCAGCAGCTCAAAGACAATACTCAACAATGAGGGTGTACCATCCCTCAGGATATAGTATCGACACTAAATCAAAGATCTCTATATGGCACTGTGTTTCCAATAGGAAAAATATATGGATCTGGGAACCAAGGGATGAAAGCAAGAATGGTCTCCTTTATAAACACTCCCAATGACCCATGGGGGAACATTGTGTTTCTCCTCCCACAACTCTGAGTGACCAGAGTTAGAAGTCCCAGTCTTCAAAGTTTTTTTTCTTGCCAGGGGGCAGGACAGTGATCTATTGAAATATAAGATATTTAGTAGTAGGTCACTTGTAACCTTTTGCACCCAGGGGCCAGCATCCAAGGATAATTGACTCTTATTAGCCAGAAGAGATGGGGCTGCTTTCATACAGGAGAGACAAGGAAGAATACATGTGGAGCCTGGATGATCTACTTGGGTGCCTCTTGGTATCCCCTTGCCCAGTGGTAACTGTGAATGGACACATGCAACAACCGCAGACTAAGAAGGGTGTGAGACTACAGTCTACTACAACCCCTTAGGAATGAATGTTTAGGTCATTATCACCTTCCTTCCTCAATTCCCTTTCTCTGATAATAAGAATATCTTCTTTATCCCAGGTACAGAAAGGAGACCTTCTACAGGGGAATTTTAATTCCCCCCTTTTAGGAATAAAAAGGAGGGTCAGAGTGCCCTTCCTGCATCTACTATTTCTCGAGTGCCTTTAATGTAAAATAATCAGTATGTTGAAGTAGCATATTTTGGGGTAACATGCTCTGATCTCCTCCTGTCTTGTTACCTTTGTTTGTAGGGTCTAATTGTTCCTGCTGCTCATTTCTGCCCATCTTTTAAATCCTGTCCTCATTCTAGTATTTACCCTGTTGGGTTCAACTCATGGGGTTCTTGCCTTATGCATTACCTAACTTGTTACTTCCAAAACACACCCTCTTGTATTGTGAATATCTGTTTAATGTGTTTGTCTTATCTCCCCAAATAGACTACAAACTCTATAAATACTTGCCTCCTTTGGTAAATATTCACAAATGCCTAATTTTAAAAATGCATCATTTTAGATGCTGAAACTGGTATGCAGATTGTCACAGCTGTAGTCATTCATACTAAGAGTACAGGAGTTAATGAGAACATTATAGTATAATTAACTGAATGATTATTATATTCTGGGCATCATTCTAAATTTTTTTACATATATTATTTAATTCATGACTTTGATATCATCCTTCATGGTTTTCTTTCTTTCACATCCCATATGTAATCCATCCAACTCAATTAACTCTATCTTGAAAATGGACCTGGACTCCTCCTATTTCTCACCAAATTCACTTCCAGGCTCCATCATTTCTCTTCTCATTACTGCATTAGCCTCCTAAGAGGTATATATCCTTAGAACAGCATAGCATAATCGTTTTAAAGTTTTAAGTTATACTTCTGTTCAAGACCCTGTGGTGGTCACTGACTTCACACAGAATAAAAGACAAAGTTCTTTGTGGCTTATATGACCCTATGTCATCTTCCTCCTCCCTTGATAACAAGAACCTCAGCTCCCATTACTGTCTGCCTTGTTTGTTCCCACAATGGCCAGCCTTGTTCTTCCACAAACACATAAAAGATCCAGGCCCTTGGCTCTAGCTTTTCCTCCTGCCTGGAGCACACCCCTAGTTATACACAGCTAACTGTCCTCTTTTAAGTTGGCTCAACTCTCACCTTCACAGTAAGTCCTATCTTGCCCTTTATCAACAACTAGCTCTTCCGCCTACTCTTGAATCCTCCCTACTTCCTGAATCCTCTTTTTTTTTTTTCATAGTACGTATTACTTTTTAATGTACTGTATAACATTTTTTAACCTGTATGTTGTCTGCTCTATTTACCCTATATAAACTCCAGGATAATGAGCCTTGTTTTATTTATGGATGTATCCTAAAGAGCCTCAGTCAGTGCCTGGTACATGAGAGACATTCAATAAATACTTAGCGAATGAATTTGGAAGCTAGATTTTCTTTCTCCAGGGCCAAAAAGGCTGTTCCCGAAGGAGCCTTCTCTGGCTTCTCAGCTTTTGTACTATGCAAAGGTCCAAACCCCACGGAACTTCAAGGTCAGGGGGCTAGTTCCATAGAAGGCTAGTTCCATAGAGGACATAGAAGGTCAAAACAAAAACAAAAAACCACTAAAGGGTGCAGTTAGTTTTTTGCAGGTGGCTGAGGAAGTAAAGGCAAACTTCCTCTCCCTCTGCACGTTCAAAGTGTTTCAATTTGCAACACAAGTGACTTTGAATATTCTCCTACCAAAACAAATCCACTCCCCTGGCCACCGCACTAGGGCCCAGCGACGCGGACCCTGCCCTTCCCCGAGCAGCTTCAATGCCCTCACTTAGGTGGTCAGGCCATGCCTAAATAGCAATCTTTTCTGGGCCAGGAGGTTCCTGTCACAGGGACAAGGCGCCGATATGGCGCGTCTTCTCCGGCCAGGCGTCCTGCAGGTAGCCCCAAGGGTCGCCGCGCTGGGCCGCTGACAGGCGGCGAGGCGAACACCCGCGCGAGGCCCCGGCGCGCGTCACGGCGGGCCGCGGCGGCGGCTAAGGCTACCGCTACCGCTACGGCTACGACGGCGACTCCCCGGCTCCCGCCCCCGCCCGCCGCACGCACGCGCACTGAGCCCAGCATGAGGGTCGCGGCTCTGATCAGGTAACGCGGCGCCGGAGTGGCCTTCCTCCTCCCCTGCCAGTCTGTCATCTTTTCCTGCTGATTGGTGGGAGCTGCAGCCGGCGCTTTCGGTTGCGCGGAAAAGAGAGTGTTTTTGTGGGAACCGCGTGCCGGGGCATCCAGCGGCTCCTCCCGGTCACAGGAAGAGGCGGAGTTTTCAGGCCATTGCTTGGTCCGGCGTGTCCCGCCGTCTGGGACTGGCGCTCGTCCTGTGTGCCTGTCCCCGCCTCTCTTTTTTTTTTCCTGGCCCTCAAACTTGGATGCACAGGGGGAACTTTAAAACCCACCCATGTCTGCAGTCTCCCGCCAGAACGCTGGTTTCACTACTGTGACACGGCCCAGGATTTCATTCTTAAAAAAGTGTGATGGGCCGTGACCTTTGAGAGCCACGGCTTCACTCAGTTCTCTACAAGAGTTCCTTCAGTCTTTCTGCTCGGTCCTTCGGGTCCGCCTTTCTCTCCGGAGGCTGTAAATAGCTCCAGGCCCCTCCCACTTAAGGCCACCCCTTCTCACCTGATTTGGACAAGGTGTGTTTTACCTTGGGCTCAAGTACAGGAAAAGGGTCTCTTTTCTCGGGGTTAAGGTGGAATTGTGTTAGTTTTATCCTAGATCTAATTGCTTTTGCTACAGACACCTTAAGTGCTTTTAGATTGACCTATGGTAACGTAGTCTATTCCAAAAGGAGTTTTAAATAAATAGTAACGCATTATATTTAGGTGTCTCAAGTAAGTCCTAAAATAACTAAAGACAGGTCAGTTTAAATGTTTCCAAATGCAATCTGTAAGCTGAAGCAAAAGCAAACTTAGTAACATTAAAAAGGGACTGTAAACTGCAGTACTTGAATATTTGATGAGGTTTGGACCTGTACAGAGTATCTGAAATACACAACAAACCATGTTTTCTTTTGTAAGCCCATTGAATATTTCATACACGTTTTTGTTCAATGTGCTAGTTAATTGATACTGGCTAAGAATAGTGACCTATTAAGAATTCTTGATGTAACATTTGAATCCCTTCTGTAGTGATTGGAATATTCCAATTTATTTTACTTAAGTGCCATTTTGGGGACTCTATAACGTCAAACTAATTACTGTTATTCAGTAAATATCTTCCGTAAAGTAAGTGATTAATCTCTGACCACTGTGGTCTTCATTTGATCAAATAGACAAGAATAAAAAGTAGTTCAGGAAATGAGTAATTCACATCATATGTGATTTGCCTAAAGTTTAGCTATTGAAGTAAGACACAGCAACTGAAGATTGAGATCTTGGAAGGAAGGATAGAAGATTGCTGTAATCCATTACAGTAAATATTCAGTAATGTGCATATATTACTCTATTATAAAAAAGGAAATTACTTAAAAATGGCAATGTTGGAAAATTCTTGCTAGATTGTAAGAAATATATATAAATGTATAAATGTTAGGAGAATGAATGCTGTAAGTATGAATATATAACAATTTTATATATGAATATGAATGCATACATAATACATACATTTATATGAATATACATTTGAATATATATGAATTTAAACTTAAATACAGTGGATCTATTTGTAATATATCTTGTGTGTGTGTGTATGTGTACTAAAATGAGAGATGGAATATGTTTGTTTGCTCTAAGGAGTAAGTGAAACCAAGATTCTCACAATATCTTTAGAACATAAAGAACATTGTTCTCCTTATACACAAAAGATTGAATTAGTCAGTTTTACAGTTTAATGACAGCTTGAGGACTAGCTAAACCATTCTCTAGTTTTATAATGAAGCATGTACCCAGGCACATTGAGTAACTGCTTAGTATACCAGAGTTGGGAACTAAAATTTCAATCTTTTATAGGACTTCTCACCTAACATATGCTTATGTACTTTGTAATATTCTGAATGTGAGTAAGTTACTCAGCATTCCTTAAACCTTTTGTTCTTAAAATCTTTGTTGGACACTAGTGTTCCATAGAACACAGTTTGAGAAATAACTGTTTTTTTGTTGTTTTTTGTTTGTTTGGTTTTTTGGATTTTGTTTTGTTTTGTTTTTTAGATTTTATTCATTTATTTGAGAGAGAGAGAGAGCAGGAGCAGGGGCAGAGGCAGAAACAGACTCTCAGCTGAGCAGGGAGCCTGATGCTCGGCTTGATCCCAATACCGTGGGATCATGACCTGAGTCAGAGGCAGGCAGATGCTTAACTGACTGAGCTACCCAGGTGCACCTGGGAAATACTGTTTTAAAACCATGTTTGAGATTTTAGCACATTTTCAAGTGAATTATAAAGCTGAGTTCTGTTGTAGATGATGCCCTTTAATCTTTAGTATTCTAAAGAATTATAATTGTGGTTGTATACCTGTTCATCTTTGATGTTCTAGATATTCTAAAGAATTAGCCAAATCTTTTTGTCTTGAGAAAATAGAGCAGTGAAGTTCAATAGGGAAAGTTGTGGAAGATATAATAATGGAATATCAGAGTCTGAGAAAAGGGAGAATAATGTATAATTTTACTGTGCCTCTCAAGGTCTCCCCATGAGAAGTTCTGGAACAGTAGTTAATGATTTGATATAGTAGAAGCAAATAAATGTTGGGAACTAAAATATAAGGCAAAAGGACTAGCTTCTAGGACGAACAGTCTCTTTTTAAAAGTTTCTTGGACTGTGAATATATCTATTTCCTGTAGATACACTTGCAGATTTTAGGCAAAAATTAGAAAGAAAGGGAAGGGGGAGTGGGAAGAGAGGCAATGATAAGAAAGGAAGAAATATGTATAGTGAGAAGCAATAGAGTTTAAACCAAAATAGAGGTTGCCATTCAACCTTGTTATAGATGAACTTGTCATAGAGGTTGCCATTGACATAAAGGTTGTCATTCAGCCTTGTTATAGATGAAACTACTTGTCTTGACTAAGTTATATGCCCCTGCTTTCAGTAGATATGGTCCTAGAATTTACAAGTTCTTTCAATCTGTTTATTAGCTCTAAGGCTCAAGCATACCCTGCCAGCATCTGGATAGTGTTGGCTAAAGTATTAATGGTACTGATGTTTAACTTCATCAGTGTATTTTAGCATTTTGTTTTCTATCTCTACAGAATGTGAACCCACCCAGTACATCAAACGTTGTCATTAGATTGGATCTCAAATCTTTAATTAGACCCTTTAGTTGGTGATGGTCGCAAATTGTTAGATTTCTGACAGGAGAACAGAATAGATCTTTTTTCTGTTTTTCCGTAGAGAATTTCATCTGAGGAATATATATAATAGCTCTTTAGCTAGATTGTAAAATGAAATCATTTTTAAAAAATTTTTGAAGCCCTTTGTATATAAAGGAAAGCCACTATTATAAACCAAGTTTACTGTATTTTGTTGAGAGTGATCTTTGATAATGGCACATAATTTCATAAGCCCTTATGAATAGTAGCCTTATACATTCAGATTCATTTGCTCAGTTTTCTTATGTGATGGAAATTACATGTGTTTTTTTTGTGTCTTAATTGTATAGCAGCCTCTCAAGTATTCAGAAAAGTTGAGTAAATATATTTTGATATCTAATGATTCTATGCTTAATAATGGTCAGTAACCTGATATTTATCTTTTTATTTCTTTTTTAGTGGTGGGAAGGATAGCTGTTATAATATGATGCAGTGCATTGCTGCTGGGCATCAGATTGTTGCTTTAGCAAATTTGAGACCAGCTGAAAACCAAGGTAAGTACCTTTAATAGGAAGTTTTCTAAAGGACTGGAACTCCAACTTCATAATTGCATTCTATTGTGTACAGCATGCAAAGACAAAAATAGAACTAATATATATTTAGCACCTAATTAGATGCTAGGTTCTATGCTAAATGTTTTTAATTACATGTCCTTGATCTTCATAAGAACTCCTAGAGAGCATTATTAGACAAGGATACTGAGACTCACAGTTTTATAAATTTGTCCAAGGTAGATAGCTAGAACAAACTTGCAGAGCTGAGACTTGAATCCCTGAATCTTCAGCATGTACTGTTGTTCCTCCATAAAACTCCCAAGTGTTTTAACCAACACACAGATAAATAAGATACAACCTCTAGGAGCTTGAGAAGTAAGACATATATTGATAAATGATCCATCTTAGATGTAAGCTAAACAGGTAAGACTTGAGAGAGGCATAAAGCAACACATTTCTGCTTTTTATTTGCCCGTGATAACAAGGACATCCACAGATAATTCACAGACCTCATTTTAGCTGTGTTTCTCAGTTTTCTTCCCCATGAAATTTCCTTTATCAGAAAGTTGGTTTTCCCTGTGTCCTTGTCGGTGTCCAAGTTTCCTCTATGGGCAAGGACATGAGTCTAATGGATTAAAAGGCCACCCTAATGATCTCATTTTAACTAATTACATCTGCAGTGAGCCCAGTTCCCAATGAGAACACAATTTGAACAAAGGATGTTAGGATTCAACCTTCAGTAATTTCTTTTATTTTTTGAGATCTGACTGACACAGCATTATATTAATTTTAGCTGTACAAGTTAATGATTTGGTGTTTGTATATATTGCAAAATGATTACCACAAGATTAGTTAACATCTATTGCCACATCTGGGTGGTTTTTTTTTTTTTCCCCCAATTAGAATTTAAATAAAAGAAAAATATACACCAATTTGTGTTTTATACTGTTCTATTATACCCATATAACTATAGATATTATCTGTTAAGTATAATAGGGAGAGATTAACATTTGTCTGACTTTATTTAAACTGCTTCTCCACATGGCTCTTCTAGTAAGATCTTTTTATCATCCCCTTTACTCAGCTTTTTTCAAGACCATGCTTTTGCTCTATTGTTATTTTAGGATGAATTAAATGAGTAGTATATGTGAAAACACTAATTAGAGTTCCTGGCATGAAGTAAGCATCCAGTAAATTTAGTTGAATCTGAATCTAGCGCTAAATATGTCCCTTTTTTCTTCCTTCCTTCCTTCCTCAAGGCTGCCAGTCTGTTGAATTTTTGTTTTTATATCATTTTACAGTTGTTGTCTATCTATTTTGTCTTTGGCTTTTATCCCCAAATAGATTGCTTTTAAGATTCTTGAGAGGAAGGTCATATCTTCTATGTTTCTTTTCTGTATCTTCTATGTTTTAATTGCACCTCAGCACTTGGGACAGCTCTGTGCCTCTGGTAGGCATTTACTCTTGTTACTGGTGGACAGATGAATAATGACCTAACTAGAATTAGGCCTGGAAGAGCAAGCAGGTATTTCAGTCAGATACTTGAAATTTCTTTCCTTCACATTTTAAGACCCAAGTAATGCTGAAAGTGATGTGGGAAGACAGAGGTTAGAAATATTTTATAGGAAGAGAAGATGGGTCTTATAGAGGGTCATGGGGAAACACATACTCTAGGATTTTGCACTAGGATTGCAATGATGAATAATAGCATTTTAGAAATGTGTGGAAAATGACCTTTTTTTCTGACTTTAAATGATAAAGAGAAAACTTTTTGACTAAGGGTGAGTGGAAACATCCTGGAACTTCTGTATTGTAAAAGAAGAAGCAGAATTTTGTTGTAGACTTATGTTCTATTATCAAAGGGAAGAAATTCCCTTACTCCTTGTAGCTAATCGGGTAAGTGGGTTTTTTAAGCTTTCTGTTTGGGAGGTCTTGATATTTAAAAGGCAGAAGTTTGTATCATATATAATACATACAGTGATATAATTTCCCTTCCTGGAGTTTTGATTTTGTCTTAAGCTTTTCTACTTGAATTATTATAGTGACTTTGTACTGAATCATTAATGTATAATCTTCCATGTCTCATGGTTCACTGGCAGGATGGGTAAAATGATAAACAAAGTATATCTCTAAATTATACCTCAGAATGGTGTGGAGACATTTACTTAGAATACTGTTAGTGAGAAAAAATTCAATAGTAAATGGAATTAAAATCTTATGAAGTAAAGGCTGGAAAATCAGCTGAAACTAAAGTAATTGTAGTGGAAGAGAATAGATGGTTGTGGGTTAGTAGATGGAAAGGGTTTAGCTAATCTTGATTTAAAGTCAGCAGGAAGTTGGTGGATTGTTGAATGTTTCATTGATTGACTTTTTCCCCTGTCCCCCAAACATGTTGCAAAAGAAATCTTAATGAGGAATAACTGGTAGAGAGGACTCCAGTATAAAACTTGTTAGAGTGAATTCATGGCACGGGGTTTTCAATGGGTAGTCTGAAAAGGAATTTATTCCCATCAATGGGGATAATGTGAACTTGTCTTAAAATTCACAAAACCATCTCTTTATGTAGTAGGAACTTTTGTGGCATGTTAATTGAGGTGCTTCAGGCAACAGGGGAGCCTTTTGGTTTTATCTGATCTCATAGCATTGTTGCAATGTAGGTTCCATTAATACAAGTTACATTGTGGTTAGGACTAAATGGAGCCTTAAAGGAAAATTGTTTTCTAGGTTTTTGAAGTCAGTAAAATGTTGTTGTTGTTCTTTTAAGATTTATTATTTATCAGAGAGAGAGTGAGACAGAGGTAAAGAGTGAGAGCACAAGCACATGAGCAGGGGCAGGGGTGGGGGGTTGGGAATTGGAAGAGGGAGAGAGAGAATCCCAAGTAGACTCCCCATTGAGCACTGAGCACTGAGTCAGACAGGGGGCTCAAGACTGAGACTGACAGGAGCTGAAATCAAGACTCAGATGCTTAACCCACTGAACCACCCAAGCACCCAAGTCAGTAAAATGTTGTAATTACTAGCTGACATCAGGAGGTTTCTTGCTCAGAAACTCAGAATTCTTTAAATATATAAATTCAGTTGTATCAATATACTTTAAAACTAATACATTTATAGATACAGTCTAAGTCTGAGATGGGATTAAGCTGAAAGGTTTTTAGGTGACTTTGGCTATATCTGTACTTCCTACTGTGGCCAGGAATAGACAGTTACATAATAATAATGCAAGTACATGGAAGCCAGTATGATGTGTGAGTTGGGTTCAGACCTGGTGGGCCAAAATGTGATGTCATGTGATGATGGTTTTGAACACAGAAGGGGCCCTTAAAATACAGTTTTTCATCCCTTTTTGTAGATTATCCTTCATGCTCACATTCACTAGATATTCTTGTCATATATACATACATACACCCATCTATACATATAGGTCAAACAAATTGTTTGTGACTTTTTTTTTACTTACTAACATAGTGTGAACATCTCCCATGTCATTAAGTATTATCCCATCACAGCATTCCCTAGGTATCGTCCTTGAAACACAGATACCTGATGCAATGTAGTCTTCTAAGACCATTTCAGAGACCATTCATACTCTCCCCTTATTGGAGTAGCTTAAAGCACATTAGCCTAGGAAGAATTCAGCAAAGATACCTACTTAACATGGTTCTCTCCATTTTTAATAAAGCTATTTGATTGTGGAATCCTTTTTGCATCCAGTATCTATTAATATCTCATGCGATTCCTACTCTATAGAACACGCTTTAGAAAATGCTCCTTCTTCATTTGCAGCAACATGGGTGGGTCTAGAGGGCATTGTGTTAAGTGAAATAAGTCAGACTAAGATAGACAAATATTATATGATTTCATTTATATGTGGAATTTAAACTGGACAAATGACCAAGCACAAGAAAACAGACTCTTAAATGTGGAAAACAGCTAGTGGTGGTTGGGGAAGTGGGTGGAGGGAATGGGTGAAATAGATGAATTAGGTTAAGAGATACAGATATATTTATCAGATCGGGTTGTAAAGCACAACATAGTGAATATAGTTAATAATATTGTAATAATGTTACATGGTGGCAGATGGTGACTGTGTTTATTGTGGTAAGCATTGAGCAATGTATAGAATTGTCGAATCCATATGTTGCACACCTGAAACTAATACAACATTGTATGTGAATTATACTTCAATAATAAATTAAAAAAAAAGAAAATGCTTTTCTTCAAAATTATATTAATGGTTACATAGTATTTCATTATGTGAATACACAATAATTTTAGTGTATTGTGAATAATGCTATGATGAATATTTGCAAATAATATTTTGTACATTCATGATTCTTTTTTCTAAAAAGTAAATGTATAAGATCAAAAAGTCTGATCCAATATATTTGTCAGTTTATTTGTATCATCAAAAAGTCTGATGTAAGTCATTTATTTTACCTGTATCAGTATTTGTGGACTCTTGTGACAACCATGATTGTGTTATTACTTAGCTTAAGTTATGTTTCTGTACTCATATTTAACTAACAATATTGAATTTCATTTTCTTTTCTAAGATAGACAGTTTTATTTAAAATATATTAAAAAACTTATGGCTCCACCTGAGATATGGTAACTTTTTATTATTTTTATTGGGATATATAGCATATAATTGGTATATATAACATACTAGTTTCAGGTACACAATGTAATAATTCAGTATTTGTTTAAACTACAAAGTGATTACCACAACACATCTGCTTACCATCCATCACCACACAGTTGACCACCTTCACCCATTTTGCCCATCCTCCTTCAATTTCTTTTCCCTCTGATAACCACAAATCTGTTCTCTTTATCTGTATGATTTTGGTTTTGTTTTTTGTTTTTTTCTTTTAAATTCCACACATGAGTGAAGTCATTTGATATTTTTCTTTCTCTATCTGACTTTATTCCACTTAGCATAATGCCCTTGTGTGTAGCAGTATATATGCCACATCTTCTATATCCGTTTGTCCACTGATAGAAACTTATATTATTTCTATATCCTGGCAATTGCAAATAGTGCTGCAGTGAACATGGGGGTGCATGTATCTTTTTGAAACATTTTTGTTTTCTTTGGATAAATACCCAGAGGTAATTGCTGGATCATATGGTAGTGGTAGTTTTAATTTTTTGAGTGATCTCCATACTGTTTTTCCATATTGGCTGTATCAGTTTACATTCCCACTGGTAGTGTAGAAGGATTCCCTTTTCTCCACATCCTCTGCAACGCTTGTCATTTTTTATCTTTTTGATAATTGCCATTCTAGCCAGTATTCAGTGGTCATTGTGGTTTTGATTTGTAATTCTCTCATAATTAGTGATGTTTAACATATTTTCATGTGCCATTTGGTCATCTCTATTCTTCCTTAGAAAAATGTCTGTTTAGATCCTCTGACCATTTTTATTTGGATTGTTTGGGTTGTTTTGTTTTGCTCTCAAGTTGTATACATTTTTTAATATATTTTGACTATTAACCTCTTACTGGGTATATGATTTGCAAATATTTTCTTCCATTCAGCAGGTTCCTTTTTCATTTTGTTGATAGTTTCTTTTGCTGGGTAGAATCTTTTTAGATTGGTTTGGTCCCTAAGTTTTGCTTTTGGAGTCAAATCCAAAAATTCAATGCCAAAACCAATGTCAGAGAACCTACCATCTGTGTTTTCTTGTAGAACTATTGTGGTTTCAGGTCTTTCATCTATTTTTAATTCTAATTTGTTCGAGTCTTTAATCTATTTTGAATTCTTTTTGTATATGATATATGTGGTTTCATTCTTTTGAAAGTGGCTGTGCAGCTTTCTCAGCACCATTTATTGAAGAGATTATCCCTTCCACAGTGTGTATTCTTGGCTCCTACTTTGTAGTAAAGTAATTTAACATATATTGTGGATTTATTTACGGGCTCACTATTCTTTTCCCCTTATCTATGTGTTTGTTTTTATGCCAATACCATATTGTTTTGGTTATTATAGCTTTGTAGAACAGTTTGAAGTCAAGGAGCTTGACACCTCCTTGTTTGCTCTTCTTTCTCCAGATTGGCCATTCAGGGTCTTTTTGTGGTTCCATGTAAGTTTTAAAATTATTTGGTCTAGTTCTGTGAAAATGTCATGGGAATTTTGATAGATATTGCATTGAATCTATAGATTGTTTTGGGTAGTATGGACATCTTAACAATGTTAATTTTTCCAACCCACAAGTATGGAATATCTTTGCATTTATTTGTGTCCTCTTCAGTTTCTTTCACCAATACTTTATAGTTTTCAGTATGCAGGACTTTTACCTCCTTGGTGAGATTCATTTCTAGTAGGTATTTTATTCTTTCTGATGCAATTGTAAATGGAATTACTTTCTTAATTTCTCTTTGGTGGTTTGTCATTAGTGTATAAAAATGTGACAGACTTCTGTATACTGATTTTGTATCCTGCAACTTTTCTGAATTCATTCATTAGTTTTTTTGTGGAGTCCGTAGGGTTTTCTCTATAAAGTATCATGTCATCTGCAATTGTGACAGTTCTTCCTAATGTGGACTTTTTAAAGTCTTGCTTAATTGCTGTGTCCAGGGCTTCCAGGACTATATTGAATAAAAGCAATGAGAGTGATAGGGTGCCTGGGTGGCTCAGTCAGTTAAGCATCCAATTCTTGATTTTGGCTCAGGGCATGATCTCATGAGTTGTAGGATCAAAACTCGTGTTGAGCCCTGTGCTCATTGTGGAGTCTGCTTGAGATTCTGTCGCTTCTCCTCTCTCCACTCACGCTCTCTCTCTCAAATACACTTTTTAAAAAAAAAGTGATGAGAATGGGCTCATCCAATCCTAGAGGAAAAGCTTTCAACATCTCACCAAGTATGATGCTAGCTGTGGTCTTGTCATATATAGCCTTTATTATGTTGAGGTACATTCCCTCTATATCCATTTTGCTGAGAATTTTTATTATAAATGGATGCCAAATTTTGTCAAATGTGTTTTCTACACTGTTGAGGTGATCATATGATTTTTAGCCTTCATTTGCTAATGTGGTGCCTCATGTTAATTAATTTGCAGATGTTAAACCATCTTATTACTTTGGAGTAAATCTCACTTGATCATAGTGTATGTTCCTTTTAATATATTGTATTTAATATATTATTGAATTCAGGATGAGAATTTTTGTGTCTGTGTTCATTAGGGATATTTGGCTGTTATTTTCTTGTTTTGTGGTATTCTGCTCTGGTTTGTTATCAGTGTAAAGCTGGCCTTGTAAAATGAGTTTGGAAGTATTCTTGAGTTGTTTTTTTTTTTTTTTGGAGGAGTTTGATAAGGATAGGTATAAAACCTTTTTTTTTTGTTTGGTAGAATTCACCAGTGAAACCATTTGGTCTTATGTTATTTTTTGTTTTTGATTCCTGATTCAGTCTCCTTACTAGTTATCAGTCTCTTCAGATTTTCAATTTCTTCATGATTTAGTCTTGGAAGACCATATGTTTCTAAAAACATTCATTCTACATTGCCTAATTGGCGTATAATTGTTCTTAGTAAGTCCTGTGGTCCTTTGTATTTCTGTGGTATCAGCTGTAACGTGTCCTCTTTCATTTCTGATTTTATTTATTCAAAGTCCTCTTATTTTCTTCCTGAATCTAGATGATTTGTCAATTTTGTTTATCTTTTCCAAGAACCAGCTCTTAATTTCATTGATCTTTTCTTTTGTCTTATTAGTCTCTACTTCATTTATTTCTGCTATACTCTGTGTTGTTCCCTTACTTCTAACTTTGGGCTATGTTTATTCTTTTTCTAGTTCCTTAGATGTTAAGTTAAATTGTGCATTTGAGATTTGTTTTGTTTCTTGAGGTAGGTCTGTATTGCTATGAACTATCCTCTAATAACTACCTTTGCTGCATCCCATAGTTGTTGGATTGTTTTAATTCCATTTTCATTTGTCTCAAGGTATTTTTTGACTTCCTCTTTGATTTCTTTATTGATGCATTATTTCAGTAGCATGTTGTTTAATCTCCACATACTGTGATCTTTCCAGTTTTCTTCTGGTAATTGATTTCTAGTTTTCATACCATTCAGAGAATGGTTTTCATACCATTTCTAGTTTTCATACCATTAGAGAAGATGCTTGATATTATTTCAGACTTCTTAAATTTATTGAGTTTTTTTCTGGTCTAACATGAGATCTATCCTGGAGAAAGTTCCATGTGCATTTGAGAAGAATCTGTGTATTCCGCTGCTTTTGGATAGGGTGTTCTTTATAAATCTATCAAGTTCATCTGGTCTTGTGACATTCATTTAAGGCTTATATTTTCTTGTTGATTTTTCTCTCTGGATGATCAATTTATTGCTGTAAGTAGGGGTATTAAAGTTCTCTACTATTATTGTATTACTGTTCATTTCTCCTTTTAGTCCAGTAATATTCAATCTGGTAATATTTATATAATTAGGTTCTTCATTTACAAATTTTACATCTTTTTGGATTGATCCTTTTATCATTATATGATGCTTTTTGTCTTTTGTTACTGTCTTTGTTTTAAAGTCTGTTTTGTCAGCTTTATTTCCATTTGTATGGAATATCTTTTCCATTCCCTTTATTTCCTTCTTTTGTATATCCTTAATCTAAAGTTAGTCTCTTTTAGGCCAAAGAGATGAGCCTTGTGATTTGCCTTTTTTTTTTTAAATAAATCCTTTCAGTTACATTGTGCCTTTTGATTGGAAAATGTAGTCTATTTACATTTAAAGTTATTATTGATAGGTATGTAACTTATTGCCATTTTGTTAAGTTTCCTGCTTTTTTGTGGTTTCTCTCTGTTAATTTCTTCTTTTCCTGCTGTCTTCCCTTGTGGTTTAATGCCTTTTTTTTTTTTTTTTTTTTTTTTTTTTTTTTTTTTTTTTTTTTTTTAGCATTATGTTTAGGTTCCTTTCTTATTATCTTTTGTGTATTTACTATAGATTTTTGGTTTTTGGTTGCCATGAGTTTCATATATACCTAACAGTCTATATATAACAGTCTGTTTTGTGTTGATAGCAACTTTAATCTGAATGCATTTTAAAAGCTACATTCCCTCCCCTACACTCTGTGTTTTTAATATTATATTGGGTATCTTTTAATCTTGTATATCCCTAAACTGACTATTATAATTATAGTTAATGTTTCTACTTTTGCTCTTCAGCCTTTATGTTGATTTTATAAATGGGTAATTCACTCTCTTTACTATATATTTGCCTTAACCCATTAGATTTTTACTTGCATATGTGTTCGAGTTATTAGATAGTGCCTTTTCTTTATACCCTAAAGAAGTCCCTTTAAAATTTCTTATAAGGCCAGTTTAATGGTGGTAAACTCCTTTAGTTTTTCTTGTCTGGAAAAATCATTATCTCTTCTTCAATTCTGACTGATAATTTTGCTAGGTAGATTATTATTGGTTGGAGGTTTTGTTTTGTTTTGCTTTGTTTATTTTGTTTTGTTTTCTTTTCCCTTTCAGTACTTTAAGTATATTTTGATACTATTTTCTGGCCTGCAAAGTTTCTGCTGAAAAATCAGCTGATAGTGTTATGTAGGGGAGGGGGTGTTCCCTTTGTATATAACTAGTTTATTTTCTTACTACCTTTTTTTTTTTTTAAGATTTATTTATTTATCTATTTATTTATTTGCCAGAGAGAGAGAAATAGTGAGAGAAGGAACACAAGCAAGGGGAGGGGGAGAGGGAGAAGCAGGCTTTCCTCTGAGTAGGGAACCCATAGAGCTCGATCCAAGGAACCTGGGATCATGACCTGTGCTGAAGTCAGACGCTTAAGGACTGAGCCACCCAAATGCCCCTTCTAACTGATTTTAATATTCTCTCTTTATCTTTACCTTTTGATATTTTAATTATAATGTGTCTTGGTATGCATTTTGGGGGATTCATCTTATTTGGAACTCTCTTTGCTTTCTGAACTTAGATGTCTGTTTCCTCAGGTTAGGGAAGTTTTTAGCCATTATTTCTTCAATAAGCTTTCTGCTTCTTTCTCTTTTCTCCTTCTGGGACCTCAGTGATATGAATGTTATTGCCCTTAATGTTGTCTTATAAGTCATTTTAACTATCTTCACTTATTTTTTTTTCTTTTTACTGCTCTTTTTGGGTGAGTTCCATTGCTTTGTCTTGCAGCTCACTGATCACTTTTTCTACTTCTTCTAGTCTGCTATTCAACTCCTGTAGTGTATTTTTCGGTTCAGTTTTTGTATTCTTTAGCTCTGTGACTTCTGTTTGGTAGTTTCTTATATTTTCTGTCTCATTGTTGAAGTTTCACTGCGCTCATCCATTCTTCTTTTGAATTCAGTGAGCATCTTTATAAATACTGCTTTGAACTCTTTATCAGGTAAATTATTTAACTCCGCTTCATTAAGATGTTTTTCTGATGTTTTTTCTTGTTCTTTCAGTTGGAACATATTCCTCTGTTTCTTCGTTTTGCTTTACTCTCTTTGTTTGCTCTGTTATTAGATGCAACAGATACCTCTTCTAGTCTTAAAGGAGTGGACGTCTATAGGAGATGAACTTGTTGTTCAACTTTGCCCTAGCTCTTGGTTGTCTCTTAAATTTTTGTGATTGTCTAAATAGACTTATTTATTTTTGATAGATCCCCATTGTTGAAGGTGTGCCAAGATCTGTCAGTGTTCTTGCCGCTTCCAGTTGGCGACGAGAGAAGAATTAGGCACAAACAAGTCAGCTGCAAAAGACTGGGAGCAGGGGACAACAGTCGAAAAGGACTGCTGCCCCTCGGAACAATTTGTTACTTAAACTGTAACCCCTGGAGGATTTTCCTAGTTGCCAAGCACATTTAGATATGGCCTTAAGAAATACATATACTGGGCGCCTGGGTGGCTCAGTGGTTTAAGCCGCTGCCTTCGGCTCAGGTCACGATCTCAGGGTCCTGGGATCAAGTCCCATATCGGGCTCTCTGCTCAGCAGGGAGCCTGCTTCCCTCTCTCTCTGCCTGCCTCTCTCTCCATCTACTTGTCATCTCTCTCTGTCAAATAAATAAATAAAATCTTTAAAAAAAAAAAAAAAAAAGAAATACATATACTGATAACAGGTCTTTGGGGAGAAGGGTGATGTACGACCGTGAAGCTGGGCAGCTGGGGATGCCCAGCTCGCTCAGGGCAGAATGTCGCCCCTTCACAGAAGCTGGGCAGCTGGGGATGCCTGGTTCTCTCAGGGCAGAACGCCGCCCCTTCACAGAAGCCAGGCAGCCGGAAACGCCCGGCCTGCCCAGGGCAGAACGCAGCCTGCTTCAGGGAAGCCGAGCACCTGGGATCTCCCGGTCAGCTCAGGGTGGAATGAAAACCGCCTGCTTCCCTTTTTCGTGATCACTCCTTTCTCTTCCCAGAAGTGCTCCTTGTTAGTTATATGAGTCCTTTGAATGTGCTTGGTTAACTATAAACCTTATCCTCCTTCTTGCTTGTCTTCAAGACGGGATTAACGTTTGACCTTCATCAGTCCTTCTGTTGGCTATTGTTTTCTATCCAATAAAAGTGAGACTGTAGAGTTGCTCGGGGCAGCAGTCCTTTTCGACTGTTGTCCCCTGCTCCCAGTCTTTTGCAGCTGACTTGTTTGTGGCTTCCAAATAGAGTGATCTTAATCAAGACCTAGTTTCTGGACACTAGATCCTCAGGCAGCAGCTTTTGAAGAATGCAAATATATACATTTCTGTGGGACCACAAGAGTAAACTCTGCTGCCAGACCGGGAGATCTGGATGTGTCCCCTGGGCAACAGTTACAAAAAGCAGGGCTTCTGACAAGTGTATAAGCTTCTTTCTGGGAGATAGCAGTGACTGTGACAAGGCCATGTTGGGGTTCAAAGAAGACAGGGCTCATCTCCCTGCCTGTGGTCCCTGAGAGCACCTCTATAATTTCTCAATATGTGACTAACATGAAGCCTGTCCCTCAGGTTGAAGCTCCAGGACAAGTAGATGGGCCGTTTTCACAGGCAGACTTGAGATGAGTTCAGTCTGCTGTCTGTGCAGTGCTATGGGTTTGGTAACCTGTGCAGAACTGTCTCTGGTTGTGGGGCCCAGAAACAGAAGCCCCTTTGGCTACCGGGTTGTGGTGATCAAGGGGTGTCCCTTGTGTGGACTGTGCTTGGTGGCCAGCTTTAGTCAGGCTGCAGGAGAGTGCTGAGGGTGAGCTGTTCATGGTTTTGGTGATGCAGGGGGAAGAGCGCTGGGTGTAGAGCATACTCATGGCTTTAGCAAGATGTGGGAGGAGCACTGGGGTAGGACATGCCCACAGCTTTGGCAACGCAGGAAAAGAGCACGGAGGTAGGGCTCACCTGTGGATTTACCAGGGCCAGGAAAGTGCCCTGAGGGTGGGGCATGCCCATAACTTAACCCACATAGGAGAAAAGTATTGGGAGCCAGACACCTGCACTTGCCACCAGTACTAGCAAGGTAAAGAGAGATGGAGAGTGGGAAAATGGTGCTCTCCATCCCCAAAGAAAGTCCTCATTTGTCTCTATCCCTTCAAAGTCACTTTAACATTAGATAAATCTTCATATAATCCAGTCGTTTCTCAAACTGCTGACTTTGTGCGGGGTCCTGGGAGGAGTGAGTCATTGCACAAGCTCCTCAAAATGAACATCTCAAATCCCTGCAGTCTCCCAGTCCTCCTGGGTGTATGCCTCACTGGTTTTCAAAGCCAGATGTTTTCAGGGTCTTGTCTTTCCTGTGCAGGTCCTACAGGGTTGAGGTGTCAGACTGCATAAACCTTTCACTCCTCAGAGAGAGGCTTCAGTATTGTAAGCTCCCTCCTTGTTGTAGATCACTGCTGGGTTTGGGGTGAGATCGAGTCTGCTTCTGCCACCTTGATGTGGCCCTTTTATCCCTTGTGAAGGGAGCTATTCAGCTAGAATTCACGGGGAATTATTCCATACATAACTATGGTTCTGATATGTCTGAGGAAGGAGGTGAGTTCAGGGTCTTTTCATGCAGCCGTCTTGGACTGCCTCATTATATATATATATAATTTTACTTATTTATTTGATAGAGAGAGAGATCACAAGTAGGCAGAGAGGCAGGCAGAGAGAGAGGGAGGAAGCTGGCTCCCTGCTGAACAGAGATCCCAATGCGGAGTTCGATCCCAAGGCCCTGAGATCATGACCTGAGCTGAAGGCAGAGGCTTTAACCCACTGAGCCACCCAAGTGCCCCCCCATAATTTATATATTTTTGTATGTCTTGTTGAAATACTGAATATAAAATATATCAAAAGCATGTGATTTATTTTTACATGTATTTGTCAAGGTTTTTTTCCTAAACTCTAGATGACTTTGTAAATAACCTCGAATGATTTGAGAAACATTTATGTAATAAAATCTTTAATCAAATAAACCAATTAAAATTTATTGGCTATATTATTCTCTTTAAACATTGTATGTAGTTTTAAAAATTTATATGTATTTGTAATTAGCAGTAGAGATGACTAGAGCTGATGTGAGGTGGATGCAGCTATGGACAAATGTGCAACTCTACCCCTTTATTTCACTTAGTAAATGCAGAGAGATAAATAGTGTAGTAAGTCTCCAAGCAGTAAAACTCAGATGGACTTTCAAATCTCTTTTCTTTTTCATTCTGTTTTACTGATTATTTCCATTTTCATTGTTGCAGCGGGGGCAGATGAACTGGATAGCTACATGTATCAGACAGTGGGTCATCATGCTATTGATTTGTATGCAGAAGCAATGGGTCTTCCTCTCTACCGCCGCACCATAAGAGGAAGGAGTGTGGATACAGGACGAGTGTATACTAAATGCGAAGGTGATGAGGTCGAAGATCTCTATGAGCTTTTGAAACTTGTTAAGGTATGCCCAGTGACCAAATACATTAACTGAATTACTTAGTAATAAATAACAACTGTTAGTGGCCCAACTGTTCTTTGAAAAGGTATTTTATCTTTTTGGATAGAAAAGAAAACTTATTATGCCTTTATATTAAATACTATTTAAAAACAAAACTTTTGTTATTGCTTGGCATTCAGGATTGTCAGATGATATTTAATTAAGTTTTCCTTAGGATTTTGTAGCTGGTCATCTTTTCATGATTTTTTTCTAGGCAAATACTTACTGAATGTGTACTATGTGTGTGGTATATAGTTCTAGACACTGGAGATGTGTCTAGAACAATGAACAGATCAGACAAAGCCCTGTTCTGCGGTAGCTTACTTTCCAGTGGAAGCAGATGGACAATAGACAGACAAGCAAATCATACACTTGGTGTATTATGGAGAAGAATGATAAGAAGTAATGACAAGGGGTGGTCAAGCAAGACCTTTCTGGTATGGTGAAATTTAAATAGACCTAATGAAAGCAAGGGACTGAGCCTTGCTTTAAATCTAGTAAGAGAGTTATGAATTAAATACTTATGTCCTGGGGCACCTGGGTGGCTCAGTTGGTTAAGTGCCTACCTTCAGCTCAGGTCATGATCCTGGAGTCCCAGGATCAAGCCCCATATCAGGCTCCCTGCTCAGTGGTGGGTCTGCATCTCCCACTGCTCCTCATCTGCTCATCCTTTCACTCTCCCCCTCTTGCTCAAGTAAATAAAACTCTTGAAAGAAACTAAATAAATAAATAAATACTTAAGCCCCAGTACATAGAGTTTAGCAACCATTAAGCATTGATTGTTCATTTTTTCAAACAGAAAATTTAGGAGAGAAAACCTGGGACTCATATATCTAATATATACTATATTCATTATATGTTAATTCATGGAGATTATTTTATATTAAGCCATTATCTTTTCATTCATATTGATAGTTAACTATTTGACTACATTTTGTATTCTTAATATGAAGTGTTTTTCAGTAAGCTGTAGTTAGTTCATACAGGGCATATTTAATGAAATAGGGACTATTTCAGCTGATGTTTCCTGCTTGTCTTAGCATATTTTCACAAAAGAAAGGAAGATTTCTGTCCTTTCTACCAAGAGGCATTGCATTTTATTTTTCTCATTTTTCATAGAAGCTCAGCTTTTCAGAAGTTATATTATGAACTAATGTCATGAAAATTTGCTGGTGTCAAATAGCTACTTCCATGTTATACTTAAAATTTGATACTGATCAAAGCTTAATACCAATTAAGGATTTTAATTAAGAAAAGTATATGAAGCACTTAAATTCTTTGAAAGTTTGCTTAATTAAAATATATCTCATTTTGTATGTCAGAACATTTTCATTTTTATTTACCCTTTAAAAAAAAACTAACAGGGAAAATTTTTGGAATAATGCCATAATTTACTGTTTAGTTGTAGATAGTATAAGAAATATATATTTTTCAAAGGAAATTACAGGGAGCTCCTTTCTTTCCTGTGGGAAGATACATATTAATAACAACTATTTTGCTTATCAAACAAGGGAGAAAGGCATAAAAATTTCCACTTAAATGGTGTTCTCTATATAAATAAGATCTTGACACTGTTCACTTTAAGGTGTGAAATACTGAGGTACAAAGTCTACATTTTTAAAATTTCTTTTTCAGGGTACAAAGAAATTGGGTAATAAGTTCTTAGCATAAACCAGTATTACAAAATGGTGGGATTCACATGAGAAGTAATTGGATTGCTTAAAAATCACTGATAACTGATAACTTTAGAGAAGCTATGTGATAATAACAGCCTTCCAAGAAAGGGAAAGATAATAAATTACTAATCAATTTAATTAAAAATGGGCAGATTAGTAGTAATTAAGAAGAAATTTCCCTTTTGATCCATGCTGTCTTTGGAGAAATGGATGCTTTCCCATTATCTTTATAGTAACCGTCAGTTATGACATAAATTAATGCTAATGTTAAATCTTGACAACTGCTTTGGAAGTTCGTACATGATAATTATAACTATAGTTGAAAGAGATGTTATCAAGTTGTCGGGGACTAAATAGTTCCTTCTTTTTCTGTATAGAAATATTAGTTTTACTATAGGATATTTTAAGGATATAAATATTGGGAATATATTGCTTTTATAGAAGATATTGTATAACCAGACTTTTATAGTTTAATCCATTTATGAAGCACTCATATAAGGATTCCAATAGAGGTCTTACATATTCTAACGAATAATTGAGTAATTGTGGAAAAAAATGAATCTAGAAAAGCTATAACTCTTCAAGTTAGTGTTTACTCATTCTAAGAAAAAGATGAAATTGCATTTTTAAATCTTTGAATATTAATGAGCATTGGAAACATTTAGATTCATTTTCATTATAAACATTTCTTTGTAACAGGTTGCAGTTTTGTGACTTTTATATGTAAGTCAATCTTTTGTTCTTATATCTCTTTTTTCCACAAAATACTAGAGCTAATTTTTGAATAGGAGATGTTTCTTTTTGCAAAGTATGTAATTGACTAATTGCTGAAAAAAAGTCACAATGACTTGGAAGAATTTGGAGTTAAGTTTCCTAACTGTTTTGTAGAAGTATTGAAAACTACTAGAAATATAATAAGCCTTTGTATCTCATGGATGAGCAGGTGATTATAACAAGTAGATACAAATGTATATTTCAAGGTTACAAGATAACGTGGTTTTCATAGGCTAAGCTTTTTTTTCTTTAGAATTTATTTAATATTAAAATTTCTCCATGGTTTTCATCTGGATTAATTTGGCATATAGATAACTTGGATTTTTTCCTGGTAATTTTCAAATTCTTTGTGTTTTCTTTTTAAGTCATAGAAGAAATGTAATTGTTACTGAAGGATACATTTAAACACCATATCCCGCTGGAGAATATATTTAAGGATTAACATAATCATTCTTTCTCCAGTGTTTTGGAGGCCCTTCTTACTGCTTCTGATATTATTCCCTCTCTTCAGAGTCCATCTTTAAGAAACTTCCATTGAGAAGGTAGTTTGAAATCCTTACATTTTGATAGCGTTTCTTTTCTGCCCTCACATTTGATGGATACTTTGGTTAAACTTAAAATTTTAGATTGAAAAATAATTTTTCCTTAAACCATTGAAGATACTGCTTCATGGTCTGCTAGCATTTTGCTGATGAGAGTTTTGCGGCTATGATTTTTGTTCTTTTTAGCTGAGTCTTTTTCCTCCCTGTTAACTTTTATGATTGTGCCTTTATGGTTGGTGTACAGAAATATCACAACAATGCATTGGATATTGAACGTTGTTTCTCCAGTATCCCTTCTGAAGCTTCCTATTGAGTGGCAGCATGTCCCGGTCTTCTTCCCCATAATGACCATTCAGAGTTGGTATTAATCCAGGGGAAGCCAGTCACAATATGGCATTCTCCTGACTTATAGAGATTAGATTGGTGATGGCTTTGTTAACTTATGTGTACCAAATAGAATGAAGCCTAGGATGGTGAATTGTTGGCAGAAGATAAACACTTTCCCCAGTATAGAAGAATGTGTGGGTATAAGACCTTGAACTGCTATGGCTTTTTGTTTTTGGATGGATAAAAACCTGATGTCAAATCTGACACAAAAAATAGCAGAGCCAATAGGATTGCAGTTTGAGGATGGCTCTGTGAAATCCTCTTCTTTTATTTGTTTGATAATTTGCCCTCCTGATTCTCCCTGTTCTCTTTTTCTGGTATTCTCACTGATCAGATATTAGACATCCTAGATTGAATCTTCATGTCTTTTATCTTTTCTCACATTATTTCCTACACTTATGTTGTTTTGTCGTACATTATATAAGATTATTTTTAAAATTCCCTATTTTCTTAGCAGGCATATTTTTGGTATTCAGTAACTTTACTTGTTTATTGATTATTTCATTTTTATAATAGCTAGTTTCTCTTTCTGTAGATGTAATATCCTTATATCCCTCTTAAAATACAAATTAATTTTAAACACTGTCTTTTGCTTCCTAAAATATTAATGTTTTCTTTAGGGTTCTTTTCTCTTATTTTTTCTCTTTCATGTCGTAGTCTTTTCTCAACTGTTTTGGTTACTTATTCATATCTAGTATCTAAAAATAAGGCAAGAGCAAAGATGATTTTTGATTTTAGAGTTTTTCAGCCCCACATCTCACACTTGTTATGTTTGGAGTTCAGGATAATCCAGCCTAGTTTGTTTTCTTCCTTGGCTTTCTTCTCTTCAATGCAAATAGTGGGTTACAGCTTCTTATGCTGATTTATCAGTCATTGTTTCTTCTTGATCAGCTGACTCAAGAAATTTATGGAAATCCTTTTGCCATTGATGTCTACCCCTGCCTGCCCCACATTCTCCTTGTTTTCTAGAGGTTATACCTTTGTTTTCATTTTAATCAACTCTCTTCATCCAGAAATCTCTGTTAATTTCTTTCTAATGGAATGCACTTAATATTCTTCCCAAAGTCGAATATTCACTTTCAGTCTTCCTCTTCTAATCCTTGCTACTTTTTTCCTCTCATATTCTTTTTTTTTTCTGATTTACTGTTTTATTTATTTATCCAGTGCCCTATATATAAGCCCTTTTGCTTTTATAATTTCTTTTTTTTTAAAATTTTTTATTTTTTATAAACATATATTTTTATCCCCAGGGGTACAGGTCTGTGAATCACCAGGTTTACACACTTCACAGCACTCACCAAAGCACATACCCTCCCCAATGTCCATAATCCCACCCCCTTCTCCCAACCTCCCTCCCTCATATTCTTTTTCTCATTAGGCATTTTATCTTGCTATCTATGTTCTTAAATTGCTTAATTGACACTTTCATTGTAATTTGAATACAAAAATAAATGAGTAGTTGTCTTTTAAAATTTTTTTATTTTATTTTTTTAAGATTTTATTTATTCATTTGAGACAGAGATATGGAGAGATAGAACATGAGCAGGGGGAGGGGCAAAAGAAGAGAGAGCAGCAGCAGACTCCCAGCTGAGCAGGGAGCTGGATACCGGCTTGATCCCAGGACCTGGAGATCATGACCTGAGCCAAAAGCAGATGCCCAACCATCTGAGTCACTGAGGTACCCCTGTCTTTGTTTTTTTAAATAAAAAGTTTGCTGTTGATAGAAAGGTTTATAAACTGACTGATTTTTAAAAACTAGATTTTAACTTAATATTTTTAAAAACATCATGGTTGCCACTTTACTCTTTGTATTGGTTAGATTTATTTTGATTACAGGAAGTAGAAAGTCATATTCAAGCAGTTTTAAAGAAAAAGAGAATTTTACTTATTTACTTTTTGAGTATTATTTGTTTTCTTCCATGTTAATTTTAAAAATTTTAATTCCAGTGTAGTTAACATACAGTGATTTATTAGTTTCAGGTGTACAATATAATGATATAGCAATTCTGTCACTACCCAGTGCTCTCATGATGAATATACTCTTAATCCCCTTCATCTATTTCACCCTTCCCCCACAGTCACCTCCCCTGTGGTAACCACAGGGGAACTTGCTCTCTGTAGTTAAGAGTCTCCTTCTTGGTTTGTCTCTTTTGTGCTTTATTCATTTGTTTTGTTTCTTAAATTCCAGATGTGAGTGAAATCATATCGTATTTGTCTTTCTCTGACTGATTTACTTCACTTAGCATTATATTCTCTAGATCCATCCATGTTATTGCAAATGGCAAGACTTTATTCTTTTTTATGGCTGAATAATATTCCATGGACTATATATACCACCTTTGCTTTATCCATTCATCTATCAGTGGACACTTGAGCTGCTTCCATAATTTCACTATTGTTAATAATGCTGCAGTAAACATAGGGGTGCATATATCTTTTCAAATTAGTGTTTTTATATTCTTTGGGTAAATATCCAGTTGTGAAATTATTGGATCATATGGTAGTTCTATTTATAACTTTTTCAGGAACCTCCATACTGTTTTTCACTGGTGGCTGTACCAGTTTGCATTCCCACCAACAGTGCACAGATGTTCCTTTAAGAAAAGGAGAAATTTATTGACAATAACCTAAAGATAAATTTGGCTTCAGGAAAACTAGATACAGACAACAGAGAATAAAATCAAAGTCTTTTTTCCCCATTTCCATTTCTTTACTTTATTTTCTGTTGATTCCATTCTGATTAGACCTTTATAGTTATAAGAAGGCTCCCGGTTATATTCTTGCTGGTTCAAATCTAGAAGGAGAGACCCTTGCATCTCTACCTGTCTGATCCTGTCATTCCCACACAAATTTCTGGGTTCAAGTTATGAACTGATTATGTTTCCAGGAGATTGCTTTTCATGTCTGAATCTTTGCCTGTGCTTTTCTATACTCTTATCTCTGTTCTGAAGAACCTCTTCTCACCTCATACCTTTCTGTGAGATTGGCTCTAATTTATCTATTTCCTGTCTTTTACTTGTCCGCTTTCCATACCTGTACTCTTTCTCAGGACATTGGTAGGATTGCTTATTTGCTTTTGTTTTTACACTTGGAATAGGCATCATAATGAAACTTTGCAAAATAAGATATCCTATCAGATTTGGCAGCGTAACCACTAAGTGTACCAGGAATAATTTCCAGCTGCAGAATATTCTATAAAAATGCCAAGCAGACACTTTTTCAAATTGTTTTTGGTATCTGCATGTTAGAAAACATGCTTATTATGGTGGAAAATTGCTCTGCGGATTTCTTTCTGCTTTGGATCTTGGTGAAAAAAGCCTTATATGGTTGGGTGGCTTAAAGCAAATCCAAAGGGTTTAGGGTGTGAGAAACTTATAAGAGGGCCTTAAGATTTTCAGGGAGGACCCAAACATACTGCTAATTAAACAGGCACATAGCCCTATACAGATTGCTCCTGGCTCTTCAGCATTGCACAGCTTGCCTCAAGCCCTGTCAGTTCCCAAGATTTTGGACATTAAACCTGGTCCCTTGGCACAAGAAATGTTTTGTTAGTATCAATTCTGGACCCCAAACAGAAGAGTTGCAATTAGCACAGACAAGTGTCATTTTGACTCCCAGGTGTGATTTTATTGAGGCTGTGTTTTGCCGGCCCTTCAGACAATAAAGTCAAGCATACATAGAAAGCTCATGATGGATGATCTGTCTGGAAATAAAATACTGGCTTATGCTTGTCAGTTATTATAGTTTGTAAACTTATCACAGATCTAGAGTCTTCATCTGTAGACTCCCCCTAACGTCTAGAAAATGTGACTCCCTCATTGTAGCAAAATAATTATTCTTTCTCCTCAACCTTGAACTTTCTCTACTTGGTATCACTGATAGTGTGTGTGTATTAAACATGCACATGTATACTCTTTATTTTTTGCCTGATTCAGTGCCTCTCTATAAATTCACTAGTTGACTTTTATGTCCCTGTATTCTTCTCTTCTGTGAACTATAATTTCTATCTTAACATATACTCTATATATTTTAAAGTATGTTGGGTATATTTGACTTATCTTTTAAGACTCTTGTTTGTGTCCTATTGACTTTTTGTCTTTTTTCCTGACTATTTTACTTTATTTGGTTAGAAACTTTCTGTAGTTGTCCAGTTTGGAGTTGTGTTGTCTAAGACACTAGATGCTTGTTTCTGCCTTATAGTCTTTTACTTCATCTCTGGATCTGTAGTTTACCTTGTCTTTGTCATATTCTCTATTAAATTACTGAGAACGTATTATCAAAACTTACAAATACAAGGGCGCCTGGGGGGCTCCGTGGGTTAAGCCTCTGCCTTCCGCTCAAGTCATGATCCCAGGGTCCTGGGATCGAGCCTCACATCAGGCGCTCTGCTTGGCAGGGAGCCTGCTTCCTCCTCTCTCTCTGCCTGCCTCTCTGCCTACTTGTGATCTCTCTCTGTGTCAAATAAACAAATAAAATCTTAAAAAAAAACAAATTTACAAATATGAATTACTTTATTCATGGGGTGCAGGGGTGGCTCAGTTAGTTAAGTGTCTGCCTTCGGCTCAGGTCATGATCCTAGGATCCTGGGATCCAGCCCCACATCCAGCTCCCTGCTCAGCGGGAAGCCTGCTTCTCCCTCTCCCTCTGCCACCGCTGCTTATCTGCTTTTTTTCTCTCTGTCTTTCTCTATCTGACAAATAAAATAGTTTTTAGAAATAATAAATTACTTTATTCATTTATTGTTATCCTTAATATTTTTTTTGTAGCACAGGACTTTATTGGTAGTCACACAACAATATGTTAGATCTTAAACTGATATTTTTACATCTACTTTCCTTTTTTTTTTTAAAGAGATGGAGCATACACACACACAACCATGGGTAGGGAACGCAGAGGGAAAGAGAGAATCCCATGTGGGGCTCAATCTCATGACCCTGAGATCATGACCTGAACTGAAATCAAGAGTCAGATGCTTGACCAACTGAGCCACCCAGGAGCCCCATGACTTTCCCTTTTAAATTGGGAACATCTTCATTCAGCAGATTTGTAGTTCTTAAATCATACAGTAACCATAAAAAGCAAAGATAAAATCAACAAATATTTAGAGTTTTAAAAATGAGTATTATTGGTAAGAGATAATTCAATAGAGGCCTTTTCTGTGACATGCTTATGTGAGAAAAAATTGAGTGAATTAAAAAGGTGTATTAATTGACCTTGACTTTTCCTTTTTTTTTTTTTTTTTAAAGATTTAATTTATTTATTTGACAGACAGAGATAACAAGTAGGTAGAAAGGCAGGCAGAGAGAGAGGAAGGGAAGCAGGCTCCTTGATGAGCAGAGAGCCTGATGCGAGGCTCGATCCCAGGACCCTGGGATCATGACCTGAGCTGAAGGCAAAGGCTCTAACCCACTGAGCCACCCAGGTGCCCCTTGACTTTTTCTTTTAACTTTAACTTGATACTACTACAATTTATAGACCCTTTTATGTCTTTTATTCTGCAAACATTAATTGGATGCTTATAATGTACCAGTAATGTAGAGTGATGTATGAGACAGTCTCAGCCTTCACAGAGCTTGAGGAGATAAGACCTGTACTTAAAGAAACTACTACAAGGTAGAGTTGCCATTGGAGAATGCAATTTAAAAGGCTGTGAGGATTCTTTTTTTTTTTTTTGAAAGATTTTACCCATTTATTTGATAGAGATCGCAAGTAGGCAGAGAGGCAGACAGAGAGAGAGACAGGAGGAAGCAGGCTCCCTGCTGAGCAGAGAGCCCGATGTGGGGCTCGATCCCAGAACCCTGGGATCATGGCCCAAGCCAAAGACAGAGGCTTTATCCCACTGAGCTACCCAGGTGCCCCGGCTGTGAGGATTCTGAGGAGAAAAAAATCTTATGTTGGGCATTTAGAGGGCCTTATGGGGGAAAGTACATTTGATATCCTTGAAAGTTGTTTGGATTTTGACAAAGGCAGCATGGGTGAATGCCTAAAAGAATGTTGCAAATTAGGGGCAGAGCTTAGCCAAAGTCATGGAAGCAGAAAATCATGAGATATATTAGGGAAATAGCAAGAAGTTCAGTGTGGCTAGAGATCAGAATTTAAGGGGTAGTAGAAAACCAGTCTGCAAAGGTTGATTGAAGCAAAAAAATAGTGTCTTAAATTTTAGGCCAAGTATTATTTAGGCAATAGAAAGCCCCTAAGGTGGTATTTTCCAAACTCAGTTTAATGTGTCACACCATTTTTCCCTTTAAATGAAAGAGACCAGAATAAAATAGAAAGTATCAAAGTGCATTGTACATAGTAAGGTTAATTATATTTTGTGAAATGTGCATTCATGTGTGTGTATGCATGTACATTAGGTATATTCTAGTCTGTTAAACAAATTGTTAAGGTTAAACAAATTTGAAAGCCACTATCCTGAAGGATATTCCAAAAGGAATGACAGAATTGTACAGTTGAAGGGAACTTGTCATTAAGTTGAACCACTATAATGATGTAAGAAATGGATTGATGAAGTGGAATTCTGGAGATGAGGGGTTCAGATTGAAAATTGAGATATGAGGCTAGCTGAAAGGTTCTGAGGACTTGAACTAGAGGAGTTGCAGTGGGAAAGAGAGAGGACATTGCAGAGGTGAATTGAGAGGGCTTGATGGTGGCTTAAATAAAAAGATGGTATTTATATAAAAAGTGACAGGGAGTCTATATAAAACACTTAGTAAACTAATAGTTCCATGGCTAATTCATTCAGATTTCACTGGGCAGTGTTGATAATCTGAGTGAATTACAATAGCTGTATATTACAAATATTGTGTTACTAAATTTTATAGTGCCCTATCTTTGTCATCTTTTTAAGCTGGTATAGGATGATGTAGAAGATGCTTCATATCAAGCTGGGTTCATTTAATCAAGATTAATTCTTAATAAATGTTAGTCATACAACAGGTGTTGGCAAGGACGTGGAGATAAAAAGAACCCTCTGCCCTGTTGGTGGGAATGCAAGCTGGTATCCCCACTCTGGAAAACAATGTAGAGGTTCCTCAAAAAATTAAAAATAGAACTACCGTATGTATGATCCAGCAATTGCACTTCTGGATATTTAGCCAAAGAATACAAAAACACGAACTCAAAAAATACATGTACCACTACATTTATAGCAGCATTGTTTACAATAGCTAAGTTATAGAAGCAACCCAAGTCTTCATTGATTGATGAATGGATAAAGAAGAGGTGATGTAGCTATACACAAACACAAACACATACAAATATTATTCAGCCATGAAAAAAAAAATGACATCCTGCCATTTGTAAAAACATGGATAGAGCTAGAGAGTGTAATGCTAAGCAAAATCGGAGAAAGACAAATACCATATGATTTCACTTACAGGTAGAATTTAAGAAACAAAACAAAGGAACAAAGGGAAAAAGAGAGAGAGCGAAACCAAGAAGGAGACTCTTAACTATAGAGAACAAATTGATGGTTACTAGAGGGAGGGGATAAGGGGTGGGGAGATGGATGAGATAGTTGATGGAGAATGAGGAATGTGCTTGTTGTGATGAGCACCCAGTGATTAAAATAAAAAAACTTAAATAAGTAAATATTGGTTTGATGGTCCTTTTAATTGAACATTTAATTTTTTTCATGTTGTTATATGTAGTACATATCAACTAAAACATGTTATCCTTATTTCTCAACTCGAAATAAAATCACCTAGTGTGAATTCACAGAAGGAAGCAAAATGTATGGTATTAATGAGTTTAACATAACAATGCATTTAGGTGAGATTTAAGTTATCATAGTAATTGCATTGAAAAGTTTACTTATTTTTACCAGTAAATTACTGGTAATTACTGGTAAGCCAATAAATTACTGGTATTTACAAGCAAAATATAGTCTTTTTAGTTTTATGATATAATTGACATATAGTATTATATAAATTCAAGGTATACAGTGCTTTGACTGATATATTTATAAATTGCAAAATGATTATCACCCTAGCATTAGCTAATACCCCCATTCCATCACTTAATTACCATTTCTTTTTTGTAGTGAGAACATTGAAGATCTATGTTTTTAGCAACTTTCAAGTATATAATATACTATTATTAATTATAACCACTATGCTGTACATTAGATCCCCAGAACTTGTTAATCTTATAACTGGAAATTTGTACCCTTTGATCAACATCTTCCCATTGACCCCACTCCCCAGCCCTTGGTGACCACCACTCTACTCTGTTTCTCTGGGTTTGGAATTTTTTTGTTTCCACATGTGTCTTTGGCTGACTTTTTTCACTTAGTATAATGAGATATATACATACCACATGTTCTTTAGCATTTATCTGTTGATTAAGGTTAGGTTGTTAACATATCTTGGCTGTTGGGAATAGTGAAGCAATGAACAATGGAGGTACAGATGATTTCTTTGAGATCCTGTTTTCATTTCCTTTGATATATACCCGGAAGTGGGCTTGCTGGTCATATGGTTTTAGTTTTTTTCCAAAACCTCCATACTGTTTTTCCATAGCAACTGTACCAATTTACATTCCTACCAACAGTGCCCAAGTATTCCCTTTTCTCCATACCCTCACCAGCACTTGCTATCTGTTGTCTTTTTGATGATAGCCATTATAACAGATGTGACGTGATATCTCATTGTGGTTTTGATTTGCATATCTCTGATGATTAATGATGTTGAGCACCTTTTTGTATACCTGCTGGCCATTTGGATGCCTTATTTGAAAAGATACTTATTCTATTCCACTGCCCATTTATTTGTGGGGGTTTTTGTAGTTTTTTTACTGTTTTGTTTTGTTTGCCAGTGAATTGTATGCATTTTTTATGTATTTTAAGTATTAACCTTTTATTAGATATATAATTTGCAAGTGTCTTATTCTATCGGTTGTCTTTTCATTTTGTTGATTGCTTTTCTAGCTCTGCAGAAGTTTTTTTAGTTTGATTTAGTTGCACTTATTTACAAAATATAAAGTCTTAATAGGTTCTATAGGCTTTTGGGCATCATGTCAGATTGAACCTGGATTCAGGTCTGTAAATTAATTGACCCCTTATATTCCACTTATGGTTTTCCTCTCACTCTATAATTTATCCTTCAAACTCCTGCCAGATTAGTCTTACTAAAAAGCATAGATGAAGTCACATTCCTCTCTTCATCAAAAATCTTCATTGCTTACCATTGATCTGTGAGGTGCTCTGTAGTACGGCTTCCACTTATGTTTCATCTTTTCCCAGTATTCCCCTACATAGTACCTACTTTCCATCTATACTAGACTATGTCAGAATTCATCCCGCCTGCCCCCCACTGCCACAGTCCATGTCTTTCTTGCATAGTGCTGTGTTATAGTCAGCAATAACCTTTCCTCTCCAGTTGCTTCTTTCACATGGCATCTCCTTTTGATATTTTCCTTCAAATGCCCCTACTGCATGTAATAACTTCCTCTCTGGAACCTTCATATAACATTGTATTTCTCTTATAGTACTTAATCTGTCTTGATATACAGAGCTACTAGGTTTTGTTTTGTTTTGTTTTTTATCTTGTGGGTTTTGTTTAAAGATCTTAAGTACCTTGAGGAGCAGGGATTATATTTCACTTTTTATTTTTTATGGTACTTTATACAACTGTTGAACTATACAGGCATTGTGTTTAACTGTACTCCTCTGGAATTCATTTATTGCATCTGTAAACTATGGATATATCTTTTTTTTTAAAATTTATCTGTTTTGAGAATAAGGTGAAAATATACAAGAGTCTCTTTAGGTTTCTAGGAAGAAAGATGCTGTATAAATTAATTTTGTTGTTGTTGTTGTTATTTTTGTACCCTGTCAATTTCATGTTAGTGCCAGGTAGTCTTTCTTCTTTATTCCTTTGCTTCCAAAATAATCCAGTGAAGTTAAATAAAGTCAGGTTTGCTTGTTTTTAGTTTTTTTTTTCCATTACATATAAAGTTCCATTAGTGCATTAATACTTAATTAAAATTAAGTAGTAGCTGCAAGTTAGCATTGAGATGAGTGTAATTCCTCTCAACTTTATTAGTAAGTTAATACAGAGAAGAAAAAGAATGGTAATTGTTCAAGTAGTGAAAGAGTTTTTAATGTGGGCAAATTTTTATTTAATATTAGATTGAATTTATCTTTCTACATTTGTTGCCTTTAATTTTTGGCCCCCTTGAGTCTTTTTCAGACTTATACATTCAGATAATTGAACCTTCTGAGGACATATGGAATTGATGTTTTTTATCTAGTTACCAAGGTGAATAAACTGATGTATGGGTTGTTTCAAAAGAAGATAAGGAATTGAACCAGAAGATGACAAAGGTTTTTACTTATAGATGCTTTCTTTCCATCAAAACTTATTTTGGCATGTTCTTTTAAAATTCTGTGCTTATCTTTAAAATCTAAGCAGTGTATTTTCTATTAACTCATTTGTAAAAAGCCTCAAGCAAGAACTTCCATTTGAAAGTTACATGAACTGACTTTAGAGAAATTAAACTTCTGAAAGAGAATATGAGAAATTAAGAGATGTCCAGTGGCAATAGAAAAGGGCCATTGTGTGCAATCCTGTATGTGAAAGCTCTTACCTCTCAATGCCAGGGGAATTATATCATAGTTATTCCTAACATCTACAGTACTGGGTCATATGGTTATTTCGTATACTTACACACATTGGGTGTTCAATGAGCAGTTGTTAAATTAAACTTGGTAAACAAAGCTAAGCCCATCTAACCCTGACAAAATCCAGCTAATATTTTTCCTTACAGATTTCTGCAAAAATATGTTGAGAATCAGAAAGACAGAAATTATTTATCAGACATTTGTTAACCTTTCTCATACAGGTTTCTTTGCTCTCTACTATAGGATTGGTTCCAGGGCCATTGAAATGACCCAAGGTCTATTTTAAGACCAGTTTCCTTATGAATTCTTTCCTACTTAGTAATTTCACTGGAAGGTGAAATTACATAGTAATCTATGTAGTAGATATATATAGTATATATATCTATATATAGATATATATAGTAATCTATATAGTAATCTAATCCTACATAGTAATCTCCCTGGAAGTGAGGGAAAGTAGGGAGAATCATTGTCACTTGATAAATAATTCACAGTCTCCCTTTTCAGTTTTTCACAAATCATATTTTTTAGTAATTTTTACTGATCTCATAGTCATTTGGTGACTTTTTTAACCCTCACCAAAGTTCTACTGACTTTGAGTGTTCATATAACCTAGTTTTGGTCATAGAAAACTAATAAAAAGCAGTCTAATGGAATTCAGTGCAAGATAATGTAATATTATAAGACAAGGAGAGAGGTGTTTTTGAACTCTGAAGTTTTGTGTAAATTTTTTTGTATATATAAATTTTTCTGGGCAGAGGTCCAGATTTTTATTACAGTCTCACATTGGTCTCTTCTCTTCAAAAGTCTGGTAACTACTGTTTTAACCATAAATTTCAGAAAGCCTTGTAGCCCAGGGGTATTTATGATTTCTCAACTCAGGAATCAGTTATCCTTTGAGCCTGGTGCTCAAAGGTGTCGGTAGGTGCTGTGAGGTCAGAGGGGCCATCTAGGTCTTACAAGGGGTGAGGAAGACAGTAGAATGGAGGTAGCACCAGAGAGCAGATGAGGATGACATGCATCTCTTAAGAAGATTTCAAAGGAAATGGAGTGCAAAGTGGTATCTTAAAATTTCAGGTAGGAAGTGATGGGGACCAGAGAAGGAACCCTAGACTTGGGGACCTGTACATGGTTTGGCTGGCTCATAATAGACCCTTGGGTTTTGTGTTGAAGGAGAATAGAGATGCAAAAGGCGATTTCCTGAAATATAGCTTTCATTTTTTGAATTTCTGTTGTGTTTAATGACTTTTGAGGGAAGTTATTACATTATGCCTTCTTTTATATAATTATTTGCATATATAGTATATCTTCATTGTTAGCTTAAACCTCTTAAAGGCAAGAACTTTGTGTTTTTTGGTTTTGGATACTCTGCAGTGCTCACCATGAGGCCTAGTCCATATGAGATGCTCAAAATTTTTGTGGTATATTTGCTCTAAGGATGCTATTGAGGATTTTTATCATATCTTTTTTTTTTTTTTTTAAGATTTTATTTATTTGTCAGAGAGAGGGAGAGAGAGCGAGCACAGGCAGACAGAATGGCAGGCAGAGGCAGAGGGAGAAGCAGGCTCCCTGCCGAGCAAGAAGCCCAATGTGGGACTCCATCCCAGGATGCTGGGATCATGACCTGAGCCGAAGGCAGCTGCTGAACCAACTGAGCCACCCAGGCGTCCCCTATCTTTTTTTTTTTTTTTTAAGATTGATTTATTTATTTGAGAGAGTGTGTACACACATGTGCATAGGGGCAGGGGACTGAGAGAAGGAATCTCAAGCAGATTCCCCACTGAGCATGGAGCACAATACAGGGTTCGATCTCAGACTCTGAGATCAGGACTTGAGCAGAAATCAAGAGTTGGACACTAACAGACAAAACTACTCAGGTATTTTTACCCAGATTTTTATCATATCACACTTTCAAATTTATGACACTTCAGGGGTGGAATTTCTTGTGTGACTTGGTCTTAAATATTTTGTCTTACTATAACTGTTGGACAGTTTTAATGTGTGAAAACTAAATCATGCAGCTCATTCTAGTTTTCTTTTTATATTAATTGTTAGAAGCCCAGAGACATGTGATTTTTTTTCAGTTATTTCTGCATTATAACTTAATTGTTGTTGTTTGTGCAGCACTATCTGCCAGACACTGTTATACATTTTATACATTATATTCTAATTTATCTTTATCAACTCTGGTTTATTTTCTCTGTTTTGTGACCAGTAAACTAAAATACAGAGTGGTTAAGTAAATTGTCCAAGATTACACAGCTAGAAAGTAGTAGAATATGTATTTTTAATCACTGTATTTTGCCTCCTAGCACTATGACATGTTATCATGCAGATATTATCATAAAATAGTGCATATATAGTGCATATTTATAAACCAGTCAGGCATGTGTGAATTAATAGTGAGACAGAGGGGTGGACATGTGGTTAGATAAGGAGGAGTGATGTTACTGAGTCAAGGATCAAAGTAATTTCTCTGTGCTTGATCTCATCTCATTTCAGAACTCTCAGAATTCTTTTAAATTGTTGCTACTCAAAGTGTGGTCTAGGGGCTGGTACTAATCCATGAAATAATTGTTATTGGTACAAGGTCAGCTATTTATAGAAATGGAAAATAGGCATTTGGAAACTTTTGTAGTTATTTGAGTGTAATTTTATATCTATTGAGTCTAATAACAAAAAAATGGCTTTATATTTTATATCTTTTTAAATTTTCTTTTTTTTTTTTGTAATTCATTTCAATTGTATTTTATAGACATTTTTGCCTTCAAAGTTTTGGAAATTAAAAGAAAAAAACCTTGTCTTTAACACAGCTTGAGAAGCACTGTTTTAGGTAACAGCTATTTTAATCTATGGTTTGTTTGAAAAAGAAAAGACATGATCTATAGCTTGAAATTACATTCTAATTTAAACCTGTTTCTGAAGATGAAGTAGGAATTAGTATATTTGGCTACTTTGTCAGTTCCTTGGTTCTGTGAGAAGGCCCTAATTGAGCTCACCTGGGGGGGAGAGGGCATTTTTCATTTTTTTCTTATGCTTAGTACTTTATTTCAAGAACGACACTTTTTAAAAAATAGATTTTATTTATTTATTTGACAGACAGATCACAAGTAGAGAGACAGGCAGAGGGGAGGGGGAAGCAGACTCCCTGCTGAGCAGAGAACCGGATTCAGGGCTCGATCCCAGGAACCTGAGATCATGACCTGAGCTGAAGGCAGAGGCTTAACCCACTGAGCTATCCAGGCACCCCAAGAATGACATATTTTAATTAAATCCTTGATCCAGGGTAATAGCTTGAGGAACCTGTCCATCATCTATAGTTACAGTCTGTTTCCATGACTTACCAAAATGGCTAATAATAGGGGTGCCTAGGTGGCTTAGTGGGTTAAGGCCTCTGCCTTCAGCTAAGGTCATGATCCCAGGGTCCTGGGATTGAGGCCCGCATGGGGCTCTCTGCTCAGCAGGGAGCCTGCTTCCTCTGCTTTTCTCTCTGCCTGCCTCTCTGCCTACTTGTGATCTCTGTCTGTCAAATGAATAAATAAAAATCTTTAAAAAAAAACAGCTAATAAGATAATTTGCATTTTTTGTATGTGCAAACTGTTCCCTGGAATAACAGAAAATTTAAGAAAAAGAGATAACAACAGAACAGTACTATTAGTTCCAGATTAATAGACTAATATAATAGATTTTCCACTTATAGAAAATAAAGGGAGCTTCAATGAGATAATATTTACACCAGGTCAGTTTTGAATTTTTCTTTTTTTGGGGGGGTAGGTTGGGATGTCTCCTTCTATAATATGATATGTGGTAAAAGAGTCTCATATGAAGTTACCCACCTTAAAAGGGTCTTTGAATGTCTATATAATTACCATCTACCTCTTTAGATAATCTCTTTTTGGGGATCCTCTAATATAGCATTTGAAAAGAATTTCAATTTTTTTTTTTTTTTTTAAATTTTTAAAAGCTGGCCTCCAAATAGAGAAATGGGCCAAGGATATGAACAGGCAGTTCATAGAGAAAGAAATCCAAATAGCCAAAAAATGTGCAACCTCACTAACTAAAAAATGTGGCTATCACTTTGGCAGCATTAAGAAATAATATTGGTTTTGAAGCAATGGGTATCCTATGTGCTGCCAGCAGCCCTATAAATTGGTTCAGCCTTTCTGACGTAATTTGGCAGATCTCATCAGATACAAAAAATAGACTCTCTTTACCAAGTATTTCCACTTTGGAAAATTTATTCTAAGGATATAAAGATGTATTCAAAGATTTAGAAGTGGCTGGCAAACTGAATCATGGTGTTAAATATATAGCATCAAAAATGAAGTTGCAGAAGTACATCTGTGTATGTTATTAAGAGAAGTGAATAGATTAGCAAATACCCTGAATGGTTATGATTATATTTTCATAAAAGTTATTTGTAGAATATATACATAGAAAAATAATCGAAGGACCCATTTTAGGTGCACATATATATGAAGTAATAAGAATGTTTGTATAATTTTTGCACATTTGAATTTTTAAATGGTTTCCCTCTAATGATCATATATTGTATTTGAAGCTTCTTTGTCCAAAATTTAGCCTTCATTTTAAAATGCACAGAATGGTGTAGAAGGAGAGGAAACCTGAGAATCAACAGGATGTCGCCATTCTCTAGGTTCTTTGCTGAAGATTCTTGAGGAGGCTCTTTTTCTTTCAGAGGTTATTCTTAAAAGCTGTGTTTGAGTTTTTTAGTTGTCTTTTGTTTTGTTTTGTTTTTCCCATGACAAATGCCTATCATTTTCTAAATGAGAAAGGCAATGTCCCAGTTAGGTGTGTGGAGTTCTTTTCATTCACTCTTAGCCCTGTCATGTTAATACTGAATAAGCAGAAAGCCTGACTGGTGGTGAAAGATGGTAAACCAGCCTGAGGGCTTTTTCTGGTCAGCCCTAAACTTCTGATTGCCACGTTTTCCTAATTTCCCATTTCCAGGGCATCACTAGAGTGACCTCGTCTGCTGAATATGATGCTCCGAATCTCCAAGATTTTCACATGCATTTGGAAGTGGGCAGGCAGGCAATTGTTTACAGGACTCCACATGAACTGTGCACTCACAGCAAGTTTGATAAACACACATTTCCTCCTTTTATCAGTGAGATTGCAGAATGTGAAGTATGAGTTTCCAGTTTTACTCATTCCCCTCAACCTTTTTCCTGTTTAAAAACTTAGACATACTAATTGGATGCTGATCTGTCCCTGTTTTTTAGTCTGTTTACTGATAGTTGACTGTTTATTCCAGTACTTACCTAGGCAAGGTTTGGCAGTTCTTTAAAAAAATAAACTTCCCATGTATTCAACTTAAAGAAGATTCATCCCAAGGAATGTAATGTGAGCACTAATTAACAGTAATGACTGCTAATCACTTTGCTTTTTATACTCCTTTAGGAGCACTGCTATTATCCAATGTAGTTAAGTAAAATGCTTGTATATGAATCAACAATGCTGCATCCTTTTAGCAGCTATTGCTCACAATCAAGCTTTGCATAAATTAGAGCTAACTAAAATTGATTTTAATATGCTGCATTCCTTTCTACAATAGTAAACTAAAACAGCTAGTTAAATACAGTGAATATTAAAGACATTACCTGATTTTCTTTTTTGCAGTCACACTTAAGATAGATGAAAAGCAATATTGCAAATTTTCTAACAGTTTATGACGTTTTCTCTTATATTTCTCCAAAACTGCATGTGACATACTCTTCATAGGCATAGTGACATTTTGATTTTGTTGAAAGCTTTTATCATGTCAGTGAAAATCAATAGGCTTATGTTTAATTTTTCTGAATTTGTGCGTTTACTTCCTAGAGGATCTTACAGTTTCTTTAAATTATCTATATAGCCCATTTATATAAACTTGCTTTATAGGATTGTGCATTCATTGTTCATTAAAAAGGGTTGTTTTATTATGTTTGGTGTGTTATTAGACTATTATAAAAGCTTTCTGTTTATTTACATGCATTCAATATACCTACAAACCACCTTGCCTCAGGAGGAGACTAAGCAAAACTCGTAAATTAATAATTTAAGGGAGCAATACTCAAGTAGCATTTTGGTTAACTTAGTAAGTTAAAGCCTTAGAATCAGTGCTGCCCACTTTAACAATCTTTACTTTTGACTTTTATTGGCTGAAAATAACTTGTTAAACTGAGGCTTTTGTCATAAAATGAAATCTACATACCATCTGAAGGCCCTTCCCCTTTTTTTGATTTATGAGTAGGTTGACATATTATTGAAGAATTTTTAACACTTTCACAGTTCTACACTTTGATTTCAGAGAAGGTGCTAATCTCTCTGGAGTTTGAGAGTAACAAAATGAGTTGTATACTGTTTTTCTAGGGAATCAGGGATTCTTTATTAGAGGCCTTAGTTTTATGATGGCACCTGTATTAATGTTGATTTATCTAATATGTGATGTGGTGATGTGATCTGATACGTATTAATGGAGTATTCTCCTTTCTCATTTTACATGTTATCTCTAGTTGCCTGCCTGGTCATGGTCTTACAGCTAATGTTAGTGTTTTTACAGAAGTTAAGCTATTAAAGACATTATTTTTAAATTACAAAAATAAAATAACTTTTCTTTCATTTTTGTATTGTTTGTAGTATCAGAAATCTAAATTGGTGAATAAGAAGTGGAAAACATTAGGTGGTAGTGTAATTAAAAGCTTTATATTTTATATACAAGTCTTATTGTAATACTTTGCAAACATGTATTAAAAAAACTTTTGGCACTATACTTGATTGAATTTAGTTTCAAAGAATTGTAACAGGAATGATGTGAGAGAACAGAAAATGTATAGAAGTTCAATTGAATGTTACTCATATCTAATTATAATTTTGTATCCCAGTACTTTTACACAATAGCACGAAATGCATGTCTATGAGGAAAAACCTGCTTTTTCTATTTTGCTTTGAGTTTGCGTTCCTATGTGTGTAACAAAATTACGTTTAGAAACGGTGAAGATTTCAGTTTTGATCCTTTTTTTTTTTCTTGCAGTGTGTTTACTCTCATGTAAGAGTGATTGATCTGTAGCTGTCATTTTACCCAAAGAGGGGACAAATGGAATTGGCCTTTTAGACAAAAAGTATGCAAACAGACTGCATTCTTTCTGTTGATAGAATTATGGAAGGATTGCATGAGGTGCCACATTCATTTTCCTATTGATTGTAAAAAGGATTCTGCAGTGGGCTCCTGTTTCCATTGGATAAGGAGGTGCTATGATTAGTTACCTTTCTCATGAAAGCACTACAAAAGGAAATGCAAAATGTGTGTGGTGCAGTGTTCTCAATTTGACAGTTGTTTTTGTTAATTTTTTTCCCCCATTGAAGTCCAGCCTATTTTAAAAAAACGTACATTTTGGTTTTATCCCTTATATTAAGCTTGGTAGATTTCCATGCTTTTGACCCTTTAAGAAATTATATGTTATAGACAGTTTTTCTAGGCTTCTATTGTAAAGCTTCAAAGCTGATGCAACAGTGCCCTCTGTAGTCTTTTAGGGAACAGTAGATACATGTAGATGATTTAGAATATTCAGGTAGGAAGCAGGATATTTAAATTTAATTTTTTCTCAGACAAGAGAGTCCTTTTTCCTAAGTAGACATTCTTGTTTTTCACTAGCGGCTTTACTTTAAACAAAGGGAACAAAGGACCATTCTGAGTTTTCATTTAGAATTATTGGCTACCTCTTGTTGTTACCCAGTGGTAAATCTCAAGTTTTATCAGACATTCATCAGAGTAATTTGAGATAGAAGGAATCTTACAAGCTGTACTGTCTCTTTATGAAATATCTTTTTGAAGTTGAGTTCCAATAGGAGTATTTTAAAAAATAATTTAGTTCCTTTGTCCTCATTTCTTCTATTTAATTAGAGCCTGAGTGGGCTGCCTAGAACTTAACTTTTACTTGTTCCTGAATTGGACAACCCAGGCTTTATACAGGACATTATTTAAATTCAAACCAAAGGAGTTACACAATGTCTAAAGTATTTGTCATTCATTAGCATTGATTTAAATTTTAGATTTGCCTTCCTTTCTTTATGGGTTACCTATTTGATTATATATATTGATAGCTAAATTTTTCATTGTAAACACAACTTTATGTGAAGTTATTAGATGATAATATAAGCAGGGTCATATTTAGCTGTGCGATTAGAAGTAAAAATATTCCACGGGCAAAGTTTATTTTGCTTCTGAAAGTGTTTTAGTAAAAAGAGCATGGGGCAAATCCTAGCTTCTCCATGGGTAGTCACTACGTAATGGTGAACACATTTCTAAATCTCTGAGCTTGCTTTCTTATCTGCAAAATGGGAGTAAAAATAGCTTATCTTTGAGGTTTTTGTGAGGAATTAAATATAATGTATATTTATTGGCCAAGTTATTATAAGTGCCCAAATGGTTACTTTGTTCCAAAAATCACAACGTGAAGGTAAATGGCTTTGTTTTTATACAAGGAAGTTTTAATAAAAACCTAGAACACATTTAATGTACTTTAGATTTTTCAAAAATTTTACTCCCGATGATTTATGTGAATCTGAAAGCTAACATGGCATTCCTTGGTAATGTGGACTGATAAAATGAGGTGCACATTAACTTTCAATTCTTTACAGACTTTATCCCCAAACTTCTTATAAGCCATGTTTATAAACTTTAGTGGAAATTTACCCACAAACCAATATTTGACAACATGTGAAAACAGATAATAAATGAAACTTGAGAAAAGAGTCTTTCATTTTTTTTTCCTCCCTTAATGTATCTGAGAAAACAGGATACTTTTCATTTGCCTGTGTTCTCAGTAGTAGTCTAGAGCCCTTCTTCATAGTTTCTAGGTAAGTGGATTTTGCTTTCTCAACCCAGTTACCAAAAAAGACATAAAAATAGATGAAAGTGGAGCTTTTCTGGTTGAAGTAGAGGTGGGGGCCTGAAGTTCTCTTTGAAGGAACAAAGTTTAAAAACCAGTTTACCATATACACATATGTGTGTGTACATATATGTTCTTTCTCTCTCTTTTGTGTAAAGGCTTTGTTCTTCTTTGGTTTGAATTCAGAGCAGCTAATTCTTTACCTGGCACATAAAAGATGCTCAATTAACATATGCCAAATACAGAATTTTTTTAATGTCAGGCCTTATTGATGTAGAAGATTTGAGATAACATATGTATTAAAATGCGCAATTTAGTGTGGCATTGTACTATTAGAGTACTTGTTTCTAAGCAAGCACATTTCAAGTGTAATTCACCAATTTATTTTTTAGAAATCAGCATGTTGTGACTACAAATAATAATGGGAAATGAATAAAAAAATATTCAGAAGTTGTCTTCAAGATGATTAAAAGCTGTTGCATTCCTCTATGATGGATTTAGCTAAAGATTCAGACACTTCAAGTGACCTGATGATAAAAATAATCTTGCACAAAGAACTTGTGAATTGAATTTTCTAAACATTGAGTAAAGCATTATTTTTCTTGTAAAGTTCTTATTTGTGCTTCATATTAATTTTGAATCCTGAGTTTAATATTATAATAAATCATACTGTTTTTAGTATATTACTTGGGTTAAATTGGGAACTGTGAAAGTACCCTTTTTTTAAAAACATAAAGAAGGAACCAATGTTTTAAACTGATAGAATGAGACTGAACAAGCTTTTAATAAACCAAATATGGTAGTTTAAAAAAAAAATAGTGACTAGTTGCAGTAAGAATCGTGTTTAAAATTAAATTCTGGTTTATAAGACTGACAAGATGCTGTCTACCAAAAAAAAAAAAATGAATAAGCTATTTTTCTTTGCAGTGAAAGTACCAAATTAAGAATCTGCTTAATTAAAATAATGATAAATGTAGATTACATTACTGAAGACAGTGAAATACAGCTGCTCTGTCTAGTGAGAGCCTGCATAATTTACCAAGACTGTACAAAGAAGCAATGGAGCAGCTACTGCAGACTGTTAGGGGAAATGTCCTGTTTATTCAACATACATTTCTTTTTTTAATTAAAATGTCAATGATAATTTTATAGCAGTCCTCCAAAGAAATCCTTTAAATTTCTTCAAGGTGGTAGAATATGAGATGAGATCTTGCTGCTGAATGAAACAGCTTAAACCCAAGAAAAAGTAACATTTTCTTATTTTCCTTAATTCAGCTTTCTTTTTTATGAGTTAATAATGAAGTATGTAATTACTATTTTAACATGAGTCTTGCATGAGAGAATCATGGCAAAATATTTGAATATACATTTTATTTATTAATCTTTTTGAGCCACAAGCAAGATTTGGGTAGAGCCATAAGTAGCATTGCTTACACATAAAGATAGAGGTTTGCATACTGTGGAATTCTCAGAGTGGGGCAGACAACTGGATGGTATTTCCTCCTCAACTCCATCACTGGTTTATAAGAAGGGATAATATATTGCATGTATCAGTGTCTGGAGACCAAAAAGGTTGAGAACCCCTGTTACACTGTATATTTTCATCTTTTATTTTAATGATGTCCAATGATACCTTTATAATTACGTATATTTAAGGAAATCAATATTGTGTGTAATAAGACATGGTTTTTTGCTTTTTGATTTTTTGGCTACAAGAGATAAGTGGGGATTCTGGAGTCAGACGTGTCTGTTCTAGGCTCTACCCCATGCTAGCTATATGACCTTGGTTTAGTTAACTTCTATACACGGTGACTTCCACATTTATAATGTTGTGGCTAACGATAGTACCTACATCATAGGATTGTCATGAGCATTTAATGGGATAACCCATGTAAAATAGATCATAAAGGAAGCCTCAATAAATGTTAACTATTACATAATAATAATAATCTTAACTAATGTTAATACTGTTGGTTATATTATCAATAATATTATACCAAGTCACTAGATAAAATATTTTTCTTAGGTCATGGGAGCAGTGGAGCATTGCTCATACTTAACTAGTTTAATAAGATATTTTTATCTGTCATGGTTGCTCTGTTGATCTGGTTCTTAGAGAAGTTTCTTGCCCTTCTGTGAATTCAGGAATAGTATGGTAGAAATTCTCCTGCTCCTTATTTTGTCTTTAATTGTCTTTCCTCTTGGTCTTTCATGTATCAGTTGCTTTCACATTGGCAAATATCATGTCAAATTTTGTGCATTTTAATATGTTTGTTTTGGACTTTGCTTTAGATGGATACCAACTGGAATTAATTGAATATTTTCCACAGTTCAGTTTTTCTATAGGGTCTTCCAGGGTCCTATCTACTAAAAACTTCTTAATGGGAAAGCCTTGTGGGCAGAAAACGGACACATCACCAACAATTTGAAAAGTTTATATAAGAAAACAGTATGAGGAGGAACTTTGTCAGATGATTTTATCCTGTATGCTTTTTTCTTTGAACTTCAATAAATTGACAAAATCTAGAAGTGCAAAGATAAAAAGTCACACACTATATAACCATTATTCATAATGTTTACACATGCTGTATGAGTTGTAGAATGTTAATATACATTTTTTTCTCTTGGTTTGTTGAAGGCATTTTTCTAATTGCTGGAGATGTAGATGATTAAGGCACTGCGCCTGTCTCAAGGAGGGAGAAGGTTACTGCGGTGTATTCATCATGATTATTATTTGTGGTTCATTCTTTGCTCTTTGAAAAATATTCCATATACCTTGCATTGTACCTCTTTGTTCCATGACTTGGCATTCATCCTTCCTTGTCTGGCCATTGTTGCTGAGTTTGTCTAAGAATTCTATGGTATTTAAGGCTCAGGATTGCCCTATCTGGGTCTGTTTAAGAATTATACTTTTGATTCTTGATTTAGCTTATACTTTTGATTAATACCTTGAAATAATTTATCATTTATTCTTAGCCAATTCAGTGTTAACAGGCTCTGGGTTTCTTCCCTGTCCCGGTCCTCTCCAGTAGAGAGCAGATCATTACATATTAACATAGTTTTTTCGTGCTAACACCACCAAAGTGTGAAGTGTGATTTGATACTAAAAGTAAATCAGACTTTTAGAAATTGTGTTATGTTAGTCACCTACTGGGTATTTACCCCAAAGATACAGATGTAGTGAAAAGAAGGGCCATGTGTACCCCAACGTTTCATAGCAGCAATCTCCATAAAAGCCAAACTGTGGAAAGAACCAAAATGCCCTTCAACAGACGAATGGATAAATCAAACTTTCAACTCAGTGTATCCTGAGATCATTAATTAGACAGTATTTACTTTCTTATTTTAAATTAGTTGTTTTGAAAGCCAGTAACTGCCCCCTACCATTACTTAAAGAAGCATCTTCACATTTATTTCAGACATTCCTTAGGGCCATCATAGACTAGATTCTGTCAAAGCCTAGATAATATTATAAACTTCAATTTTAAGTTAGTATCAATGGTTCTTGTTTCAGATGGAGTTTTTAAGCATTTATACTTACACAGGAGTTCTGTCTTAATCTTTGAGTAGCCTGAATTTTCCTTCATGCTATTATGCATAGTTTCTTCTCAGACTGTTACTTGTGTATATTTTAGACAAAACAATGCTATATAATAGATAAGACTAATCTAGTTTGTGAAGAAACATGTTGATATTTTCTGCTTTGTGGTTAAAATCATTGCATTCAGTGAATTCTGTTTTATATAATGCCTTTTGTGTGGCTACTCTTTACCCCATGTTTTTATTGATTTGGAACTAGCAGATCCGTCAAGCAGTCTGAAATAGAAATGATTATGAAGCATTTACAACAAGGAAGGTTAAGGGAAGATATAGTAAATTACAACTAACTTAATTAACAAACTAGCTAAAATATTATTTTATAAAAGATGTAGCTTGTGGGTTATACATGTTTTTGAGTATGTAATTTCATTATCTGCACAGTTTAAAGATGTATTTAACTCTGAAAAGAAAAAAGCAGTCTTTGTAGGTATCAACTTTGTAGAAAACAAAATGAGGATATATAAACTGTGTTTTGTTATGATTTGATAGTAACCCATTTCTTACATTTAACCAAAGATTTAGAATAATCCTCCTAAAATGGTTATATTTTACTTTCTGTAACTATTTGATGCTTTTGCATAGTGAAAATAACCCTGGCATTGATGATATCCCCTTTGCTTTTTTGTCTACTTATTAGATTCTAATAGATTTGACTTTTCTGCATTCTTTTATTTTACTTTCATTTGTCTTTATACTTAACTATCAGTGATTTTCATCTGTCTTCCACCTTTCAGGTAGTCCAGCCACTTCTTTCCTCTAGGACTAGGTTCTTAGTACTCCTCTTGCTGACACACACACTTTCTCTATTTAGCGGCATAGGTTTGCTGTAACTTTGAAGCGTTCTCACCCTTGTTCTTCATGCCTTGGTTTTTTGTTTTGTTTTGTTTTGTTTGTTAATCTAAATTACTCCTTAATATTCTTTGATACTTACAACTGTTTTTAAAATTAAGGAAAGGCAGGAGAGTATAAAAAATATGAATATCTTACTCAAAATTCAATCATTCAGAGTTAACGTTTTGACATATTTCCACACATATATATTTAACATACTGTCATAGATACACACATACACGTGTATAATCATTTGTGTATATAACTTTGTAGACTGCTTTCTTTTAACTTAAAATACCAGGAGCATTTTTTCATGCCATTAAAACCTCTTTATGAACATAATTTAATGACTACTTAATATTCCATCATGTAGCTGTATAATAATTCCTTAATGATTCCCTAATTTTGTAAATTAGGTTGAGTCTAATTTTTACTATAAATTATAGCACTTTGATGTGGGCACATCAATTATTGTCTACATTTAAAAATACTAATTTCTTAGGACAGATTTCTAGATGTATAATTAATGGATCAAAGTATATGATTATTTCTAAGACCATTGATACATATTGCCTACTTGATTTCCATAAATAATATAACTATTTATGCATGCATTATTTATATTTTGAAATTCTAAGTCTTTGTTTAATGTATCTGAAACCTCAACTTGGAATTCTATTTTTACAGTTCCTGGCATGTGGTGAATACAAGCTGGGAGTAGCATTCTGCCCATCTTTGACTGCGTTTTACTCTTGGAGCAAAACCAAAGAGATATGTGTTAGGGCAGCTCAGTCACATAATGCAAGGCATAGGGTGATTTCCACCCCCCCATATTGTGAGAAGTCATTTTCCAGTGTTTTAATGGGATTACATTCAAAAGATCAGTTACAAAGTGGGCTGAGTTTTAGTATATTGTATATTGATAATGTGCCAAGTGGATGAACACAGATAAAGACATAGTAACATGTATGTTATTTTTTTTAAGTTCCAGATATAATGTTAATTATAACTCTTTTTTTTTTGACAGGCTCTATTTTCTGACTAGCCATACTATAGTCTCTGGCTATCAGCTGGTTTATTTTCTATTGGCATCATTAAGTTTGGCAGTATTTAGAAATTATTTCTAATTTTTTCATTAAATAAATGCTGATAGACTATTGGATTAATCATAGATTAATCATTTGGGGTATATATATTTAATATCAAGCATAACATTTTAGGCATATTTCACACTCTATAAATTATTATTGCAGGTATAAGCCATTACTTTATATTCACTAAATATCCCATAGAAAATCTCTTATGCTTCTTTTTTTTTTTTTAAAGATTTTTTTTTTTTATTTCTTTGACAGAGATCACAAGTAGGCAGAGAAGCAGGCAGAGAAAGAGAGAGAGGAGGAAGCAGATTCCCTGCTGAGCAGAGAGCTCAATGCAGGGCTCTATCCCAGGATCCTGGGATCATGACCTGAGCTGAAGGCAGAGGCTTTAACGCACTGAGCCACCCAGGCGCCCCTTATGCTTCCTTTTTTTAAAAATGAATTTATATTATTCATGTTGGCTGTTTTTATTATGTCATTAAAAACAAAACCACAGTGCAATTTTGGATGTAGTAGACTTAGTATAATAACTAATAACAATAGTACTTTAATAATAGTAAGTTCATTTGTAAGTATTAAATAGGTAATGTTAGGGCGCCTGGGTGGCTCAGTGGGTTAAGCCGCTGCCTTCGGCCCAGGACATGATCTCAGGGTCCTGGGATCGAGTCCTGCATCAGGCTCTCTGCTCAGCAGGGAGCCTGCTTCCCTTCCTCTCTCTCTCTGCCTGCCTCTCTGCCTACTTGTGATCTCTGTCAAATAAATAAATAAAATCTTAAAAATAATTAATACATAGGTAATGTTGATTTTATGGTAATTATAACTAAATGATTATTTAGACTTTGGAAAAAGAATCTTAGATCATCTTTTTAGTATTGTAACTACCTTTTGCTATTGGTCTCTTTGCTTTCTCAGAACTAATTCTTGCTGTGTTTTCTTGTATTGTTGTTCAGTTAGTATTAGGGGATACTGGCTTCTGTGACATACTCTGTTTATGTTATACTTATTTCTTGGTAATTTCTTGTTGGTGATGTGACCCTCATTCCAGCACACTGGCTTGGGCTTGTATGTATAAGAGGGCGCATGTGGGAATGTTTTTGAGGGGGTTATTGCTGCTTCTCTCCAAAATGAAGTTTTCACTTCATTTCTTCTCTTTTCAGGCTCTAAGCATATCTACCTCTATGCACTGTGTGTACTTTGTAGTTCCATTCTCTTCTGATTCTTTTTCCTGTCACTTTCATTCTTTTTCCTCCCCGTCTTCCTCTCTCATCTGTTACATGCATTTGGGCATGTAACATATACATGAATTTTCAAGTGTTGAAAATAAAGATTGCAGGGTCTAGACCTAATTCAGTTGCTGAAGTTTTACTTACATTTTCTCCCTGTTTTCTCTTTCATTATTTAAATTGTGGTCATCTGTAACATTTAATTGTTTTTATGAGTACAAGCTGTTCTGCCCTTAACTGCTTTATGTCTCTCAATGAAGAATAAATGGTGCAACTAGAGCAAAGTTTAGACCAGAGCTTATGAAACATCAATATGTAGATGAGTCATCTGGGCATCTTATTAAACATTCAGGTTCTGATTCAGTTGGTCTGGGTGGAGCCTGGCATTCTTCTCACACGTGCCTCGGTGATGCCAGTTCTGCTGGTCTGAGGCCCTGCTGTGGGTAGTGAGGTTTTAGAGTTTGGTTCCCTTCTAACTGAAAGTATCATTGATTTAGAAAGAAATATTTGAATTAAAGGTCAGTTTGTTCATACATTGTCTATAAGAGTCTAATATCTACAAAGATGAGGGCATACGTTTTCTTTTAAAATGTAAATTTGCCATGTTTATACAGTTATCTAATGTAGGCAGTTGTAGAGCCTGGTGATTTAAATGATCTGTGAGTCTTGGATATTCTGTGATGGCCTCATGTACAACTGCCCTGATTTAGTTTGCTCCTTAGTGCAGACTAATGATGATGTGTCTTGGGGTTTATTTTGGTGATGAGATTTAATGTGTATCATCTCCCATTGAAAAACTTTTCTTGTGCAGGTTTCAGGAGTGAGGGTGAGAGGTGGGAATTGGAAACAGGATGGAGGCACCAGCGTAAAGGATAATTGGGTTACAGCAGAGAAATGCTTTGTTCTTTCTCATCCCTATGGGTAGCACTAGGAGGATCATGGACAGCTGGATTAAAATGAATTACCTGTTGAAAGTGAGAAAATCACCCAATACATACACAGGAGTTGTTCCCATTATGCTTTATGTTTCATGTCTTTTAAAGAGACCCACACAATTTCCTGTACAAAAATGGACAGTTTCTGGCAATAAGGACATATCAGAACCTGCAATAGAGTGACTAGAAGATGGGCTGATTTTAGAAGGGAAATGCTATGGCCAGCTTCTGCAAGTTGGTCCATTATTTGCAATCCATTAGTCACCATCAAATCACCTGCATCTTTAAAGTGGGTAATTGTAAAGTGTCTTGATTTATAACATTGTTGAGGAAAAATGATCAAATTATCTAATGTAGTTGGTTCCTGAGGTGGCTGAAGCCACGTAGTCTGTTATAAACCCAAAGAAAGAAATGTGGGAAGCCTTTCCTTTGCCAATAAGCTCTGCGCTTGAAAATTAATTATATTTTAATTTATGACCAAAAAAAAATTTCATCTAGCATGGATTTTGCTTTTTCAAACTGTTTGAACCATTATTTTAGAACTAGCTACAACATTTAAGTTATATTTCCAATCTTACTTGTCGATGTACTTTCAATGAATATAGATTGCTCCTTCTTTAGGCAGCCTACATTTAAAAAGCTTATGTTTTGCCATAATACAGTAGAATTATTTGTGGTAATGTTACAAGTCTCTAAACTGCATGAACATTATCCTGCTGTTTTATTGTTTTATAATGTAAAAGTAAATGCAAGCATTAAGAAATGTGCAGTGCTGTCAGGCTCCTTTAGGATTTAAGAAAATTGCCCCAACTATTGAAGAACTGAAAATAATCTTTCAGGTCGCAAAGAGCAGTTGTTATAATATTGCCTAACATTTTGCTTTCTTTTTACTTTAACCATGGTGGTGATTTGAGTCAAATGCTAGAAGAAACTCAGATTTTATTTGACTCAACAAACTGCTATTGCTTTGTAAGAATTACATATAAAACATCATGGTTAAAAAATAGGAATAAAATGGAGGACTCATTCTTATTAACTTTGCATAAGCCTAAACCATAAATCTGTTTCTTGCAATGCTAAAAATTTTGCAGCTCAACTTCTTGATCCAATTTATAAATTTGATTAAATAGGCATAAGCAGTATATGTTAATCACAAAACAAATTATGTTGCCCTGCAAGCTCTTCATAAAAATGAAAGAAACATACAAACAAAAATCTTAAAGCCATACCTTCCAGAAAAGTTCTCATGAAGCATTTTGGATTTTTAAGATGTAAGGAAGGAGGTATTCCTTATGGTTTTAGCCTTTTTCCTATCTGTTTTAAAATATTTCCATTTAAATGCAGATTTTGATTTTCCATCTGGGACTAGGTAGAAGCCATTCTATTACACTACTAAAAGAATAATCCACTTTAACACAACATTTCTCCCTAAAGGGATGGTCTTTTCTAGTCATAAGGTATTATTTTTCTCAGAATGATATTAACATTCATGATGTAGCGATTTTATCTTGATTTGAAAGATGTTTTGTTCTGGCAGTAAAAGGGATTAGGAGAATGTCCTTTGTATCCTGTTGCTAAAAAAAATAGCCTTACCTTGCTTAAGATTAGGTATTCGTAATTTTCGAAGAGTTTTGGGGTGGGTGTATGATTTATATTTTTATAACAGTAAAATCTTTAAACCCAGCAAGATGGAAAGGACCAGATTCATTTAATCAAATTCTTAAACATTGGGTGGTACAAATATATATTTGTAACAAATCAAGTAGCATGTTTGAAAATTTCTGAATGTGATATAACATTTTTTTTTTTGCTTTCATTTTCTTTTGCCTTGTAAAGAAACCTTTTGGGTTCATAAAAAAAGTGTTAGAGCAACTAGTTACTGCATTCAGTGTCATAAATATGTTGATTTTGTCTCACCTTCTAAATTTATTAAAACTTTTAGATAAAGAGGGATTACATTAATTAAATGGAATGTCTCAGAAGAAGAAAGGCTCTATAGGCCTCTCTACTATTTGTTGGGCAAAGTCTTAGAGTGCAGAATGTAGCTATCCAGGGCTTAAAGCACGTTGGGACCCTGTGTAGGTTGTCAGCACCATGCCCCTAGGCACACTGTCATTCAGCCGGCAGATTAATTAACCAGAGGCTGCAGAGGCTCGTGCTTTGAGTCAGCCCATTCTTGAGGCAGATAATGCAAGGTTTTTAAGACCTTGAACATTTAAAAGTTTTTTTCTTTCACAGAATCAGAGTGTATAGTGACACTTACTCTAAGGAATCTCCGAATATATACATACAATATACATAGGTAGATAGATATTTTTCCCTTAGCATGTGTGAGTGATTTTAATGGATTAAAAAATTTAAAATCCAGCCACAGTATGACATGTATAAAACCCTAAAGAGAGAATTTTTCTGATAGCAGGGTACATTCTTAAGATTTCCTAATTAATGATTAAGTTACTTTGAGTAGTGGGCTCTTATTTATGATTAAGACTTCAGAGATTTCAACAGAGTCAACTAAAAAAATACATTTTTATATCTGATCGTAAACTGTGCTCATTCAAATTTTCATTAGGATCACGTTTTATCTTCAACAAGAACATTTCCATTCATACTTGCATAGAAATATTTCAAGATGAAGATTTTTACACTATACTGTTTTGTTTAAGCGACAGTTTTAACTTTTATCATATCTTAGCTCTATATTACATTCATCCTTAGGAATGAACACTTTAAATTTGGTTTGGTGGGATTTTTTTTTAGTTTAGCTTATTTTATAATTATATTAGACATTATTGATAACTTATGGATAAAATATTAACTATTTTCTAAATATAGAGCAAGGTCTGTGTTGATCAGATGTTTTATTTGTGCCTTAAAATGAGGAAAGAATAAGGACATAGCTAAATGCAAAGAAGGCATGTTTTCATTTTAATTTTTTTAACAGTGTAGATACAACTCCCTCCCCCAACACCCACTCTTTTTTCTGTGACACTGTCAATTTGTTAGCGTTCTCACTGGAATTTATTTTGTTGTAGTAAATAAAAGACAAGTCATTATTAAACAGATTTTGCTGTTAATTCAATGTATGATTACCCTTTGCCATAGGTGCTTTTAAGGGCTTTTATCCAAAATAAAATTCATTAAAAATGCAATTAAAAAAATCTATTGTTAATGACTTCTTGAGTGACTGGCTCATAATTGGCTCATTACAATAAAAAAGCAACTGTTTAAAAATCCTGACAATGAGATACAGTACAGAGTGAACAATTCTTTGTAAGACCCTCTGTGATTACAGGATCCTGAAGGTGAAGCAGAGAAGCATGCAAATCTGAGACTCCAGCACAACTTTCTCTTTTACACCAGTACAGTGAGCTCAGGTCATGACCTAGCATGGGCTGTCGAAGTAGGAGCCCCTCTTATTTACAGTGTCCCACACTGAAGAATAAACTTAGGTAATATATTCCACTTTAATGCTAGCACTCAGACTCCTCTTTGTTTCCCTTCCCCAGAAATCTTTTCAGTTGACTTAGATTACAAAGTTGTAATCAGGAAATCTTTAGTTCTGTTGGGGCTAAACTAACAAAGACAATATTGTCATACAAGCCATCATTATTACCTGCCCTTTTGTTAATGCAGGGAAGCATGTAAATAGCTCTTTTTCAGCTCCAGAATTTTTATTTAAGCATTCCTAGGGATTTGTTTGTGTTCTAGTATTTTGGTGATTTAATATTTGTGTTAAATTATTTTTAATTAATTAATTTTAATTCATTGTATTTTTAGGCCATCGATCTTAAGTAAGATAAAAATATAAATCTGTGAAGTGTGTAAACCTGGTGATTCACAGACCTGTACCCCTGGGGATAAAAATATATGTTTATCAAAAATAAAAAATTAAAAAAAAAAAAAAAAGAAAGAAAAAAAAATATAAATCTGGTGATGTAGGAGGAAAAGTAAATTGTGCACAATAAGGTTTTTCTTGACAAATCAAAGTTTTATTTCTCTTTTGTGTCTTGGACTTGCCATACTATGGTTTTAATAATGAACTTTGCTGTGTTGAACGTCAGCTGTTCTCTGTAAAGTATAAAATCTTAAGATTCTGACAAGTGTAAATAAGAATGGTTAATAGATTTCTGTTCAGAGTCCCACCTATAAGGCAAAAATCCTAAATTCCAGCAGTAGTTTAAAGAGTGTTCTTTAATGAGCCCTATATTTCCAAAATGCTTTTCCTGTTTAAGGCTAGAAAAACAGTAAAAGTTTAAAGACTGATCACTCCTGCTTTTGTTTAGTCTACAGCTGCAATATTAATGTTGCCTTTGTGTTCTGGTGAGTGACTTAGGTGTAATTTTTCATTATATGTATTAAAAGTTGAATTATTTTGAACTCTGAACTTAGACCAGCCCATATGTGAACCCCAGCATATAAACAACACAGTAACTTTAGGATCAAAATCACTCAATACCACTCATATTATTAAATGCAATCAAAGAATGTTGATACTAGAATTTAATATAAATTAGGAAAATACTGTCAGTGAAATATTCATCAGTTTTTAAAGAAATAAGACATATTTAATCAACTTCATTGTAGCGTAGATAACCAAACTGCTTGGGTATTTCATCATTACTCTACTCTGTGCTACTCTGAATTCTTCTCATCACCTTATTTTGTACTCTTCACTTTTTTTGTTTGTTTGTTTGTTTCTTAGAATTAGGAGGAAATGCTTGCAGTGCAAACAACCATTTAAAGCATGGTGGAGGGCACCTGGGTGGCTCAGTCAGTTAATTGGCTGCCTTTGGCTCAGGTCATAATCCTGAGTCCTGGGATCAAGCCCCACATCAGGCTCCCTGTTCAGCAGGGAGTCTCCCCCTGCTCATGCTGTTCTCTCTCAGATAAATAAATAAAATCTTTAAAAAAAAAAAAAGTAGTGGGAAATCATATTGCTTTATGGTTGAATTTTTCTTTAAAGATTTACTTTATGCAACAGTTTTAACTTTTTCTACTTCTATTTACTTCTATTCTTATAAGTAAAACTTAAGAGGAGTGTGTTTCCCACACTTGAGGCTCAGAGAGACAGTGTTGGTCCACCTCACATTTGTATTTAGTCAGGCATGTAAGCTGATGTTGTTGTGATTTATAAATATGATTTAATAAACCATTTGGTAAATGCCATGACTGTGTCATACCAGAGCCAAAATATTTTATACATCAGGGAATCAGTGTAGTGGGGAAACTATTGAGTCTTAAACTTCACTTAACACTTTGCTGTTTAGTTCATGGGGATATTTTGTAGAACTTATAATTTGATGGCTGTTCATTATCAAGTCTTGTGACTTAGAGATAGGCCTAACATTTATGGTTTCTCTCTGTTTTCATGTATTTTATTATTTACTTCAAGATCACTGTGTAGATGGTAGAGTTCTTTGCTCAGTGGCACTTCAAGAAAAAGAATCTGTACTTGTATTAATATTTAAACAAATATATGCTCTGTGTGTTGCTAAGTTTTTAGGCATTTCTTGGGCAAATAATGATTAATTAAGATTATGATGTTTCCTATGATGTATTAATTTATCTTCCCATGTCCAGGGCACATTGATTTTGAATATTAAAAAAGCGCTTCATCTATTCATTCATCATATGTGTTCTGAGTGACTGCTCTTGTTCTGGGTACTGAATGCAAATATAAGTAAGAGAATGTCCTAACTCTCTAAGAGCTCATAGTCTAGATTATTAATGACAATATAATCTTATATTGTGATAATAGAGTTACAACTTTTTTTTTTTTTTTTTTTAAACAAATGTTCTGGGAACATAGAGGTAGGAGACAGAGATTAGCTTTTAGCTGGGGAAGAGGGAAATGGGCAATTGGGATAATACAGATGAGTAATGATTCATAAAGAGGAGAAGATTAAAAATGATTTTCCAAACTGAGAGAACATTATGTGTGGAGCATGGGATACAACAAAGTATGGCACACACTTCTCAAAGTTTAGTGACTGGAGGATATGTAAAGGAATGGTAGGAACAGGAGTAAGAAGGTAATTTGGGAACAGATTATGATGAACCTTGTGTGCCTTCCTGAAGAATTTGTAGACCCCATTCTGTAGCTCATGGAGAGTCATTGAGTTTGTTAAGTAGCAAAGTGGATAGAGTTGTATTTTGTAGTAGGGTAGAGGAAGCATAGGGAGAAGAGAGATGGAGGCTAGGTCTTTCAGATATATTGAAATTAAGGTATCTTAAAATAGGAAGTAGAAAAAATAAATAGGGAGAAATAAAGACTAGATAAGCTGACAGTAGTGATCATTAGCGTATAATTAATGATCAAGATACTGAGAGTAAACATGGGGATTAGGTGTTGCATAGTGAGAAAGAACATGGGCTCAGATGCCTAGTTTCCCAGCTGCCACTTTCTAGCTATGTGACTTTGGGCAAGTTACTTTACCTTGCTGTGCCTCAGTTTCTTCCTTCATAAAATAAGGATAAAAATTGTCTATCTTATGGAGTGTCTGGCTGGCTTAGTTGGTAAGCATGGGACTCTTGATCTTGGGGTTGTGAGTTCGAGCCCCACATTGGGTATAGAGATCATTTAAATAAGTACACTTAAAAACAAAATTGACTACCTTACAGAGTGGCTGTGAGGATTGAATGAGTTAATATAGAGTCTCTTATTATTATTGTTACATGCTGTTATTTAGGGTTTAGAATAGGTGTTTTGTTTCCCCCCCTGTGAAGTATTCTGTTAAGGAGGCAGAAATGGCTGATCAATAGAAAGAAAGAGTATTGTAAGATGAGAGAGATTGGGTTGTGTTTATCAATTAAGAAAAAGTAGCAATAGAAAAGTTACTCAAGGTACAAATGATTGAATAAGATATGGAAATGATTGTTAGCAGAGCACAGGTTGGTAGGTTAGCTCTGGATAGAAGAATACAGATATATTTAGAAACCAGAAATGGAATAAAAAGGACTATCCATCCAGCAGCTGCTATTTTTCTCTGTGATCTTAGAGGCAAGACCATCTCCCTCAGATGGGTAGAGATGATGGAAGTAATTAAGGGATTTGAGGAGAATTTTAAATATTTGGAATAATCTCTTAGGAGAAAGGAAAAGGGGACTGAGGATTGCCAAACTGCCAAGAGCCCGTGTGTGGTTGAAAACCAGAAATTTGAAAAGGAGATGACAATCTTTCAAGTTTAATTTCAGTTAAATTGAAAGAAAATTAAGGATATTTGTTAGGAAGATCTCTCTTTTAGGAAGTTACTTATATCAAGATAAGTAATAAATGTATTTTATTATGGAATATATAAATAAAGCATTTCAAAAATTATTGCAGACAACTGTTAAGTAAAATTTCTATGAGAATCACCTTCCATATTTCAGAGGGGAGAATGCAGCATTACTATGCATTTAAACAAATATGGCTGCTCAAAGATAATATTTTCTGGGTGACAAACAACAGATGATTCAGTCATTCTATGATGGTCTTTTAATATATCAGTGATGAAAGAATCATATGCCAGAAAACAATTTATAGAGTCAAACGAATAGTCCTCCCACCTTAGAATTAATAATGAGACTAATAGACATAGGTGCCTAGACTGCCCATTTAAATTGAATTAAAAGCAGAATGAGACATTCACAAATAAGTTAAATAAATGTCTTCATAACAACAAAGTGTTGCAGTTTTTCTATATTAGGTAAGTTGCTTCAAGAGTTATTTCATTAGCTTTTTTCCAAATGCTCCTTTTTAAGTGTTTATCCTGTATTTTATTTATTAAACAGTGTTCCCATTTTTTAGCATGGAGAATTACCTTTAGAATACTTTAACTTAGTATACATTAATTTATATTACAAAGGATTATTAAATACCCCAATGTCAACTACTTGACATCTTTTTTTTTTTAATATTTTATTTTTCTGATAGAGAGATCACAAGTAAGCAGAGAGGCAGGCAGAGAGAGAGAGGGAAGCAGGCTCACCCTGAGCAGAGAGCTGGATGTGGGGCTCGATCCCAGGACCCTGGGATCATGACCTGAGCCAATGGCAGAGGCTTAACCCACTGAGCCACCCAGGTGCCCCTTAATATCTTTTTAACTTGTGAGAAACTGAGTACTTATAGTTTGGATTCATAAATAGAAAACAATCAAAACTCTGAATGGGATATTATTTGTCAATAATAGAGGAAGAGTGATTGGAAATAGAAATGCAGGGACTCTGGTGATAGTTTATTTTATTTCCTCTCTGGTAACTATCCCAAATCTCATTTAATGCTTAACTTTTTTTCTTTTTTAACTTTTGATTGACAAAAATTTCAAGCATGTATAAAAGTAGAGAGAATAGCATTATGAATCCCCATGTAGCTGACTCCACCTTCAATAATTTTCAACACAGAATGCTTCACTTAATGCATACAGATTCCTGAGATGTCTTGGTGCCATATGATAATTAACTATATCTTAATTTTAAACATAGAAAAACCCATAGTAGCATCTAAAATTAAACATAAATTTGCCTAAACAGGTTTTGAAGAAACTCTCCCCCCATCCCCAATACTGTTAAGCGAGCATTTTAAAGCCATTGTTTTTATTGTTTTCCAGTTAGGGCCATTAAGGCACCATAATTCTAGGTTATTTATTAAATGAGAGATTGAAGTCAAGTCAAGAATATCTACTAACTACATGAAAAGAATTGAACTTATTTTGGGAATGCTAAACTTGGATTAGTTAAGGTCTATCTTGAGAACATCTTTGACCCACTGAATAGTCCTTGTTACCCTGCTTAGAAAAACTCGAGAGAACCTTTTTAAAATGCAGTCACCCTTAAAAGTATAGGCACAAAATTTAAATCAGAATGGCTTTCTACTTTTTCTCCAGAAGATAAATGTAATAATTTGGGTTTCTAAAGTTTCTTAATGAAGGAACAAAAATATTAGAATTTTATTTTATGGTTTATTTTTCAGGAACACATTTCACTGTATTTATTTGAAAACAACAACAAAAAAAAACAGCTGGGTTAACTTTCCAGAAAAGTAATATGCAACTAATTTTTCTATGTTTTTCATCTTTTCTGTGAAACATGATGAAGGTTCCTGGAAAAAGTTACAGTTGTCAGAAATTGACCCATGTCAGCAGTTTTAGAGAACTAATTGAGTTTTTCACTGAGCTAAACATTAATGCAAACAGGAAGGCTGCTCTGGCATTCATGAGCATCACTTTGCTCAAAAGTAAAGAAACATGATATTAACGAGGGGCATAGTTTTCAACAGAACCTAATATAAATATGAGAGGAAGCTTCTAGTGTTTTTCCTTATCCTAGGTTATTATTACTACTGATAATTATGAAGTTAGAGGAAGCACTTTTTGAAAAGAGAATGAGCAATGAGACCGGGAGAAAAGGCGAGAAAGAAGTGGGCGATCTTCTGAATGGGGAAATTCATACAATGCATACTCAAACTAAGACCCATTTTTTATTTAATGTTAAAAGTTAATTATCACAAAAAGAGAGTACATGCTAAAATCTGCTGGCTTAGAAGAGTTTATTCCTAATAGAAACAAGATGCTGGAAGATAGCCAGGTTTGTGTGCGCATGGTGGCTTGTCCATATTTGGGTCTCCCAGTTATTTGTTAAGTTAAAAAATAAATGCTAGGGAATAAAGCACTGCGAGTTTAGCCTTCATGTGAACAAGTGTGTAGTAGGGTAACTACTGCTTGTAGGACCATAGGTCCTACAGGACAGGGCTCCCCAAGTCAATAAAAACTTATTTGTAAAAATAGTCCTGGAACTCATTCTCCTTGATCACCAGGTTGCATTGCTAGCAGATACAGTTCTGAGAAAAGATAGTGAATATCAAATTAAATTGACTGGGATCATATTGGGCTCCTTGTTAGTATGGCTGAAAATATTTGCTAGGTGGGGAATATTGGAATGGGGAATATTGCACTTTCTGTTGACCATAACATTATGATTCTACTGATGGAAAGTATATGAGGTTCAAGACTGAAAATAGGAAGCTTCTGATCAAGAGAGAGCCCATCATTGTCTTTCCTGGGTAAGATCCATCAGCATAATAAGGGCTAATTATGATACTGATTTTGTTGTGGTGTACACGGATATATTCATTATTCTGTAAAAACAGAGGGCTTACTTAAAGGGTAGGATCAAAGTATTTCTCATATTAATGATAGGAATGAACCTAGAAAACTATGTCAACTTTAGCTTCACCTTACTCTCAACTTCTTAACCTCTTGGCACTAATGAAAACAAGTCACACCATTGCAGTCTGTGACTTTGCTGACACCCAGAAGACTGGATGGTCCCTTTTGCAAGCTGGTTGTTAGGGGCACATTATTGCCAGGAGCATCATTCCTGCTTCTGTTGACACTGCTGTGGATGTTGGCAGGGTACTTACTGAGTTAAATGGGAAGCTCGCCAGCATGACACCCTTGCACTGATGACCAACAGGCAAACCTGCCAGTTTCCAGAAAGTAAATAGAGCAAGTATTTGCTAGACCCATAACCTGTGATTTCCTTTTGCTGCTGTAACTGGTATTCCCCTTAATACTTAAACAAGTTCACTTACTGGTATGGTAGTGATTTGGCCATAGAGACCCTAAGCCCCTAATGTCAATAGCATAACCATGCTTAGGTTATACTTAGGGTCTCTATCCTTATAGTAATAGCCAGGGACCATCTCTCTTAACTCTTCCCTCTTTGTCTTCCCTCTCCCAAAACATACCATAGAAAATTCCTGTTTCAGATCTAAACCTTTTGCCAGATTTTTATAGGAGTGGGGTAAGGGACAGAGATATTTCCATATTCTGTGCTATTAATTAAATTTGCACTTGGCCCAAATTTCATAGGTTGGGACAGAGTAAGTATTGACATCAGTCTAATATTTTAAAAAATATTTTATTTATCCATTTATATGACAGAGAGTGAGCACAAGCAGGGGGAACAGCAAAGAGAGAGGGAGAAGCAGGCTCCCTGAATGTGGGGCTTGATACCTGGACACTGGGGTCACAGCCAAGCTAGAGGCAGATGCTTAACCAACTGAGCCACCCAGGCACCCCTCTAACATGTCTTTATAGCCAAAAAGATACATTAAATCTCATAATAACAGGCAAAGAACTTGGGAGGTGGAAGAAAGAAAGAAATGAAGAGAGAGAGGGAAGATTGTATTTTTGGGTAAGCTCTGAAACTCCTGCCCTTAGACTGTTTCATTTGATTCCAGTCATAGCATCTCAAGTGAAATTTGTCAATAACAAAGGGATTTGGAAAGGAGTATGAGAAGGATGAGTAAGTTCATTCTGTATTTGGTATTTTAGAGTTGGAAAGAAACAAATTTAGGAAAATCGAGAAGTATAGAATGACTTTCTCAAGGATTAGCAAACTACAGGAACTTGCTATTGTAAGAGGTATGTAACATTGTAGGGATGGCTAAATAAATAATCCCATTAAGTGGGATATTTTATGCAGCCTTACAGTTAGTGCTAAAGCCTATGTTTTAACATATATAACATATATAAGCCTATAACAAGATACCAAATTATACATACACCTTAACAGCATCTGTGTAAAAACAAATATAGATAGAGACTAAAAGGGAATATAACAAAAATATAAGGGCTGTGTTAGTTGGAGTGGAAAATTATAATTTGTAAGACTTGGTATTGTGGAGGAAAAAGTGATAATGTATCAGGAAGTGTCTGTTGTTTGGAATTATATAGAAATCATTAAGGATAATAATGTGCCTAATCCCATGGCAGAATGCCCCATTCCCATCAACGAAGAAGCATGTACTTTCCACTAGCAACAGTTTCTTAACTGTACTTCTTGGGAAGTGGAGAGATGTGGGATAGAGTGAGGGAATAAGATTACTGGAATAAATTTAATCTTATGCGTTGATAACCATGTGCCAACCTCTGCAGAAATATGTTTCTTATGGTAATCAAGGAATAAGGGGATTCTCTAATTTTCTCCCAAGAAGTGATTTTATTTTTCAGGCTGAGAGTAGGGAGGAGAAGAAAGATGAAGAACAGGAAAGAGAAACTAGTGCCTGTATCAGCTCATGACCTTGCTGTTAAAAATGAGGGGCCTGAGACTGAGAGGGTTTTGTTTATTTTTTATATATTTTATCATTCTAGATTTATTTGAGAAAAGCCTCCTGAGAGCTTCCAAATATCCAGGAACATAGTTAGAGGGATATTTGAGATACTATGAAGGGCATGGATTTTTAACTTCTGAATTACAAGATGTCTCTAAACCCAACAGAGAGAAGGTGCTCACTGTTAAGCTCAGCAGTGATCTTGCACAATGCTGGACTTGATGTACTCGTGTCTACTCAAACTACTGAAAGTGAAGAGGTTGGTTTACAGAGTGACTAACTAATATTGCATAGGCTTTCTTCTAGAGTAAAAAAAAGAACACAGCTCCCCAACCGTGAACAATAATACACCATTTTTACAGGTGGTTCTTTTGCTTTGTTATCTTCAGCTCATGTGGTATCTGGTATTTGTAAACTGTTCTACTTGTATTATTTTTATACTATTGGGCAGTGTTGTAGAATAGCAGTTGTTTTTTAAATATCTGATATTTTCAATAAATAGTTTTGAAACGATATTGGATAATTTTAACTCAGTTTGACTTAGTTCCAGTTTGACTTACTTTTAACTGATTTTTGAACCATCCTTTTCTCTCCATTTTGTTGTGGATTGATTGAAATTTTGATACATTGGCAGGGTAAGTAGTCATTATCTTTTCCTTTTCCCCACAGAATATAAAGACTGATGAAAATGGTTTTGTTGTTTTGGTTTGTTTTTACTAGGAATGAGCTAACCATATTATGGAGCACTTCCTTCCGACTATGGATATGGTTATAAAAACCTTGGGAGTACCTTTCCTAGGGCAAGCAAATATGCTGTATGACAGAGGAACACATTTTAGAGAACAGTCAATTCCAACTTTGCATATTGGTGTCAGTGATGGTTTCTAAAATGTGTAACTGGTTGGAAATTCACACTTGAAAAACAGCAAACATAAAAATTTCAGTATAAAGAAAAACTCACTAAAACTATTTCCCTATTGCATGACATAATTTTATAGTTTGATTTCATTATATTTCTTTTCACTCCTTTACTTAACATTGAGTACTTCTTGTGTGACAGGCCCTATGTTCACTGCTAGGAGTATAATGGTGAGCATCTGCTTAGAGTCTAGTAATTAATATCTATGTTAATTACTAATTAATTACATAATTAGTTATTAGTGTCTATAGACATTAATCAAATAAACCATCTAAAACAGAAAATTGCATCTGTGACAAGTGCTACAAAGGAGAATCATAAGAGGCCCTAAGAAAGAATTTAAAATGGTTGAAGATTTAGAAAGGCTTCCTTTTTTTATTTTTTAAAGATTTATTGGAGAGAGAGAGAGAGAGAGGGCAGGGGGCAGGGGCAGAGGGAGAGGGAGAGAGAAACTCAAGCAAACCCTGTGCTGAGCGCAGAGCCAGTCCTGGGGCTTGAGATCACGACTTGAGCAGAACCTTAGATTGAGTGCCAAACCGACTGTGCCAGCCAGGTGCCCCTGGAAAGGCTTTCTTGAAGTGAGGCTTGAGTGTTAAGTGGTTTCTTCAGCTGGATGGTATTTGAGTGAGTGCTAGAAAGGAATTGTTTCCATTCCAGAGATGGTCGTGGGCAGAGGCACCTAGTGGCAGGAGAGCGGCCTGGTGAGCAGTATTAAGCTGGGAGAAAGACAGAATGGCCCCAGTATATGGAGTGAAAGCTGAGAGTGATGTGTGAGGAGTCTGGAGAAGTAAGTGGATTTGGGTAGCAGTTACATAGGTTGTTTTGTTTGGGAGTATTCATCAAGCTGCCCCTTGATGTACACTTTTCTGTACATGCATTATACTTCAAAAATGAAGTTTGAGTGCACTTGAATGAATAGTTTAAGGCTCCAGAGCTTTATACAAAAGAGCGCCTTGGAAATCCCTTATATCCACTTCTAGTCACAACGCCCCCTTTACCAAGGGCTTCTACCACTGCAGGTAATTTTTGTCTGTTCCTAGTATCATATAGTCACCATCACAGTATTTAGGAGTTTACATCTGGCTCCTTTTGATCCTTTTGTAGTTATGAGATACTTCTGTGTTTGCACATGGTGGTAAAATGTGCACTTTTATTGTAGTATAATATTCTATGTATGGATATACCTTAGTTTGATGATTGAGATTACACTGCATCTATAGATTAATTTGAGGAGAACTGACATCATTACAATATTGAGTCTTTAATATATGACCATAGTATGTCCCTTCATTTATTTGTATCTTCTTTAATACCTCTAAATAATGTTTTGAAGTTTTCTATATAGAAGTCATGCACATATTTCTTTCAGCTTATCTCTGAGTGCTTTTTGATCTTACAGTGATGTTTATTAGTTTGCTAGAGCTGCCAGAACAAAGTACTGCAGAGTGGGTGGCATAACCAACAGAAATTTATTTCCTCGTAGTTTTGGAGGCTAGAAGTCCAAGATCAAAGTGTCCGTAGGGTGGGGTTTATTCTGAGGCTTCTCTCCTTCACTTACAGATGACACTTATCTCCCTGTTTCTTCTTCACATAGTCTTTCTTCTGTGTCTGTAAGCATGTCTGTGTTTTAATCTCTTCTAATAGGATACCAGTCAAATAAGATTAGGGCATATCCACATGACCTCATTTTATTTTAATTACCTCTTTTAAGACCCCATCTCCAAATACAGTCTGGAGGTTCTGAGGGTTAAGGACTTTAACATATGAATTTTAAGGGGATACAATTCAGCCCATAACACAATGGTATCAAATTATTTGTTGCTAAAATGTAGCATAAAATTTTTTTTTAATATTCTTATATATAGTGATCTTGCTAAATTCACTTATTAATTCTAAAAGTGTTTTCTATTAATTATTTTGGACTTTCTCCATAAACAGTCACATCACCTGTGAATAATGACTTTTATTCTTGATCTCAGAATAAAGCCTTTAGTATTTCACAATTAACTAAGATATATGCTACAGGAATTTTGTAGATACTCTTTACCTGACTAAGATAGCTTCCTTTCTATAGCTCATTGTTCATTTGTTGAGTTTTTTAATACGTTTTGTTTTAAACCATTTTATTTATTTAAGAGAGGGAGAGGTAGAGGAGGGTCAGGGGGAGAGGGAGAGAGAGAATCTTGAGCAGGCTCCACACCCAGCAGGGAGCCCAAGGTGGGCTCCATCTCACACTTCTGAGATCATGACCAGAGGCAAAATCAAGAGTTGGACGCTTACTCCAGTGAGCCACCCAGGTGCCCATTTGTTTTGTTTTTAATCCTGAACTAACTTTGAAGCTCATAGACTATTTGAATGTTAATTGTTGCTATAATAGAGAAAAGTTGCTAGGATTTACTGATGGATAATTTTGATATGGAAAATAGTAGAAGAGAGGAACTTTTTGGAAATTGGAGTTTTGTGATATCTCCTAGTTTCTGTAAATTTGAAAAGAATGATTTGGAGGAAACTGGGAAAATTACTTTGAAGTATAAGTTCATTGACAAAGTTAAAACTTTAGCTATCTACTCTTTCAGAATCTCTAGATATTTATCATCAACATTTTACTATTTTTAACACAATTTTTGATTCTTTAGTTTTTGCTACACAGGTATCCAATGTTGTTACATAATTTATTTTCATTTACTAATGCAAATAACTGCTCTAGTTTCTTTTAATTCGGAGTCTGGTGCTCCAAAATAGTGAGAGTGTACAAAAGATTAAACTGTACAATGCACAAATTGTTATCATTTAGATCATTATAAAGTATGTCACCTCATAAAATAGGTGCATGACAAGGAGTAGTCATAATGGTAGCTATAATAATAGTAGTAAAAGTAGTAATAGCTAAAGGTAATATTTTTGAGCAATTAAAAATTGCCTGCTCTGGGGGCACCTAGGTGGCTGAGTTGATTGAGGGTCAGACTCTTGCTATTCACTCAAGTCATGATCTCAGGGTAGTGAGATTGAGCCCCACTGGTTCCACGCTCAGTGGTGAGTCCGCTTAAGATTCTCTTGCCCTTCTTCTGCCCCTCACACCTCCAGTCTCTCTCTCAAATAAATAGTCTTTAAAAAAAATAGCCCGCTTTTGAGCAGACACTGTTCTATGTGACTTACATGCATTAACAAATTCCTTACAATAATTATCACAATACTATTTTATCCATCCTTTCTACAGATCAGAAGACTGAGGCACAGAAAGATAAGTAATTTGCATCAGCTCACACAGCTAATAAATGATGGAATCATGATTTGAACCCAGGAAGTTGGCTTCAGAGCTTTCTCTAGAAGGCTGTGGTATGTTGTGCTGGGATAGAAATCTTTAATTTTAATAGAATCTTAAAATAGATGGATAATAATACATTTTAATCTCAGACTAAAAACATATAGCAGGAGCAACAAAAATGTTGTTAAAATTCTTCCACATAAACTATAAGAGCTCTCCACATTAAGACATCATATTTGCCCCCATACATGTGCTGTGTACACTGTTCCTCCTTCCTGTCTTTCCTAGACCATCTAGTCTGACCCTCACGCCAACACTCTTTCTACCCCAAACTACTTCATGTGCTCTGGATATCAACAAAGCTGTCATGTAGTGAAATTAGATATAATGATGAATCATATTCCTAAGTTTCCAAATGATAAAATAGAGTTGAATAATTTAATCTATAAAATTCTAGAACAACTAGACCTAACCTAGTAAGACTCTTAAAATGACTGTAATGACCCTTTAGTTATCCTAGAATGTCCTATTCTGCTCCTGTCTCTTGATCCCATCGAATGTGTTTTCCTTCAGGTATTATATGTATGAGAAAAAAGCTTTCTTGTGTTGTTTTAAATCCAATTCTTTTTGTTATTGTTTCATTACTAAAATTTTTACTGCTGTCTACTCTTTTTTTTTTTTCCAGTACATGTGTCTTTGGAAATATTACTATTAGTTCAACAAATGAGCCTGGGAGTCTAACTATTACTTAAAATAGATTTGTAAAGCATAATTTTTTTGTGAGTTGAAGTTTGCATACATTCATCACACAACACACATACACTTGATATTTCTGGCTGTTTAATTCATATATTTAGAAATAGTGAGTGAGCCAATTAGCTTTGTTTTGTCTGTAAGTATAGATTAAATTAAATTTAACCATGGAGAACTATCTCAAATATGTCTTATTTTATTTGCAGATGAGAGAATGTTGGTAGATCAGCATGAATCTACTATTCTTGGATAAAGAATTGAAAAGTTAATGGCCTTCTCATAGTAGGAAATAGAACCACCTTTTTTTAAATGTTAAAGATAGCACTAAAAATCAGATCAAAGTAATTTACACATTTGGATTTATATTTGTAAAGTTCTATATATTGTCTAGGAAACCAAAATACTGGAATTAATTACTCATTTTTTTCAATACCTTTACTCTGTTGTACATACCTGGACTCAGATCAATCTGCCAGTGTTTAGATCCTGATGCCATATGGCCCTAATAGTTCTTGAGCAAGTTTCTTAGTTCCTCTTGCTTCAGTTTTCTATTTGTAAAATTAAAAGCAAAAGAACATACCTTATGAAGTTATAGTGAAGGTTAAATAAGATAATACATGTAAGACTCTTAGCAGAGAACATGCATTAATTTAACAGCTCTAATTGTTAGCAGTGCTCTCAGACTTGAAAATCTATCAGTGGTAGTCAGTGAAATATCCTTTGTGAGAGAAAAATGTTTTTGAGTCTTAGGAAATCTTATTCCTGTTTGCTATTACTGATGAAGAGGGAGGGAAATTTTATGAAACACCTTCTAGCAATAATTTGATAATTTTTTTATCAATGATAAATAAATAATTTGATAAATAATTTTCGTTTGTTTCCTGGTGAATATTTTCATGACTGAATGAAAAACTCAAGTAACCTAATAGGTGAATTAATTATCTTCTTTCACTGGCCTCTTGTTTGATGTTGACCATGGCAGGCCAGATGATTAATTGAAAATGCTGCTGAGGAAGTGATTATAGGAAGAACTTGAAAGAACTTTGTTTAGGACACTAATTTCAGAAACAGTCTACTTGGTAGAAGATTGTTCTTTATCTGCGAATCTAGTCATTTTACTTTGGACCAAGTCATATAGTCAGCTAACCTTATGGGGTTCTTGTTTCCTCTGTGCCAGGAACAGTATGTAGATATCCATTAATTTTCTCTTCCCTAGCATTGTACAGACTTTTATCTGTCTACATTCTTCCATTCTTTTAAAAAATATGTATATATATATATACATATATATGTATATATATATATAAATGTCTTTAAACTCCCAAAGCAAGCTGAGATGGCACAGTGTGTTTAAACAATGTGGATTTCGTCAGACATCACATTCTTCCAGATATATTTTTCCAAGTGGAAAGATGGCTCAACATTTTCTATTATTATTTTAGATGAAATGTTCTGCAATATGTTGTTGACATTGTACTGAAGTAAATACTGTATGCTCAAGTCTCTCAGGGACCCTCATGAAAATGAGATGCATGTCCCAGGAGGCTATCTTAGAAAAGAGAAATTCTAAATAAAATACCATGAATGAAGTGGCACACAAGAATTTATTATGAGAAAATATTCTTTCCTATAATACTGGACCTAAAGAAGAGGAAATGTTGACACAGCAAATTGCTATCCTTATATGGCCCTATGTGGTCACATATACATAATAATTCATTTTTTTTTCCTTTTTCAGTCAAATATACTGAAGGTATTTGTTTTAAAGTGATGGAATGTAGTTCATTTATTAGCTACATTCCACATTCATTTGATCTGATACACATCTCTTGTCATGACTGGCAATTCAGGCTGACTTTTCTGTTTTTTAGTTTTGTTTTTCTTTAAGAGGAGTAAGAAGAATTCGCAGCAGTCTCAGACTTGACTGGTAAGTGAAATGCCAATTAACCCGAGAATTGAGGTGTGGTTGAGAAAAGGCTAGTGAGCCTGGAATAGATTTAGTCCAAGTAGAGAGGTAATTGCCCAGTCTTCTCTTAGCACTGACTGTTTTCTTTAAGTTTGGGTGACTCTTTGCATGAAGGGCATTCCTTCTAGGCTTATGCATTTTCAACCTTTTTCTCTAATTGTTTATTTGCCAAAAATAGAGTATTTCTTTTTGCAGTTTTTAAAAAAGTAATTATTATTAGGTTTTTAAATTCAGATGAATGATAAAAAACATCTTGGAATCCCATAATCCAGATAAACCTTGTTAATGTATTATTAGACGATTAGACGAACATTATTAGACAATAGAACTGTACATGAAGGTAGACTTTGTTTTTCATCCTCCCAAAGCCAAACATTTAATAGTTTTTGTATATTGCACTGGAAAAAATGGGTTTCATATTTAATCTTTTAGTTTGTAAACAAAAGGAATCTCATTCTATGTACTATTGAATACCTCAGCTCCCCCCCCCCACACACACTTAAAATATTATGGATATCTTTCCAGATATGTATTCTGGGGTAGATATTTTTGATGTCTTTTCAGAGAAATTTAAACATGAGGAAGATACAGGCCCTTTCCTTCATAAATTTAGAGTATAATTTCTGTTTTTAACTGTAGTTAATATTTATTAATATGCATAATATTCTGTGTGTGTAATATATTAGTTGGGTTTCTGGTTACAAGTGACAAACCAAGTTAAGCTAGGTTAAGCTAGAAAAAAGGTGCTTTAAGGAAGGAAGGGAATCTCATGAAACTAGGATTAGGGCTTGGAACACTTTCAAAACTTTCTGTTTCTCTTTGTTTATCCACTCTATTTTCTCTCAGTAGATTGATTTTCTCAGATCTACAGGTCTTGTAGTAGAAAACATGGCTGCTAATAGTTTCCAAGGCTATAACTCTTTTCAAGAGCCCATTTTAGGCTGAGATTGAAATCTCTTAGTTCGAATTTCACATTTCTGAGAAATCAACTACTGCAAAGCTTGGAGTGCCCATTATTGAACCAATTAGTTATTGTCATGGGGACTGAATCATCTTGTAAAAAAAAATTTGCTGTGGTTACCACATAGATAGTGGGTGGGCAGTTTGCAGAAAAGAGATACTGGAAAGACAACTAAATATGTATTTACTCCATTCATTAAAATTACAAGTTGTTCAGTGATTTTATATGTTGCTATGCACAAAGTTGCAGTATCAATCTTGAATTTTTAGGGAATTTAGCAAAATTCAAGTCTCATTATTTCTGAATTACAGTATCTCTGGTGCTCAACCAGATTTTTTAATTCCATTTTTGTTATAATTTCCTTTCCTTATCATTTTTCTCTTTTATAGTTCCACAGAACTATATTTCATATAATGTGAAATGTATTCCTTTTTTCCTTTTTTCTGATACTTAATTACTTAAGGCAGCTAGTGATTTGTGATCTCCTGAACTCCAGAACTACCTAGAGAAGGACAGTGGGTACTGGGAAGGGCCCTGGACTAAGAAGCAGTAGTCTGGGTGTGAGCTTTAAATTCGCCATCTTCTCATCATTATCACTATAATCTTAATTTAGCAGGATCTAAATTTAGCAGTCCTATAGTACACTTAAGTTCATCACAAACTACTGTGAGAAGGATTTGAATAAGATAAGATGTATGAACTTTCTTCATAAATTCAGAGGTGTGCTATCCAAAGAGAGAATATAATAATTATAATTATTATAATAATTATTTTATTATTAGACATTTGACTCTGACGCAGAGTGAAGCATGGGAAAAGGAACCTTGCTGACTGATCACAGATTAATAAAGGCATGTGATGTGGTAGAAGAACAAAAGATAGTTGAAAAGAACAGTTGGCCACGTTATGATATGTATAAATATGAAATTAAATTGGCTATTAAAGATTGTTTATATCTGAAGATCATCCATGCTGATGTTTTGAGCAGGGGACGAACCATAGAATAAATTTATCTTCATAACAACCTGATCTTTTAATGGAATTGAGAGTTAAGACTATCTACTTATTTTGACATGGTAACATATAATGGCACATGAATTGTGTAGTAATGATTTAAACATTAATATGACAACACAAAATATCTCAATCCCCTTCACCAAGAATTCCTAATTCAAAAATTTTGATATAAAAAAAAAATTTTGATATATTCCCTGTGTGCCATCCAACGCCCATCCCTCTCCTTAGCACCATGGAACTCTTTGGTTCTATTGCACACTAGCTAGCTCTGTGACCTTGGACAAGTTATTTAACCTCTCTGTGCCTCAGTTTTCATATCTTTAAAATTGTGAAATAGTAGTATCTACTGCAGAGGATTGTTGCGAATGTTAAATTATATTAATACATGTTAAGTGTTTAGAATATTGTCTCCTGTGTGGTGAGTGGTCAATAAATGTGCAGATTACCAGGTTTTTTTTTTTTTCATTTAATGATATTCCCATTGTCTTGCTACTTTGTAGAAACTTTCTTACATTTAGTTTCTCAAGATGGTATTTTCTCTTTGTTTTTGAGCTTTTTGTCATGAGAATTTTCAGACTTACATCAAAATAGAATATAGTGTAACTAACCCAGATACCAATCACCTATTGCATTTGGCAGCCTCTAAAATGGCCCTCAGTGATCTGTGCTTCCTCATGTCTGTGGCCTTTTGTGATATTCTTTTTTTGCATGTGGGCTGGACCTAGTGACTTAACTTCTAACGGAAGGAATACAATAAAAGTGATGGGATGTCACCCAAGATTAGGTTACAAAAAGACTGGTTTGGGGGGCACCTGGGTGGCTCAGTTGATTAAGTGACTGTCTTCAGCTCAAGTCATGATCTCAGGATCCTGGGATAAAGTCCCACATCAGGCTCCCTACTTAGCGGGGAGCCTGTTTCTCATTCTTCCTCTGCCCCTACCTCCACTTGTGCTCTCTCTATCTCTCTTTCTCAAATAAATAAATAAAACCTTTAAAAAGAAGGGAAAAAAAAGACTGGTTTTGTTTGTTTATCTTGTGTACTTCCTTTCCTGCTCTGTTGCTCAATCACTTTGAAGGAGGTCAGCATGGCAAGGAACTGAAGAAGGCCTCTGGCAACAGTCAGTAAGAAACTGGCACTCTTGGTGTACTAGTCTGTGAGGAACTGAGTTCTGCCATTAACCATGTGAGGGAGCTTGAAAACAGATCTCGCCCCTCTTATATCTTCAGATGAGATCATTGCCTTGGCTACAGCAGGACTGTAGCCTTCTGAGAGCCCTTATATCAGAGGTGTCCAGCAAAGCTGTACTTGGATTTCTAAAGCACAAAATCTGCAAAATAGTAAATACTTCTTGTTTTAAACCAGTAAGTTTTGGAGTAATTTCTTATGCAGCAATAGAAAACTAATATAACCAGCTTTAAAAATTTTCAGGATATTGCCAAACTTGTTTCATCTGTAGCTCCCTACTCCTTATTCCTTGTTGATGGTTTGTTTTTATAGCTTTATTAAGGTATAATTTACAACATGCTATAAAATTTACCCATTGTGTAATATAAATTTCCCATAACTATATAGTGTAATGATTTTAGTAAATCTACAGAGTTGTGCAGTCATCACCGTAATCCAACTTTAGAACATCTCTATTCCAGCGAGTTTCTCTGTGTCATTTGCATTCAGCCCTTGCTCCCATATCTCAACCCCAGGAAACCTACTTCATCTTAATCTGCTTTCTGTCTCTATGAATTTGCCTCTTCTGAACACTTCATATAAATGAAGTAATCTAATATGTAGCTTTCTGTGTTCGGTTTCTTTCATTTACCATGATGTTTTTTGGTTCATCCATGTTGTACATATTTCTTTATTTCATTCCTTTTTATTGCCAAATGGCATTCCATTATATACATATGCCACATTTTGCTTATCCATTCAACAATTAATGGAAAATAAATTGTTTCCAGTTGGGGGCTAATATATATATACACACACACACACACACACACACACACACACAATGGTGCTATGAACATTCACATGTAAATTTTATGTACATATATTTTCATTTCTCATGTGTAGACACCAGAAATGGAATTGCTGTGTATAAGGTAAATTTATATTCAACTTTCTAAGGAATTGCCAAATTGTTTCCAAACGTGATTGCACCATTTTACATTCCTACTCACAGTGAATGAGGGTTTTAGTTTCTCTACATTCTCCTCACTACTTGTTATTGTCTCTCTCTTTTTTAAAAATTTATTTATTTGACAGAGAGGGATCACAAGTAGACATAGAGGCAGGCAGAGAGAGAGGAGGAAACAGGCTCCCTGGCTGAGCAGAGAGCGGGATGCGGGGCTCTATCCCAGGACCCGGAGATCATGACCTGAGCCGAAGGCAGAGGCTTAACCCACTGAGCCACCCAGGTGCCCCAGTTGTCTCTCTTTTTGATTGTAGACATTTAAATGGTATGAGTGGAATCTCATTGTGGTTTTAATATGCATTTCCTTAATGACTAAAGATGCTGAGCATCTTTTCATATGCTTGCTAGCCATTCATTTGTCTTCTTCAGTAGAATATTTATTAAAATCTTTTACTCACCTAAAAAAAAATCTTTTACTCACTTTTTAGTAGTTGGTTGTATTCTTATTCAGTTTTAAGAGGTCTTTATAAAGTGTGTATATAAATCTTTTCTCAGTAAATGGTTTGCAAGTATTTTCTTTTAGTCCATGGCTTATCTTTTCATCTTTTGAGTATGAAATTTTAAAATATGAGGAATTCTAAATTTGTAATTTTTTTTCTTTCATGAATTTTGCTTTTGGCATTTTTTTAAAGCTAAGGCCATTCAGATTTTCTCTTGCATTTACTTCTAAATGTTTTAGTTTTATCACTTACCTTTACATTTGAGATATAAATGTATTTTTTATTTGTTGTTTTGTATATGCTGTGAGGTTAGTGTGCAAATTAATAACTGTGCATATGGACATCCAGTCTCAGTACTATTTGTTAAAAAATTATCCTTTCCCCCATTGAATTGCCTTGGAAAGTTTGTCAAAAATCAATTAGCCATAAATTTAAAAGTTTGTGTTTAGGCTCTCTTCAAATTCAGGCTTGATTTTTTTAATTTTAAGAATGCCTCACAAATGGTTTTTTGTTCTTCCATCAGGAGACGTATAATGTCTAATTACGTCTCTTTCTTGTGGTGTTAACAACTATTGATGATCATTACTTATATTTATTTATTTAAAAGGATATTGCAAAATGGTGATACAAGTGATTCTGTCATTCCTTCTTTATTTATTAGTTGGAATATTCTATAGAATCATCCCTTTGCCTATTATTTGGTTACCCAGCAGTTACCCAGTGATAGGGTACATATGGGAAAAATAACACAAATTCTTGTTTCTTATCTCAAAAATAACGTTTTCTTAAAGACAATGTCTACTCTTAAATATAAAGTGGTTTAGGTTTTCTTATTCCATTATTTTAGTGGAATTCTTAAATATTAGTATGGTGTATATAAAGTATGATAGTGCTTATTTTAAACATTAAGCATTTTGTTTAAGAATAAAAATATTAACTACTATAGGTTTTACAGGTATTCCAGAGGCATTGCTATTTATGTGGTTGGTATTGGATAGAAACCTTTAGCGTTTAAATTTAATCGTTATGTTTGCTCATCGGTACCTCATAATTGCAGAATAATTTTAAGTCTCAGGAAGCTTATATTCAATTTTAAATATAAGTCATCATCAGGCCTCTGATGGAAGTCATCCTTACATAGGATTTCCTGAAAGAGTCACCTATAAGCAAATGTTCTGCAAATATCAGAGCTTTTAAAATAGAAAACAAAATGCATCTATTGGGCTGCCAATAATCATCTACCTGATACTAGATTTTTTAGGTAATATTTTTATAAAGTCTTCTTAATGACTTGAAACCACCCTAGGAGTAAAATTTGATTATTGCTATAAAATTAAAAAAAAAAATCCAAGATTAACTTCTATTTTGTTTTCTTCAAAGTTTAATATGATTTACATCTGTCATCACATACCAAAAATAAATATTATCATTAGAGTAATTCTTTAAAAATTTTTTACTATTCAGAAATATAAATTTAAAAACAGTAAAGTTTATTTAGAATCTAATAACAAATACATTATTTTAATATAGGACATCATTCTTATTTTCCTTTCAGTTACTTGTAGAGGATGGACCTACTATTGGAATTACAGAGTCTTGATAATTTTCTTTTCAATTAGAATTTCTAATACTTACAAATAATTATGTTTTTAATTTATTTATTTTTTATTTTTTATTGTGTTGTGTTAGTCACCATACACTACATCATTATTTTTTGATGTAGTGTTTCATGATTCATTGTTTGCATATAACACCCAGCACTCCATGCAATCCATGCCCTCCTTAATACCCATCACCAGCCTTACTCCCGACCCCCAAAACCCTCCATTTGTTTCCCAGAGTCCATGGTCTCTCGTGGTTTGTCTCCCACACCATTTTCTCTCCCCTCATTTTTTCCTTCTCCTAATGTCCTCCATGCTATTCCTTACGTTCAACAAATAAGTGAAGCCATATGATTCTTGACTTTCTCTGTTTGACTTATTTCACTTAGCATAATCTCCTCCAGTCCCATCCATGTTGATGCAAAAGTTGCATATTCATCCTTCCTGATGGCTGAGTAATATTCCATTGTGTATACGGAACAAGTCATTATCCATTCATCTTTCAAAGGGCATCTTGGCTCTTTCCACAGTTTGGCTATTGTGGACACTGCTGCTATGAACAATGGGGTGCATTTGGCCCTTCTTTTCACTACATCTGTATTTTGGGGGTAAATATCCGGTAGTACAACTGCTGGGTCATAGGGTAGCTCTACAAATAGTTACGTTTTTTATTTAAACAAGTTGTTATCCTTCTTACCGAGATTTGAAGTTTTGGAACGTTCAGAGAGACAGTGTTGTGACCATTCATATGAGACATGCAAAGGTCAGAGGGTTTGTGTTATGAGAAGAGACGAGAGAGCCCGGGGGATTGCTAAGAGTATCTAAATCAAGTAATCTCTTGGTAACCAGTTCAAATTTCATCTTGTAATCTTAAGATAATTTTTCAGCTGCTCTTTGGTGAACCCTGAAATGTGTAAATGTCTTGGAGAAGCATTAGCTGTGTTAATTTTAAGCAGTTTTAGACCTGGATGGAATTCCATAGTCAAAGGTGTTTCCTGAAGTGTATATGTTGCTGCTTATAGCAGTTAGGAAAGCAAAACCACTTCCTCTGCACTTCAGATAATTCTTTTTCTTTCTTTTTTTCTTTTTCTTTCTTTCTTTCTTTTTTTTTTTTTAGTTATAGTTGAAATGCAATCTTATATTGGTTTCATGTGTTCATCCTAATGATTTGACAGTTGTATACATTACAAAATGCTCACCATGGTAAGTGTAGTTAGTTACTGTTACCATACAAAGTTATTATGATATTATTGATTATATTCCCTATGTTGTACTTTATATCTCCATGGCTTATTTAGTTTGTAACTGGAAGTTTCCCCCTCTTAGTCTCCTTCCCCTATTTTCCCCATCCTCTCCCCCTTCCCTCTTAGATAATTCTTAACTAAAGTAGTGGTTTCAGAGGGTCTATGTTAAGTGTTCCAATGTATTGAGAATCTAAACTTAAAGATATAATGATCTTATATTTTTATGTGGCTAGTGAGTATGAAATTTTGTTGGATAACTTTAATTTGTATGGGTCTTTGATATTTAGCAGCTTATATTTGTTTAGAATTGGCCCAATTCTATTTATAGGTCTACTTACTGAAAAGTAGCAGTTTATAAAGAGGAATGAGATTCTTGATGTAGTTGAATACATTATCTGATTATAGTAAAAGAGAAGAATAAAAAGACTTTTTTCCACTGTATATTTTTTCCTGCTTTGTCAAAGATTATTTGACCATAGAGTTGAGGGTCCATATCTGGGCTCTCTACTCTGTTCCACTGGTCTATGTGTCTGTTTTTATGCCAGTACCATGCTGTCTTGGTAATCACAGCTTTGTAGTAAAGCTTGAAATCAGGTAACATGATGCCCCCAGTTTTGTTTTTCTTTTTCAACATTTCCTTAGCAATTCGGGGTCTTTTCTGATTCCATACAAATTTTAGGATTATTTGCTCCAGCTCTTTGAAAAATACCAGTGGAATTTTGATCGAATAGCATTAAAAGTATAGATTGCTCTAGGCAGTATAGACATTTTAACAATGTTTATTCTTCCAATCCAAGAGCACGGAATGGTCTTCTGTCTTTTAGTGTCTTCTTCAGTTTCTTTCATGAGTGTTCTGTAGTTCCTCGAGTACAGATCCTTTACCTCTTTGGTTAGGTTTATTCCCAGGTATCTTAAGGTTCTTGGTGCTATAATAAATGGAATCAATTCTCTAATTTCCTTTTCTGTATTTTCATTGTTGGTGTATAAGAAAGCAACTGATTTCTGTACATTGATTTTGTATCCTGCCACATTACTGAATTGCTGTATGAGTTCTAGTAGTTTTTCTTTGACAAAGCAGGAAGAAATATACAGTGGAAAAAAGACAGTCTCTTCAATAAATGGTGCTGAAGAATGAAACTTGACCATTCTCTTACACCATACACAAAGATAAACTCGAAGTGGATAAAAGACCTCAACATGAGACAGGAATCCATCAGAATCCTAGAGGAGAACATAGGCAGTAACCTCTTTGTTATCAGCCACAGCAACTTCTTTCAAGATATGTCTCCAAAGGCAAAGGAAACAAAAGCGAAAATGAACTTTTGGGACTTCATCAAGATCAAAAGCTTCTGCACAGCAAAGGAAACAGTCAACAAAACAAAGAAGTAACCGACAGAATGGGAGAAGATATTTGCAAATGACAGTACAGACAAAAGGTTGATGTCCAGGATCTATAAAGAACTTCTCAAACTCAACGCACACAAAACAGATAATCATATCAAAAAATGGGCAGAAGATATGAACAGACACTTCTCCAATGAAGACATACAAATGGCTAACAGACACATGATAAAATGTTCATCATCATAGCCATCAGGGAGATTCAAATAAAAGCCACATTGAGATACCACCTTACTCCAGTTAGAATGGCCAAAATTAGCAAGACAGGAAACAATATGTGTTGGAGAGGATGTGCAGGAGGGGAACCCTCTTACAGTCTTGGTGGGAATGCAAGTTGGTGCAGCCACTTTGGAGAACACTGTGGAGATTCCTTAAGAAATTAAAAATAGAGCTTCCCAGGATGCCTGGGTGGCTCAGTTCGTTAAACAGCTGCCTTTGGCTCAGGTCCTGATCCCAGCCTCCTGGGATCATGTCCCACATTGGGCTCCTTGCTCAGCAGGGAGCCTGCTTCTCTCTCTGCCTCTGCCTGCCACTCTATCTGCCTGTGCTCACTCTCTCTGTCAAATAAATAAATAAAATCTTTAAAAAAAAAAAAAAAGTAGAGCTTCCCTATGACCCTGCAATTGCACTACTGGGTATTTATCCCAAAGATATAGATGTAGTGAAAAGAAGGGCCATCTGTACCCCAATGTTTATAGCAGCAACGGCCACGGTTGCCCAACTGTGGAAAGAACCAAGATGCCCTTCACCGGACGAATGGACAAGGAAGATGTGGTCCATATACACTCTGGAGTATTATGCTTCCGTCAGAAAGGATGAATACCCAACTTTTGTATCAACATGGACGGAACTGGAAGAGATTATGCTGAGTGAAATAAGTCAAGCAGAGAAAGTCAGTTATCATATGGTTTCATTTATTTGCGGAGCATAACAAATAACATGGAGGACATAGGGAGATGGAGAGAAGGGAGTTGAGGAGCTCCCTGAGGAAGGGGAGATGAACCATGAGAGACTATGGACTCTGAAAAACAACCTGAGGGTTTTGAAGGGGCCAGGGGTGGGAGGTTGGGGGAGCCAGGTGGTGGGTATTAAGGAGGGCACATATTGAATGGAGCACTGGGTGTGGTGCATAAACAATGAATTCTGTTACACTGAAAAGAAATTAAAAAGAGAGAGAGAGAGAGTGAAGAATAAAGATAATGGAGTATTAATTTGAAATTTTCTTTGTCAGAAGGTTTGGGACTCCTGCTCTATAAATGGATTTTTCATATCTACTGCCCATTATGTCTTTCAATGATAATGTTTTATTCTTTTCAGATATAGTTTCTTTCTTGCAGTTGTTATTGATATATCAGTTTATAAGATAGCCTTCTTCTATAGTTCAAGCAATTTTAATTAGGAATCTGAGAATGCTTTGAAAAATCATAATATGCTTTGAAATTTTGAGTTTGCCAGCCTCTCTAATAATTGTAGAAGCTTTTAAATTGTCTTAATAAAATAATCAGGATCCTGATAATATGTATTATTTTAATTGGCAGTATTGAAAATAAATGACTATTGGTGCACATTGTTACAGGTTAAAAATTATCTGTTTTTTAGTTAGTTCAGGGTTTTACTATAATTTTAGGCTGTGGCAGGTTTTTAAAGAAATGTTGAAATTTCATCATTGTAAGACACTAGGTAAAACTGTGTGGATAAATAATCTTGAATTTATAAATATCTTAGCCTACCATACCATGAAACATTTGGTTTACTTTGTATAATTTTTGAAGTATCCTTTAAGTTGTATTGGTAATAGTAAGTTCTATAATAATTCTTTTTCAATTCTCCAAGAATCTAGTTTTAAGAATTCCACTTTCCTAACTCACTGCATAATTTTATTATCTTTTTGTGGATTTGTTTATATATGTATGTGTGTGCATGTGTGTTTGTGTATACAGATAAAGTATCTCTAGACTTTTTTTCTAAATTACATTTTTTTCCTTAAAATTTTAGAGGAATTTGAATGTTGAATATAACATTTCTTCCCAGACAGACATTGTTACAGTGGTAAGCAGTTCTGTTTAGTTATAGGCTTATCAGTAACCTTTACACATAATGTGATATTGTCTGAATGTCTTATTTTGTTCAGCTTTCCCTGGCACTGATGAAGCCTAAGGCTGCTGTTTCTTTGAGTTACTGATAATTTTTTATCTGATTAACTGACACATTTAGTTGAAATCAGACACAGCCCTTAGGCTGGGCATGGATTTAATTTAAAAAGTATCAAAGGTTTGCTCTGTGTGCTATTTAATCATCATGTTTATCAGGCAAAGAAAAATTACCGGAAGGACCATAGGGAGAGGGTTATCTTAAGGAGCAGTAGCTTGGGAAATTGATAATAGCTACAAGGTAATTTACTGCTAACTTTTACATTCATTAATATAACATTTCCCGCTAATAATTACAGTGCATGTAATATACTAATTAAATTGAAAGCATTATCACTAATTTTCTTTTTGCTGAACCCTAAGATGGCTAGATAAGAAGTGAGAATGTAAAATTGAAGAAAACCCATGTAAGTCATACTAATTTAAACAATTGGTTAGTTGGCCAGTTAAGACACTTGAAAAACGGAAAATGAAACCATCATAAATGTTCAGAAAAATTCATTTTAGGCTGTGACGAGGAAATGAAATTTCTAAATGAATGAAATCACTATGTACTGTAGTTTATAAAATATTACACTGGTCTGACCTGTGAAAGTAATACATCTACCAGGAACCAATACATCACTACTATCCAAGTGTATGATGGCACCACTCGAATGAACGAATATGCTGGGTTGATGAAGTACACTGATGCTATAGGGCCTTTGCTGTACCTTGTTTGTTACGAAGCTCTTAACACTTCTTAATATGATTCATTTTTAACTTTGAAAAATATTTTATGCTGTATAACAAAGCATAGTTAACTCCATGTTAATATTTAAGAGAAAACCTCCCTTCCCTCCAAAGACCCCTTAACAAAACACCAACAGCAAAAAAATCTAAAGAAGGATTTATTTAAAATTATATGTAATTCAGACAATAAATGTTATACTTTGATATATAGTTATTGTATAATTGTACATTTTAATCTAGCAGTAAGCCGCCAGGGTTTTTTCCCACTTTCATTAATGATATGCATAGGGTATAATAAAAGCTAAAATAATATCACTTCAGCTTGTATGAAAAATAAAACCTATAATTAAGAAGTCTTATCTTTGTAGATGTTATAAAGTATTGTGCCCACCTCTAAATGTCTTTTATCATAATTTACAATTGCATGTTTTTATTTTGTTTGGTTTGGTTTTTGAAATCTCATGTTCATTTTTAGAACAGAAAATTTAGTAATTTCCACGGAAAGAAAATGTTACAAAAAATGAAAAGTTTTATTAACTGGAAATCTGCATAGTCTTTTGCTGCCTACATTTCATAGATTATTTTTCTTAACACTTTTAGTGTGCTATAATTGTTCTATAATGAATATTCTGAAGACTAAATCAATACATTGAAATTTCTTTATAATACACATTATTACTGGTGAATGGGATTCAATCTAGTCACTCTCTGTTGTACTTGATTAATAATAGGTCCTTGTTTTAAAGACGTTTCACCTCTGAGTTCTATAGAATAGATCTTGAAGACTTTGTAATCACAAAGTTTTAGTGTATTTTCTCTGTTGTAAATTGAATATAGTGTATACTGTGATAGCAATAAACTAAAATCATCAAATAAAATAAGCAGAATCTTTGTGTTTCGATGAGAACTTTTTTAAAAAGTTAAGATTTTTAGATTGTGTTTAAATGAGTGTTCTAGTTTTCTGGTATTTCAGAATTAAAGATCATTGCTAGGACTTATTTATAGTAATTTCTTCGTTAACCTCTGGTTGGCTTTAGAAAAAGCAAGACTGTGTTTCAGTTACTAGACTTAACACAGAAGGACCAAGTCACACAGAATGTACCTTTTTAGATCATGTGTTATTCCATCATCCTTTCTTTAGACGCAGCCATGCTTGTTAGCCTCAACAACTCAGTATCCAAATAATAGACATGAAAAGAAGTCTGAGCCTCTCATTTACCAGTGAGAGAACTGAGATCCAGAGAAGTCAGGAATCTTGGCCAAAGATCCATAGTTAGTGATTATCAGAAATATGTATCTTATAGATAGCATTTCTGTTAAGGGAACTCAGTTAGGAATATTTCTTGCTTTTATAAATATTGTAATAGTTTTTATCATTGAAAAGGGCTGTATATTTTTAAAGCTTTTTGTTAAAAAGGAATAAGCCTTCTCTTATCCCAAACCTTTCCTTTTTATTTCTTCCGTACTTTTTGTAGCCTCTTACAGCAATGTTTTGATGTTTTGTTTTATAAAAATTCTTGTTCTTTTCATTTACTGTTTTGTTTTAATTATCTATATATCTATTTTCCTAGCAACAAGTAAGCTCTTTGAGGGTAGAGACTGTGGCTTATATTGCTTTTTAATATTCTTCCAGTTTTTTCCCCTTTTGATTTATGTTACTATTACTTTTATTGTTATTGTTCTGTTACCTTACTCCTCTTCTTGGCTTTGTTTTTTTTAAAATTCAGTCTTTTTTACATTAATTTCAGGTTCCTCTGGTGCTTTATGTTCAGAAATTAATAATATTAAAATGTTAACATAACTTTGGCAAAACACAAAATGTTTCAAAACAATTAAAATCCCCCATGTCTTTAGCATCTGTATCAGAAGAATTTGCTTTTCTGAAATTGACCACAGAATATCAAAGACTTGACTTAAGAAATATATAATTCAACTTAATCAGTGTGTCTCCAGTAGCACTGTATCCCTTAGTTGTAACTGGATGTCATCTCAGTCAGTGCTCAGTCTAGAAAGACCTTGGCAAGTTTGGAATACTGGCTCCTATTAGGTTCTCCAGTTTTATGATTTCTGAGGGCCTTTGATTGCAGAAAAAGTTTGGAGAAACTAAATGGATATTGATATCTATAGCTTCTGAAACCATTACTGATACGGGGTTTATTTCTAGATCTGCCCCACAGTCAGTATGTGACCCTGACCTAGAAAATCACATCAGTGATCTCTTGGATGTATGTATAATTTAGTACTTGGAAAGAAGACCTATAAAGACCATCTCCAAGTTTTGTTTAATTCTTGCTCTCTGACCTATCTCTATTCTATACAATGTCTAATATTTGCTAGTTGGACCCAAGATAGCCATGTTTTTAGATTAAATGTACTTTATTATGTCTGCTTCATTATCCAGATGCAGAAGTGAAGCCTGAAGGAGAGATTAAAATCAAGAATGGTGCTAGCTGTTTAAACTGTCTTCAGCTCCCTCAATTGTGATAGTTTGTAGGTGGCATGAGGGGCAGTATTGTCATTACCCCTCTCAGAGGACTGGGCCTTTATGTCCCAACTTTTGATATCAAAGATCTGAATGGAGACATTTCTTACATTTACTTAATACTTTTCAGTCCACTTATAAAGCTGGTATTCATTAATTAGATGATGCTAGTAATCAACCTTAAAAATCCATTAGCTATTTTAACTTTTTACATTTATATAATATTCCAGAATGGCTTGAGAGAAGCACTGTTTGGCTGGCGGTCAACACTCTTTTTTCCCCCAGAAATGCTAAAATGAGTAACTAAAAGATGATCTACTATGAAAAATTGACAGGCTGATCTGTGTTTCATCTTAATTAGCCTAACCCTGTGTAGGCCTTCAGCAGGTTAACCTTGAAATAATTCTGAAAAGTACAATCTCTGCCTTGAAACTTTAATGTTATGGCTGGGGTTTGTGTGTGTGTGTGTGTGTGTGTGTGCGCGCGTGCGCGCACACGCATGCATGTGTGGATGTGTGTATGCAGGCCTACATGCATATGTGTCTGTGTCTTTATCAAGGGCAAAGAATTGTTAAGAATGTAACTGGTCTTCAGTATTTGCTTCTCCTTTGTGCAATTCCATATGTTTATGTGGCAACATTCTGCTAGAGTTTTAAACCTAGTGACTCTGTAGTTGTAACAGCACTTCAGGCAATAATATGCAGATCAGAGCTAATTGGAATTTTTCCCTTGAATTTTTCTCTCTCTTAGAGAGAGGGGGAAAAATTAACTTGGTTTAGAAATCAGTTTCAGTTTCCTGCCAAATTTGCTAAGGGCAAAGATTTAGAGGATTTTATTGTTGATGTTGTTGTTAATTTTATTTATTTATTGAGGAGGCAGTGCATTCACCTGGTTCAGAATTCAAAATGTTCAAAATGTTTATGGAGACCACGAGTTTGTAGTCAAGTGACAGACGTTGTGGGTAACCTAGGGACTTACCACTTGCAGTTGCCATGTGAAGGGCAGGGGGAGGCAGTCTTACAGAACTGAGCCATTAACCTGTGGGATCTGACATTAACTCAAGACAGCGAGTGTTCAGAATTGAGTTAAATTGTAGGACACTGGTATTGCAGAATTGCTCTGTGTGGGGAAAAAAACCCCACACATCTGGCATCATAAGTACTGTGGGTGTGATAATTGTGGGGTGAGAGTAAAGGAGAAACATAGGAGGAACTGGGCTTTTCCTAACACAGTGGTTATATTATTTTTAATCTAGGCTTCTAGGCTTTTATTTTTACTTTTTAAATGAAAGGAACACGTAACTCAGTGTTAAGTCTTTGACTTGATAATGATGCCTCTGATTTAGTTGGTGAGTTTCTGAAAGCATAGCATGTGCTGCTTCTTTAAAGCCAGTACTATGACTTCATTCTTTTTTTTTTTTTTAATTTCTTTTCAGCGTAACAGAGTTCATTGTTTTTGCACCACACCCAGTGCTCCATGCAATACGTGCCCTCCTTAATATCCACCACCTGGCTCCCCCAACCTCCCACCCTCCGCCCTTTCAAAACCCTCAGGTTGCTTTTCAGAGTCCATAGTCTCTCATGGTTCACCTCCCCTTCCAGTTTCCCTCAACTCCCTTCTCCATCTCCCCATGTCCTCCATGTTATTTTTTATGCTCCACAAATAAGTGAAACCATGTGATAATTGACTCTCTCTGCTTGACTTATTTCACTCAGCATAATCTCTTCCAGTCCTGTCCATGTTGCTACAAAAGTTGGGTATTCATCCTTTCTGATGGAGGCATAATACTCCACAGTGTATATGGACACATCTTCCTTATCCATTCGTCCATTGAAGGGCATCTTGGTTCTTTCCACAGTTGGGCGACCATGGCCGTTGCTGCTATAAACATTGGGGTACAGATGGCCTTTTTTTTTCACTACATCTGAATCTCTATGGTCAAATAATCTTTGACAAAGCAGGAAAAAATATACAGTGGAAAAAAGTCAGTCTCTTCAATAAATGATGCTGGGAAAATTGGACAGCAATATGTAGAAGAATGAACGTTGACCATTCTCTTACACCGTACACAAAGATAAACTCGAAGTGGATAAAAGACCTCAGCGTGAGACAGGAATCCATCAGAATCCTAGAGGAGAACATAGGCAGTAACCTCTTTGATATCAGCCACAGCAACTTCTTTCAAGATATGTCTCCAAAGGCAAAGGAAACAAAAGCGAAAATGAACTTTTGGGACTTCATCAAGATCAAAAGCTTCTGCACAGCAAAGGAAACAGTCAACAAAACAAAGAAGTAACCGACAGAATGGGAGAAGATATTTGCAAATGACAGTACAGACAAAAGGTTGATGTCCAGGATCTATAAAGAACTTCTCAAACTCAACGCATACAAAACAGATAATCATATCAAAAAATGGGTAGAAGATATGAACAGACACTTCTCCAATGAAGACATACAAATGGCTATCAGACACATGAAAAAATGTTCATCATCACTAGCCATCAGGGAGATTCAAATAAAAGCCACATTGTGATACCACCTTACTCCAGTTAGAATGGCCAAAATTAGCAAGACAGGAAACAACGTGTATTGGAGAGGATATGGAGAAACAGGAACCCTCTTACACTGTTGGCGGGAATGCAAGTTGGTGCAGCCACTTTGGAGAACAGTGTGGAGATTCCTCAAGAAATTAAAAATAGAGCTTCCCTATGACCCTGCAATTGCACTACTGGGTATTTATCTCATTACTTCATTCTTTTCCAGGGTTGTTACCAGACCTTCTATACAAATGAGACAGTGCCTGTTTGTTTAGTAATCAGTGTGGTACTTATTTATGAGCACATTTAAACATGGATTCTCTTGCTATCCCTGCCTAACTCCTAGCAAAGAAATACTTTGAAATCAAGGATCTTAAAGACTCTTCCTCCTAAGTTTCCATTTTTGGTGTCATCAGTGAAGTTGTTTCTGTCATTTTCTAGGTTAGCACTTAAGAGAATCAGAAGAAAAGAAAATTTCAGATAGAACTGATAACCTGCTTTTCTTTTATGTGGTGATGGTGGAAACCAATGAATTTTATGATTTTTCTGTATCTATTTAAAAAGTTGATGTATTCTGGAATGCCTTTATTAGACAGTAAGCTCCATGAGAGTACAGGTAGTGTCTACCCATGTATTGCTTAATCTAGAATGCATATAGAAACTCAAATAATGAGTAATTTACCAAGTAAGAAAAAAAAATGTTGGGATTTGTCTGTTGCTGATTTTTTGACATTTTACTTTGGTAAGTACTTTTTTCCCCCCCTTTCTTTAAATTTTCTTAAATAATTTCATACTGTTAAGGTCATTGTACTTGTTGGTCCTGGACCTCTTTGTCTTCATATCCATTCTTTGCCCATTCTAGGTACTGCTTGATATACCAAGGGGGTTCAGTTTCCCTTTGGTGGTGAGCGGGGGTGGTGGTGGCTTAGATTCCCTTGCTCCTTTTAGCTGGCTTTCCCTTGGATTTAGGCAGTGCAAGGCACTGGGGATACTGACAGTCAAAAGGAAGGGAGAAACCTTTGACTCTATTTTGTCTTCCTGGGTGGAGGATCTGATGTGGCTGGTTTTCCCTCTTGCTTCAGTTCCTGTTGGACACATCCGCTGAGGTTCCATCTGTAGCTGGACTATTTGGAAGTCCTTTGTCCCTTCAGCTTAGGGAAAGTAATTGCTTTTTGTTACTGCTGGTCCTGGGTTATGTCACTATGCTCTCTTGGCCTTCTTGGTCCTGTCATCTGTGTAGTCAATTCCCTGTACTTTTCCTTAAATTTTTAGAGTGGTTTCTGTTTTTCTAGTTGGGCTTTGACTGATATAGTCACTGAAGTCCTAATCTTAAATAACTTTAATATTACCAAGTAATGAATAAAATAACCATCCATTACATTTATTAATACTTGTAGGGTCCTTTAAAAGGACTGAATTCTTCTCGTGTGCTTTTTTTTTTTTTCTCATGTGCTTTTTGATGATTGAATATAAGACATTATACTGGGTACTGTGTTGCTAAGAGAAATATAACAGAATTTAGAACATACATAAAAAATAAGGTAAAGGGCTTCAAGAAATACATAGAGTAAGAGATATAAAGGGGTTAAGGGAGGGAGGGATCACTTCTGATCAGAGGAATGAGGTGTGGTTTCATTGGTTGTAAAGAATGAGTAGGATTGTGCTTGGTGGAGATTGGGGCCAGAGGATAGATAGAAAATTGCAGATGGAAAGCTGAGTAAGAACAAAAGTTGAGAGATGGAAATTAGCATATTCACTCTAAATAGTAGATAGTTATATAAAGGATTTATGAAAATAAATAAGATTAGAGGGAGAAATTTATTTAACAGATGGGGAATACAAAAGGGTTGATTTGGAGAAGATAAACCTGTTGGGTCAGTTAGAGTTGAGAGCATTTTGGATTCCTTTCCCAGCCACATGTCACTAAAATCTGTTGGTCTCTTCTTATGTCACAGGTCTGCCATTTCTTGTTATCATCATAACCACTACCTTAGTTTTGGTCTTCATCATATTTTTACTTAGATTTCTTTTAGGGTTTCCTGAGTAGATGTTCTAACTTTATACTTTTCTGATCAGTACCTCATGTAATCTTTAAAAAACTTAAGTCTAGTGGTACAGCAATGTTAATGTCCTTAACATTGCATGCTTATTGATTGGAAGAATTCATGTTGTTAAAATGTTCATACTGTCCAAAGTGATTTACAGATTCAATGCAATCCTGTCACAATTCTAAGACATTTTTCACAGATATAGAAAAAAAAAATCCTAGCATTTGTATGGAACCACAAACACCTCAAATAGCCAAAGCAGTCTTGAGAAAGAACAAAGATGGGGGATAACACTTCCTGACTTCAGGCTATATCACAAAACCACAGTAATCAAAACAGTATGTTGTTGGCATAGAAATTGATATACAGGTCAGTGGAATAGAATAGAGAGTCCTAAAAGAAACTCATGCATATGGTCAATTAATTTTGACAAAGGAACCAAGAATATACAGTGGGGAAAAGATAGTGTCTTCTATAAATGGCATTGGGAAAGCTGGTTAGCCACATGCAAAAGAATGAAACTGGACTTCAATCTCAGACCATAAATAAAAGTTAACTCAAAAATGGGTTAAAGACCTGAATGTAGGATCTGAAACCATGAAACTCTTAGAAGAAAACAGGGTGGTAAACTTCTTAATAATGGTCTTCGCCATGATTTTTTAGATTTGATACCAAAAGCACAGGCAACAAAAGCAAAAGTAAACCAATAGGACTATATCAAACTAAAGTGTTTTCATATGGCCCCAGAAACCAACAAATGAAAAGCCATCCTAGAAAATGGGAGAAAAATATTTGCAAACCACATATACGGTAAATGATTAATATCCAAAATATATAAGGAACTCGTAAAACTCAATAGCAGTGAAACAACCTAATTTAAAAATGGCCTGAATAGACATTTTTCAAAGAAGACAGACAAATGGCCAACAGGTATATGAAAAAGTGCTCAAAATCACTAATTATCAGGGAAATGCTAATCAAAACTACAATAGTATATCACTTAGGATGCCTATCGTCAAAAAGAGAAGAGACAACAAATGCTGACAAGAATATGGACAAAAGGGAACCCTTGTGCACTTTTGGTGGGGATGTCAACTGACAAAGCCACTGCTGAAAACAGTATGGAGGTGTCTCACATTAAAAATAGAAATACCATATGGTCCAGCAATCTCGCTTCTATATATATAGCCAAAGGAAATTAAATTAGCATCTCAGAGAGAGATCTCTACTCTTGTGTTCACTGCAGCATTATTTGTAGTTGCCAAGGTATGGAAACAGCCTAAGTGTCCATTGGTAGATGAATGAATAAAGAAAATATTTCTCTGTGTGTGTATACATATATAATATAAATATGTAGGTTTATATATAGGATGCAATATTATTCAGCTTTAAACGAAAGAAGAAGGCTTGTCGTTTGCAAAAACATTGATGAACTGGGAAGGCATTACACAAAGTGAAATAAGCCAGACAGAGAAAGATCAATACTGCATGGTATCACTTATGTGTCAAGCTAAAAACAAAACAAAACAAAACAAAAAACCCCACAAAAAACAAAAACAATAAAACCAACCTTGAATTCATAGAGTGGAAAGGTGGTTGCCAGGGCTGGGGGATGTGTGAAATATGGAGAGGTCGGTAAAAGAGTATAAATTTTAAATTGTAGGGTGAATAAGGTTCTGAGGATCTAATGTATAACATGTTACTGTTGTTGATAATACCATCTTGTATCATCGAAATTTGCTTTGAGTGTATAATTTAAATGTTTTCAGCAAAAGAAAAAATAAAGAGGAAATATGTGAGGTGACGGATGTGTTCATTAACTTGGTAGTTAAAATTCTAAATTCTTTCAGAATGTATCAAATCACCACATTGCACATTTTGAATAGCTTACAATTTCATTTTCAGTTATAACTCAGTAAAGCTGGAGTAATTTTTAAATCATATAAAAATAATTCTCATTTATATGAGTTGCATTTTCAAAGTTATTTCAAACAAATCAAAGAAATTTCCTTACAAGCTTAAAAAATAAGTATAGAAAGCAGCATTTATTTATTTGTTATGTTCAGTTAGCAACTATATAGTATACCATTAGTTTTTTTAATTTAATTTTGTTTAATTTAATTTTTTATTAACATACAATGTATTATTTGCCCCAAGGGCACAAGTCTGTGAATAGTCAGGTGTATATACTTCACAGCACTCACCATAGCACATACCCTCCCCAGTATCCATAACCCAACCACTTTCTCCATATCCCACTCCCCCCAGCAACCCTCAGTTTGTTTTGTGAGATCAGGAGTCTCTTATGGTTTGTCTTTCTCCCGATCCCATCTTGCTTCATTTTTCCTTCCTAACCCCCCAACCTCCCCATTTTGCCTCTCAAATTCCTCCTATCAGGGAGATCATATGATAATTGTCTTTCTCTGATTGACTTATTTCACTCAGCATAATACCCTCTAGTTCTATCCACATCATTGCAAATGGCAAGATTTCATTTCTTTTGATGGCTGCATAGTATTCCATTGTATATATATACCACAACTTCTTTATCCATTCATCTGTTGATGGACATCTATGTTCTTTCCATAGTTTGGCTATTGTGGACATTGCTA